>NW_027507758.1:649581111-650117574 GCF_037356315.1 Lithobates pipiens
CCAGATTTCTCCTCTGCCCTTAAAAGCTTGTGCTTGCACCAAGATTGGTAAGATCGGTACGATCCGATGTTTATTTACAAACCACTAATCGTTTGTTTACAACCAGCGAAAAAAACGGCAGTGAAAAATGCCTCGGGCATGGCGGGCGATGTACCGGTATGTCACCTGGCGTTAAGTGGTTGAGATGAAATCTCCTTTCACTTGTGCGACTTGTTCTGCGACCTGGGAGCGCAAAGTCGCATGACAAGTCGTTCCCCCATGATTTCCAATCAGTACCATTTGTATACAGTATGTGGCGACTTCAAGTCTCACCTACTTTAAAAATAGTCCCTGTACTACTTTGGTCCCACTTCGATGCGAGTTGAGGTCCATAGACCTGACCATTCCCCGAATTTGCGGCAAAATCTAGGCAACATCGCTCGACTTTCAAGTCGCAGCAGTGTGAAAGGGGCAAGCTCTTCCTGTTCACGTTGTAATGAATGAAGAATGTTGGTGTCTCGTTCCTCAGGGCCAGCTACTACAGGAAGGGAGGGTGCGCCATGCTGCCGGTGAAGTGGATGCCCCCCGAGGCCTTCATGGAAGGAATATTCACATCCAAGACTGACACCTGGTAAGTCCATCATTTCATTGAGGGGAAAAAAAGTATTTGATCCCCCGCTGGATCCTTTCTGATCCCCCTTCTTGTGTGCGGAGTACGATTGCAGCGTAATGACCTTTTGCTGATTCGGTGTAATTCATTTCCGCCTATAGGGGGAGCTACATTGACCTAGAGCAGTGATGGCAAACCTTGGCCACCCCCAGATGTTTTGGAGCTACATTTCCCATGATGCTCAACTACACTGCAGAGAGCATGAGAATCACGGGAAATGTATTTCCAAAACATCTGTGGGGTGCCAAGGTTCGCCATCACTGACCTGATGTCCTGTTTATTCTATTATTTTATATTCTATGCTGTCTTATTCTATTCCATTGTTTTATTTTATATTCTATGCTATTCATTCCTATTATTTTATATTCTATTCTATTCAATCCTATGCTGTCTTATTCTATTCCATTGTTTTATTTTATATTCTATGCTATTCATTCCTATTATTTTATATTCTATTCTTTTCCGTCCTATGCTGTCTTATTCTATTCCATTGTTTAATTTTCTATTCTATGCTATTCATTCCTATTATTTTATATTCTATTCTATTCAATCCTATGCTGTCTTATTCTATTCCATTGTTTTATTTTCTATTCTATGCTATTCATTCCTATTATTTTATATTCTATGCTGTTTTATTATATTCTATTGTTTTATTCTATTGTTTTATTTTATATTCTATTCTATTTAATCCTATTATTTTATTATCTATTCAATCCTATTATTTTATATTCTATTCTATAAAGAAGCCTAAATAGGAATCATCCTTTTTATTTTACTTTTATATCTTACATTATTTATTGTAATATATTGTTTCCATATAAATCCTGTATAATAATAATTTCTAATTCAAATGAATTTTCAAATTCAGATTCAATTTTCAAACTGAAATTCGTATAATTTGTTTTGTTACAATATATTTCGGATTCAGCAAAATTTGTTACTTTTGTGATTTGGAAACTCAGATACATCCGAATCTCCGTCGATTCATAATGAAATGAATTGCACTATTGTCTAATAATGAGTGGGGCGTGTCCTTATTGCTGTCCTCTCCTCTCTCCTCCCTCTGCAGGTCTTTTGGGGTTTTGCTGTGGGAGATTTTCTCGTTGGGATACATGCCGTACCCCAGTAAGAGCAACCAGGAGGTGCTGGAGTTTGTCACAAGCGGAGGAAGGATGGATCCACCCAAAAACTGCCCGGGCCCTGTGTACGAGTCCAAATGTCTTATTTATTACCCACGTGGCAGCTTGTGCTTATATGGACTTTCAGTAAGCCCGCCCAGGGCTTAGCCTAACCCCACCCCAAACCCAACCCCCGAGGCTCCCCATGCTGTATGTTTTGCATATTTTTTTTTTTTTTTTAGATTTTCATATATATATATATATATATATATATATATATATATATATATATATATATATATATATATATATATATATATATATATATATATATATCTCTATTTTATATATATATATATATATATATATATATATATATATATATATATATATATATATATATATATATATATATATATATATATAATCTTTATTTTTTTCATTTTTTTTATTTTTTTTATTTTCATATATATATGTGTGTATATATATATATATATATATATATATGTGTGTGTGTGTGTGTGTGTGTGTGTGTATATATATATATATATATATATATATATATATATATATATATATATATATATATGTTTTTACATACATATATATATAATTTTTTTTTTTTTACATTTTTTTGCCCTGTTGGGATTTGGGGTGCTTATGTGTGTGTATATATATATATATAATTTTTATACATACATATATATATACATTTTTTTTTTTACATTTTTTTGGATTTGGGGTGCTTTGGTGAAAGATCAAGGGTCTAAACATAACCCCTGGTGTCTCACTTTTGGGACAGAGAGCCAACCAATTCCACCAATAGTTCCAAGCCCGACGCGTTTCACAGCTTGAACCGCTGCTTCTTCAGGGTTCCGAAATGCAAAAATGTCACAACTTTCAACAGCAAGCAGATATTTGGTGTGGGGTGGGTGTCACCACCAGGAGTTAGCACTGGAAGATTTGCTCAAGGGAGTTATTGACCGAGATCGGTTTTTCTGCGGGGTTGGTGTTTGCGGCCTCAGTCTCTTCCATGTGTGGTCCAGTGCTTTGACGCCATCCCCCCACCTTTTTATTTTTTTGGGGGATAGGGAAAGGTCGTCCTCTCCATTGATGGCGCTCTGATGGTGTTTAATCATACCAAATATCTGCTTGCTGTTGAAAGTTGCAACATTTTTGCATTCGGTCCCTGAAGAAGCAGCGGTTCAAGCTGCGAAACACGTTGGACTTGGAACTTGAATGCCCAAGCAAATTATTATATGGACTATGTGTTAAACTTTTTAGCACTGAATGGTGCATCACTTGTATAATGTTTTGGGAAATTGAGGAAGAATATCAATAGAATGGGCTGTCATCAATAAAAGGTGTTCTTTTATACTCCTTAATTGTGTTATTGTTGCCTCTAATTGGAGCCTTTATGGTCCCTTATTGCTGGAATCGTTGGTTACTTAATGGATAGTTATTCTGGGATGTGGCATTGTGCAAGTTCTCCCCGGGATATGGTCAGTTATTTTATTTTTGTACTATAGTTCCTAATTCAAGCTGACACCGCACAGCTATCTGCTTCAATGCACTATAAATTGGGGGCAACGCGCCCCCCAGGAGATGGAGTCATGACACCCTGCATTCATTGGATGTCCTCAGACTACCTTCTTAAATGACACTAGAAGACTAGAGGACATCTTGTGGTCAAACAGTAGTACTGTTAGGGATGGCTTCCGGAGCTGCTTTCTTTTTTGTACTCCATTCTTTTATTTTCTATTTTCTATTCTATACTATTTTATTATTTTATATTCTTTTATTTTATATTCTATTCTGTTTTATTCTATTTTTTATATTCTAGTAAAAAAAAATCTATACTGTTTTATTCTATTCTATTTTTTATTTAATTTTATATTCTTTCATTTTATATTTTATCCTTTTTTATTATTCTATTCTATTATTTAGTTTTATATTCTATTTAATTGTATTCTTTTAATTTATATTCTATTCTGTTTTATTCTTTTCTATTCTATTCTTTTCTTTTAAATTCTGTTCTATTATTTTATTTTATATTCTATGCTTTTTTTCCATTCTTTTATTTTATATGTTATTAATTTATTTTCTACTCTATTCTATTCTATTTTATTATATTCTTTTATTTTATATTATATTATATATTTTTTTTTCTATACTGTTTTTTTCTATTCTTTTTTTTTACATTTTTTTTTCTAGTCTTTAATTTTATATTTTATCCTTTTTTTTCTATTGTTATTATTTTATTTTCAACTCTATTCTATTATATTTTATTATATTATTTTATGTTATATTATATTATATATTTTTTTCTATACTCATTTATTCTTTTTTTTTATTCTTTTTTTTTTTAATCTTTCATTTTTTATATTTTATCTTTTTTTTTTTATTCTTTTCTATTTTATTCTATTCTTTTATTTTATATTATATATTTTTTTCCTATACTGTTTTAGTCTATTCTTTTTTTTTACTTTTTTTCTAGTCTTTAATTCTATATTTAATCCTTTTTTTTATTCTATTCTATTCTTTTATATTATATTATATTATTTTATTTTATATTTTATTCAGTTTTATTCTTTTATATTCTTTTATTTTATATTCTATTCTATTTTATTCTATTCTTTTATTTTATATTCTATTATATATTTTTGTTTTATTTTACATTCTTTCATTTTATATTTTATCTTTTTTTTATTCTATTTTATTCTTTTATTTTATATTCTATTCTATTCTATTTTATTCTGTTCTTTTATTTTCTAAATTATTTTATTTTTTATATACAATAATATTGAATTTGGGTCTGTTCTTTTATTTTATTTTATATTTTATTCTGTTCTGTTCTTTTATTTTATTTTATATTTTATTCTGTTCTATTCATTATTTTCTATTCTGTTTATTCTATTCTATTTTTATTTTCTATTCTATGCATTCTATTCTATTCTTTTCTATTTTATGCTTTTCTATTCTAACTCTCACTTTAACTAAAAAAAAAAAAAAAAAAATTGCCCGGAGTCTTCTGGATTTAATGATATCTGTCAGAATGTAGTGAGTGGAATTTTTTCAGTGTTTGTTCTCCTTTAAACCGCAGCTATCGTATCATGACGCAGTGCTGGCAGCACCAACCCGAAGACCGTCCTCAGTTTTCCATGGTCTTGGAAAGAGTTGACTACTGCACACAGGTACGGCGGGGGGGGGGGGGGGGGGGGAGAAAAAAGAGCGCACAAAATGTAATATAAAGTAAAATATACACACAGTGCGGAAAATAATGATTGGCTCCCCCGAAGATGGTGTAAGTTTTGCCCACTTACAAAGAAATGAAGGGTCTATCATTTTTTATCATAGGCGTATTTTATATGATAGAAACAGAATATCAACCAAAAATCCAGAAAAAAAAAAACACGATACAAATATTATAAATGAAGTTGCAGTTCAGTGAGTAAAATAAGTATTTGATCCCCCCACCAACCAATAATAATTCTGCCCCCCCACAGACTGGCTACAGTAGGTGCTCATGTGGTACACAGATTAGTCCTGTCAATGTAAGAAGGTTCTCCCAACGACAACTCGTTATGTGTATAGAAGACTCCTGTCCACAGAATCTCTTCCTTCCAATCAAAAATCTCCATCATGGGGAAGACCAATGAGCTGTCAGAGGACGTCGGGGAGAAGATTGGAGACCTGCACAAGGCTGGAATGGGCTACAAGACCATCAGCAAGAAGCTCGGTGAGAAGGAGACGACTGTTGGAGGGATTATTCACAAATGGGAGAAATACAAAATAACCATCAATCGTCCCTCGGTCTGGAGCTCCATGCAAGATTTCTCCTCATGGGGTGAGGATGGTCATGAGAAAAGTGAGGGATCCGCCCAGAACTACATGGGAGGAGCTTGTGAAGGATCTTAAGGCAGTCGGGACCACAGTCACCAAACAAACCATTGGTAACACAATACGCCGCCATGGATGGAAATCCTGCAGTGCCCGCAAGGTCCCCCTCTTCAGGAAGACACATGTACAGGTCCCCCTCCTCAGGAAGGCACATGTACAGGTCCCCCTCCTCAGGAAGACACATGTACAGGTCCCCCTCCTCAGGAAGACACATGTACAGGTCCCCCTCCTCAGGAAGACACATGTACAGGTCCCCCTCCTCAGGAAGACACATGTACAGGTCCCCCTCCTCAGGAAGACACATGTACAGGTCCCCCTCCTCAGGAAGACACATGTACAGGTCCACCTCCTCAGGAAGACACATGTACAGGTCCACCTCCTCAGGAAGACACATGTACAGGTCCTCCTCCTCAGGAAGGCACATGTACAGGTCCCCCTCCTCAGGAAGACACATGTACAGGTCCACCTCCTCAGGAAGGCACATGTACAGGTCCCCCTCCTCAGGAAGACACATGTACAGGTCCCCCTCCTCAGGAAGACACATGTACAGGTCCCCCTCCTCAGGAAGACACATGTACAGGTCCCCCTCCTCAGGAAGACACATGTACAGGTCCACCTCCTCAGGAAGACACATGTACAGGTCCACCTCCTCAGGAAGACACATGTACAGGTCCTCCTCCTCAGGAAGGCACATGTACAGGTCCCCCTCCTCAGGAAGGCACATGTACAGGTCCCCCTCCTCAGGAAGACACATGTACAGGTCCACCTCCTCAGGAAGGCACATGTACAGGTCCCCCTCCTCAGGAAGACACATGTACAGGTCCCCCTCCTCAGGAAGACACATGTACAGGTCCCCCTCCTCAGGAAGACACATGCACAGGTCCCCCTCCTCAGGAAGACAAATGTACAGGTCCCCCTCCTCAGGAAGACACATGTACAGGTCCCCCTCCTCAGGAAGACACATGCACAGGTCCCCCTTTCTCAGGAAGACAAATGTACAGGTCCCCCTCCTCAGGAAGACACATGTACAGGTCCCCCTCCTCAGGAAGACACATGCACAGGTCCCCCTCCTCAGGAAGACACATGTACAGGTCCTCCTCCTCAGGAAGGCACATGTACAGGTCCCCCTCCTCAGGAAGGCACATGTACAGGTCCCCCTCCTCAGGAAGACACATGTACAGGTCCACCTCCTCAGGAAGGCACATGTACAGGTCCCCCTCCTCAGGAAGACACATGTACAGGTCCCCCTCCTCAGGAAGACACATGCACAGGTCCCCCTCCTCAGGAAGACAAATGTACAGGTCCCCCTCCTCAGGAAGACACATGCACAGGTCCCCCTCCTCAGGAAGACACATGTACAGGTCCCCCTCCTCAGGAAGACACATGTACAGGTCCCCCTCCTCAGGAAGACAAATGTACAGGTCCCCCTCCTCAGGAAGACACATGTACAGGTCCCCCTCCTCAGGAAGACACATGCACAGGTCCCCCTCCTCAGGAAGACAAATGTACAGGTCCCCCTCCTCAGGAAGACACATGTACAGGTCCCCCTCCTCAGGAAGACACATGTACAGGTCCCCCTCCTCAGGGAGACACATGTACAGGTCCCCCTCCTCAGGAAGACACATGTACAGGTCCACCTCCTCAGGAAGACACATGTATAGGTCCCCCTCCTCAGGAAGACACATGTACAGGTCCTCCTCCTCAGGGAGACACATGTACAGGTCCCCCTCTTCAGGAAGACACATGTACAGGTCCTCCTCCTCAGGAAGACACATGTACAGGTCCCCCTCCTCAGGAAGACACATGTACAGGTCCCCCTCCTCAGAAGACACATGTACAGGTCCCCCTCCTCAGGAAGACATATGTATAGGTCCACCTCCTCAGGGAGACACATGTACAGGTCCCCCTCCTCAGGAAGACACATGTACAGGTCCACCTCCTCAGGAAGACACATGTATAGGTCCCCCTCCTCAGGAAGACACATGTACAGGTCCTCCTCCTCAGGGAGACACATGTACAGGTCCCCCTCTTCAGGAAGACACATGTACAGGTCCTCCTCCTCAGGAAGACACATGTACAGGTCACCCTCCTCAGGAAGACACATGTACAGGTCCCCCCTCCTCAGAAGACACATGTACAGGTCCCCCTCCTCAGGAAGACATATGTATAGGTCCACCTCCTCAGGAAGACACATGTATAGGTCCCCCTCTTCAGGAAGACACATGTACAGGTCCTCCTCCTCAGGAAGACACATGTACAGATCCTCCTCCTCAGGAAGACACATGTACAGGTCCCCCTCCTCAGGAAGACAAATGTACAGGTCCTCCTCCTCAGGAAGACGCATGTACAGGTCCACCTCCTCATGAAGACACATGTATAGGTCCCCCTCCTCAGGAAGACACATGTACAGGTCTCCCTCCTCCTCAGGAAGACACATGTACAGGTCCCCCTCCTCAGGAAGACAAATGTACAGGTCCTCCTCCTCAGGAAGACACATGTACAGGTCCACCTCCTCAGGAAGACACATGTACAGGTCCTACTCCTCAGGGAGACACATGTACAGGTCCCCCTCTTCAGGAAGACACATGTACAGGTCCTCCTCCTCAGGAAGACACATGTACAGGTCCCCCTCCTCAGGAAGACACATGTACAGGTCCCCCCTCCTCAGAAGACACATGTACAGGTCCCCCTCCTCAGGAAGACATATGTATAGGTCCACCTCCTCAGGAAGACACATGTATAGGTCCCCCTCTTCAGGAAGACACATGTACAGGTCCTCCTCCTCAGGAAGACACATGTGCAGGTCCTCCTCCTCAGGAAGACACATGCGCAGGTCCTCCTCCTCAGGAAAACACATGTACAGGTCCCCCTCCTCAGAAGACACATGTACAGGTCCCCCTCCTCAGAAGACACATGTACAGGTCCCCCTCCTCAGGAGGACACATGTACAGGTCCCCCTCCTCAGAAGACACATGTACAGGTCCCCCTCCTCAGAAGACACATGTACAGGTCCCCCTCCTCAGGAAGACACATGCACAGGTCCCCCTCCTCAGGAAGGCACATGTACAGGTCCCCCTCCTCAGGAACGCACATGTACAGGTCCCCCTCCTCAGGAACGCACATGTACAGGTCCCCCTCCTCAGGAAGACACATGTACAGGTCCCCCTCCTCAGGAAGACACATGTACAGGTCCCCCTCCTCAGGAAGACACATGTACAGGTCCCCCTCCTCAGGAAGACAAATGTACAGGTCCTCCTCCTCAGGAAGACGCATGTACAGGTCCACCTCCTCATGAAGACACATGTATAGGTCCCCCTCCTCAGGAAGACACATGTACAGGTCTCCCTCCTCCTCAGGAAGACACATGTACAGGTAACCCTCCTCAGGAAGACAAATGTACAGGTCCTCCTCCTCAGGAAGACACATGTGCAGGTCCACCTCCTCAGGAAGACACATGTACAGGTCCTCCTCCTCAGGGAGACACATGTACAGGTCCCCCTCTTCAGGAAGACACATGTACAGGTCCTCCTCCTCAGGAAGACACATGTACAGGTCCCCCTCCTCAGGAAGACACATGTACAGGTCCTCCTCCTCAGGAAGGCACATGTACAGGTCCCCCTCCTCAGGAAGGCACATGTACAGGTCCCCCTCCTCAGGAAGACACATGTACAGGTCCACCTCCTCAGGAAGGCACATGTACAGGTCCCCCTCCTCAGGAAGACACATGTACAGGTCCCCCTCCTCAGGAAGACACATGCACAGGTCCCCCTCCTCAGGAAGACAAATGTACAGGTCCCCCTCCTCAGGAAGACACATGCACAGGTCCCCCTCCTCAGGAAGACACATGTACAGGTCCCCCTCCTCAGGAAGACACATGTACAGGTCCCCCTCCTCAGGAAGACAAATGTACAGGTCCCCCTCCTCAGGAAGACACATGTACAGGTCCCCCTCCTCAGGAAGACACATGCACAGGTCCCCCTCCTCAGGAAGACAAATGTACAGGTCCCCCTCCTCAGGAAGACACATGTACAGGTCCCCCTCCTCAGGAAGACACATGTACAGGTCCCCCTCCTCAGGGAGACACATGTACAGGTCCCCCTCCTCAGGAAGACACATGTACAGGTCCACCTCCTCAGGAAGACACATGTATAGGTCCCCCTCCTCAGGAAGACACATGTACAGGTCCTCCTCCTCAGGGAGACACATGTACAGGTCCCCCTCTTCAGGAAGACACATGTACAGGTCCTCCTCCTCAGGAAGACACATGTACAGGTCCCCCTCCTCAGGAAGACACATGTACAGGTCCCCCCTCCTCAGAAGACACATGTACAGGTCCCCCTCCTCAGGAAGACATATGTATAGGTCCACCTCCTCAGGAAGACACATGTATAGGTCCCCCTCTTCAGGAAGACACATGTACAGGTCCTCCTCCTCAGGAAGACACATGTACAGATCCTCCTCCTCAGGAAGACACATGTACAGGTCCCCCTCCTCAGGAAGACAAATGTACAGGTCCTCCTCCTCAGGAAGACGCATGTACAGGTCCACCTCCTCATGAAGACACATGTATAGGTCCCCCTCCTCAGGAAGACACATGTACAGGTCTCCCTCCTCCTCAGGAAGACACATGTACAGGTCCCCCTCCTCAGGAAGACAAATGTACAGGTCCTCCTCCTCAGGAAGACACATGTACAGGTCCACCTCCTCAGGAAGACACATGTACAGGTCCTACTCCTCAGGGAGACACATGTACAGGTCCCCCTCTTCAGGAAGACACATGTACAGGTCCTCCTCCTCAGGAAGACACATGTACAGGTCCCCCTCCTCAGGAAGACACATGTACAGGTCCCCCCTCCTCAGAAGACACATGTACAGGTCCCCCTCCTCAGGAAGACATATGTATAGGTCCACCTCCTCAGGAAGACACATGTATAGGTCCCCCTCTTCAGGAAGACACATGTACAGGTCCTCCTCCTCAGGAAGACACATGTGCAGGTCCTCCTCCTCAGGAAGACACATGCGCAGGTCCTCCTCCTCAGGAAAACACATGTACAGGTCCCCCTCCTCAGAAGACACATGTACAGGTCCCCCTCCTCAGAAGACACATGTACAGGTCCCCCTCCTCAGGAGGACACATGTACAGGTCCCCCTCCTCAGAAGACACATGTACAGGTCCCCCTCCTCAGAAGACACATGTACAGGTCCCCCTCCTCAGGAAGACACATGCACAGGTCCCCCTCCTCAGGAAGGCACATGTACAGGTCCCCCTCCTCAGGAACGCACATGTACAGGTCCCCCTCCTCAGGAACGCACATGTACAGGTCCCCCTCCTCAGGAAGACACATGTACAGGTCCCCCTCCTCAGGAAGACACATGTACAGGTCCCCCTCCTCAGGAAGACACATGTACAGGTCCCCCTCCTCAGGAAGACAAATGTACAGGTCCTCCTCCTCAGGAAGACGCATGTACAGGTCCACCTCCTCATGAAGACACATGTATAGGTCCCCCTCCTCAGGAAGACACATGTACAGGTCTCCCTCCTCCTCAGGAAGACACATGTACAGGTAACCCTCCTCAGGAAGACAAATGTACAGGTCCTCCTCCTCAGGAAGACACATGTGCAGGTCCACCTCCTCAGGAAGACACATGTACAGGTCCTCCTCCTCAGGGAGACACATGTACAGGTCCCCCTCTTCAGGAAGACACATGTACAGGTCCTCCTCCTCAGGAAGACACATGTACAGGTCCCCCTCCTCAGGAAGACACATGTACAGGTCCCCCCTCCTCAGAAGACACATGTACAGGTCCCCCTCCTCAGGAAGACATATGTATAGGTCCACCTCCTCAGGAAGACACATGTATAGGTCCCCCTCTTCAGGAAGACACATGTACAGGTCCCCCTCCTCAGGAAGACACATGTACAGGTCCCCCTCCTCAGGAAGACACATGTACAGGTCCCCCTCCTCAGGAAGACAAATGTACAGGTCCTCCTCCTCAGGAAGACGCATGTACAGGTCCACCTCCTCATGAAGACACATGTATAGGTCCCCCTCCTCAGGAAGACACATGTACAGGTCTCCCTCCTCCTCAGGAAGACACATGTACAGGTCCCCCTCCTCAGGAAGACAAATGTACAGGTCCTCCTCCTCAGGAAGACACATGTGCAGGTCCACCTCCTCAGGAAGACACATGTACAGGTCCTCCTCCTCAGGGAGACACATGTACAGGTCCCCCTCTTCAGGAAGACACATGTACAGGTCCTCCTCCTCAGGAAGACACATGTACAGGTCCCCCTCCTCAGGAAGACACATGTACAGGTCCCCCCTCCTCAGAAGACACATGTACAGGTCCCCCTCCTCAGGAAGACATATGTATAGGTCCACCTCCTCAGGAAGACACATGTATAGGTCCCCCTCTTCAGGAAGACACATGTACAGGTCCTCCTCCTCAGGAAGACACATGTGCAGGTCCACCTCCTCAGGAAGACACATGTACAGGTCCTCCTCCTCAGGGAGACACATGTACAGGTCCCCCTCTTCAGGAAGACACATGTACAGGTCCTCCTCCTCAGGAAGACACATGTACAGGTCCCCCTCCTCAGGAAGACACATGTACAGGTCCCCCCTCCTCAGAAGACACATGTACAGGTCCCCCTCCTCAGGAAGACATATGTATAGGTCCACCTCCTCAGGAAGACACATGTATAGGTCCCCCTCTTCAGGAAGACACATGTACAGGTCCTCCTCCTCAGGAAGACACATGTGCAGGTCCTCCTCCTCAGGAAGACACATGCGCAGGTCCTCCTCCTCAGGAAAACACATGTACAGGTCCCCCTCCTCAGGAAGACACATGTACAGGTCCCCCTCCTCAGAAGACACATGTACAGGTCCCCCTCCTCAGAAGACACATGTACAGGTCCCCCTCCTCAGGAGGACACATGTACAGGTCCCCCTCCTCAGAAGACACATGTACAGGTCCCCCTCCTCAGAAGACACATGTACAGGTCCCCCTCCTCAGGAAGACACATGTACAGGTCCCCCTCCTCAGGAAGACACATGCACAGGTCCCCCTCCTCAGGAAGGCACATGTACAGGTCCCCCTCCTCAGGAACGCACATGTACAGGTCCCCCTCCTCAGGAACGCACATGTACAGGTCCCCCTCCTCAGGAAGACACATGCACAGGTCCCCCTCCTCAGGAACGCACATGTACAGGTCCCCCTCCTCAGGAAGACACATGCACAGGTCCCCCTCCTCAGGAACGCACATGTACAGGTCCCCCTCCTCAGGAAGACACATGCACAGGTCCCCCTCCTCAGGAACGCACATGTACAGGTCCCCCTCCTCAGGAAGACACATGCACAGGTCCCCCTCCTCAGGAAGGCACATGTACAGGTCCCCCTCCTCAGGAACGCACATGTACAGGTCCCCCTCCTCAGGAACGCACATGTACAGGTCCCCCTCCTCAGGAAGACACATGCACAGGTCCCCCTCCTCAGGAACGCACATGTACAGGTCCCCCTCCTCAGGAAGACACATGCACAGGTCCCCCTCCTCAGGAACGCACATGTACAGGTCCCCCTCCTCAGGAAGACACATGCACAGGTCCCCCTCCTCAGGAAGACACATGCACAGGTCCCCCTCCTCAGGAACGCACATGTACAGGTCCCCCTCCTCAGGAAGACACATGCACAGGTCCTCCTCCTCAGGAAGACACATGTACAGGTCCCCCTCCTCAGGAAGACACATGTACAGGTCCCCCTCCTCAGGAAGGCACATGTACAGGTCCCCCTCCTCAGGAAGGCACATGTACAGGTCCCCCTCCTCAGGAAGACACATGTACAGGCCCGGCTGAAGTTTGCCAATGAACATCTAAATGATTCAGAGAAGGATTTGGAGAAAGTTCTGTGGTCAGATGAGACCTAAGTCAAGCTCTTTGGCATTAACTCGACTCGCTGTGTTTGGAGGAAGAAAAATGCTGACTATGACCCTAAGAACACCATCCCTACAGTCAAGCATGGAGGTGTAAACAT
The DNA here is from genome assembly GCF_037356315.1 of Lithobates pipiens. Classification (NCBI taxonomy): domain Eukaryota; kingdom Metazoa; phylum Chordata; class Amphibia; order Anura; family Ranidae; genus Lithobates; species Lithobates pipiens. The sequence continues at coordinate 649,594,810 of NW_027507758.1, forward strand.
GATGCTTTGGGGCTGTTTCTCTGCTAAAGCTACAGGCTGACTTTGCCGCATTAAGGGGCCAATGGACGGGGCCGTGTATTGTAAAATATTGGATGAGAGCCTCTATCCAGAACACTGAAGATGGGTCATGGACGGGTCTTCCAGCATGACAATGACCCAAAAACATACCGCCAAGGCAACAAAGGAGTGGCTGAAGAAGAAGCACATTAAGGTTCATGGAGTGGCCTAGCCGGTCTCCAGACCTTAATCCTATAGAAAATTTTATGGAGGGAGCTGAAACTTCGAGTTGCCAAGAGACAGCCAAGAAATCTTAACATTTTAGAGAAGATCTGTAAGGAAGAGTGGACCAAAATCCCTCCTGAGATGTCTGCAAACCTGGCCACCAATCACAAGTAACGTCTGATCTCTGTGAAATCGCCATCAAGGGTTTCTCCACCAACTACCAAGTCATGTTTTGCTTGGGGGATCAAATACATTTTTTATCGTGTGATTTTTTTTTCTGGATTTTTTGTTGTTTTTCTGCCTCTATCATATAAAATACACCTATGATAAAAATGATAGACCCTTCATTTCTTTGTAAGTGGGCGTACCTACACAATCTTCAGGGAGCCAATCATTATTTTTCCCAACTTGTGTAATATAATAATATAAGTAAATGTTTCCATTTTCATGACATTCCCTTATACTTGCCCATAGGTTGGAGTGGGAGGTCCACAAATGATGGTCAGGGGTCCCCAGACTTTGGACAGATCAGTCAGGGTGTCACATGAGGGGGGGGGGGGGGGGCAGAAGTCTCGATGAATGATATTTGCCCTCAGCTTATTTCATACAGCGATGGTGAGAGCCCCCCCCCCCCCCCCCCCATGATCATTAACGAATGGTCATCCCACCTGATTGCCATTATTTTGGAGTTGCTCCTCTCCCCCCATGCCCATCAATAGGGAGTCCCCCCCCCCATGGCCATTGATATCAAGTTGCCCCCCCATGGTCATTTAAATGGAGTCCCCCCCTATAGTCAATAATACGGAGTTGCCCCCCATCCCTCATGGTCATTAATATGGAGTTTCCCCATCCCCCCATGGTTATTACTATAGAGTTGTCCCCATCCCCCATTACCATTAATATGGAGTTGTCCCCTCCTCCATGGTCATTAATATGGAGTTGCCCCCCACCCCCCTGCATTACCATTATTATGGAGTTGCCCCACTTCCCCCATGGTCATTAATATGATGCCCCTTCTCTTTCCATGGCCATTATTAAGGAATTGTCTCCACCCCCCCCCCCCCCCCATGATCATTAAAATGGAGTTGCGCCACAATGGTCATTAATATGAAGTTGCCCCTCCCCCTATCCATTAATATGGGTTTGCCCCCCTTCCCCCATGGCCATTAATATGCAGTTGCCCCCCTCCACCATGGTCATTAATATGGAGTTGCCCCACCATGGCCATTAATGTGGAGTTGCCCCCCTCCACCATGGTCATTAATATGGAGTTGCCCCACCATGGCCATTAATGTGGAGTTGCCCCCCTCCCCCATGGCCATTAATATGGAGTTGCCCCACCATGGCCATTAATGTGGAGTTGCCCCCCTCCCCCATGGCCATTAATATGGAGTTGCCCCACCATGGCCATTAATGTGGAGTTGCCCCCCTCCACCATGGCCATTAATATGGAGTTGCCCCACCATGGCCATTAATGTGGAGTTGCCCCCCTCCACCATGGCCATTAATGGGAAGTTGCCTCCCCACCCCTATGGTTATTAATATGGAATTGCCCCCCCATGGTCATTAATATGTTGTTGGGCCCCCCTTTGTGGCTAAAACATCCTTCACTCTTCGGGGGAAAATTTTCCATAGGATTTTGGGGGGTGTCAGGGGGAATTGGTACCGATTTGTGAGGTCATCTGCTTCCCGGACTGAGATCCTGGTGCCTGTGCAGTTCTTGGCTTTGTTTACAAAAGTACAAAGTTACAATGTACAGTCTGATCACTGGGGGGGGGGGGGGGGGGGGGACAGAGAAAATGCCTCTCCTGCCTGGCTAATGACATCATCTCAGCCAATACCAAATTCACTGTCTGGAGATCAAAGTTACGTTTTAATAATACAAGGTGGAGCTTTTCTGAAAAATGATCCTGTTCTGTACATTGTGACCTACTTCTGTATATAGTGACCTATTGCTGTACATAGTGATCTGTTGCTGTACATAGTGACCTGTTGCTGTACATAGTGACCTGTTGCTGTATATTGTGACCTGTTGCTGTATATAGTGACCTATTGCTGTACATTGTGATCTATTTCTGTATAAAGTGATATAATGCTGTACATTGTGAGCTATTGCTGTATATAGTGACCTATTGCTGTATATTGTGACCTATTGCTGTACATTGTGATATATTGCTGTATATAGTGACCTGTTGCTGAACATAGTGACCTGTTGCTGAACATAGTGACCTGTTGCTGTATATAGTGACCTGTTGCTGTATATTGTGATATATTGCTGTATATAGTGACCTGTTGCTGAACATAGTGACCTGTTGCTGTATATAGTGACCTGTTGCTGTATATTGTGATATATTGCTGTATATAGTGACCTGTTGCTGAACATAGTGACCTGTTGCTGTATATAGTGACCTGTTGCTGTATATAGTGACCTGTTGCTGTATATTGTGATCTATTGCTGTACATATAGTGACCTGTTGCTGTACATTGTGACCTGTTGCTTTACATAGTGACCTGTTGTATATAGTGACCTGTTGTATATAGTGACCTGTTGTTGTATATAGTGACCTGTTGCTGTATATATAGTGATATGTTGTTGTACATTATGACCTGTTGCTGAACATATTGACCTGTTGCTGAACATATTGACCTGTTGCTGTATATAGAGACCTGTTGCTGTATATTGGGACCTGTTGCTGTACATTGGGACCTGTTGCTGTACATTGGGACCTGTTGCTGTACATTGGGACCTGTTGCTGTACATTGTGACATGCTGTTGTATATATTGACCTGTTGTTGTACACCGTGACCTGTTGTTGTATATTGTGGCCTATTGCTGTACATAATGAGCTGTTCCTGTATGTAGTGGCCTATTGCTGTATATTGTGACCTATCGCTGTACATTGTGATCTATTGATTTATATAGTGACCTATTTCTGTACATTGTGTCCTGATGCTGTATATAGTGACCTGTTGCTGTATATAGTGGCCTATTGCTGTACAGTATATAGTGACCTGTTGCTGTATATAGTGGCCTATTGCTGTATATTGTGATGTGTTAGTGAATATATATATATACTGTATGTAGATCAGACTTGCACATCCCCCGCTCGGCGTATAACGCACGTTTTTAATCTTTCCATCATATCGATCGAGAGGCCGGATCTACGGAAAGATCTGCACAACTCGGAGAGACGTTTGTCTGATTCAGCGCCGCACCCCGGTGACCCCGATCAGAAACATTCCGCGTTCTATCAAAGAGACCGCGGCGGATTATCGGAGACTCCAAAGCATCGCAGCCCCGGGACGGCGGCCAACAGACGCGCATCGCAGGCAGACAATTAGAAATCAATTAATGCCGGCATTTCATTAACCTCCGGCGGGATCATCTCTTGTCTAATTAAGCATCGCGCCGCGGATACCGGCAACGCGAAAGAGTCGGAGACAAAGAAACAAAAGAAAAATCAGAGATAAGCCCGGCGAGGAGCAGAAGAGCCTGACGCAGCATTCTGAGACAACAATAAAAGTCAATGCCGGGGCGCAGGCTCTATAAGTGATGGGATTGTTCTCCCGCACCGGGGAGATCGCTCACACCGAAGCATTAGGAACGCTCGCCTTTGCTGGCCTTTGAGGACGATTGTTACAACACAAGCGCCGGATAATTGCGTATTTCCCGGCTCACCCATAAATCGCTCCGCGTTACCGACGGCACCACCAGAAGGCGCTCTCCTGAGATCCCTCCACCCCCCTCCTATAAAGTTTATACTCTCCCCGGACACTTTATTAGGTACACCTGTACAATCGCTTGATAACACAGATTGCTAATCAGCCAATCACATGGCAGCAACTCAATGCATGTAGGCATCTAGGCGTGGCGAAGACGACTTGCTGAAGTTCAAACTGAGCATCAGAATGGGGGCAGAAAAGGGATTTAAGGGACTTGGAACGTGGCGTGGTTGTTGGCTGCAGACGGGCTGGTCTGAGTATTTCTGGGATTTTCACACACAACCATCTCTCGGGATTACAGAGAATGGTGGGAAAAAGAGAAAATTTCCAGTGAGCGGCCGTTGTGTGGAGGAAAATGCCTTGTTGAGGTCAGAGGAGAATGGGCAGACTGGTTCCAGATGATAGGAAGACAACAGTAACTCCAATAACCTCTCGTTACATCCAAGGTATGCAGAATACCATCTCTGAACACACAACACATCCAACCTTGAAGCAGATGGGCTACAGCAGCAGAAGACCACATCGGGTACCACTCCTGTCAGCTAAGAACAGGAAACTGAGGCTACAATTGGCACAGGATCACCAACATTGGACAATAGAAGATTGGAAAAACGTTGCCTGGTCTGATGAGTCTGGATTTCATCTGCAACATTCAGATGGTGGGGTCAGAATTTGGCACATGGATCCATCCTGCCTTGTATCACCGGTTCAGGCTGGTGGTGGGGGTGTAATGGTGCGGGGGATGGGGTATCACTGGTTCAGGCTGGTGGTGGGGGTGTAATGGTGTGGGGGGATGGGGTATCACCGGTTCAGGCTGGTGGTGGGGGTGTAATGGTGTGGGGGGATGGGGTATCACCGGTTCAGGCTGGTGGTGGGGGGGTGTAATGGTGTGGGGGATGGGGTATCACTGGTTCAGGCTGGTGGTGGGGGTGTAATGGTGTGGGGGATGGGGTATCACCGGTTCAGGCTGGTGGTGGGGGTGTAATGGTGCGGGGGATGGGGTATCACTGGTTCAGGCTGGTGGTGGGGGTGTAATGGTGTGGGGGGATGGGGTATCACCGGTTCAGGCTGGTGGTGGGGGTGTAATGGTGTGGGGGGATGGGGTATCACCGGTTCAGGCTGGTGGTGGGGGGGTGTAATGGTGTGGGGGATGGGGTATCACTGGTTCAGGCTGGTGGTGGGGGTGTAATGGTGTGGGGGATGGGGTATCACTGGTTCAGGCTGGTGGTGGGGGTGTAATGGTGCGGGGGATGGGATATCACTGGTTCAGGCTGGTGGTGGGGGAGTAATGGTGTGGGGGGATGGGGTATCACCGGTTCAGGCTGGTGGTGGGGGTGTAATGGTGTGGGGGATGGGGTATCACCGGTTCAGGCTGGTGGTGGGGGTGTAATGGTGTGGGGGATGGGGTATCACCAGTTCAGGCTGGTGGTGGGGGTGTAATGGTGTGGGGGATGGGGTATCACCGGTTCAGGCTGGTGGTGGGGGTGTAATGGTGTGGGGGATGGGGTATCACCGGTTCAGGCTGGTGGTGGGGGTGTAATGGTGTGGGGGTGGGGTATCACCGGTTCAGGCTGGTGGTGGGGGTGTAATGGTGTGGGGGATGGGGTATCACCGGTTCAGGCTGGTGGTGGGGGTGTAATGGTGTGGGGGATGGGGTATCACCGGTTCAGGCTGGTGGTGGGGGTGTAATGGTGTGGGGGATGGGATATCACCGGTTCAGGCTGGTGGTGGGGGAGTAATGGTGTGGGGGATGGGGTATCACCGGTTCAGGCTGGTGGTGGGGGTGTAATGGTGTGGGGGATGGGGTATCACCGGTTCAGGCTGGTGGCGGGGGTGTAATGGTGTTGGTGGGGGGGGGGGGATATTTTCTTGGCACACTTTGGACCCCTTAGTACCAATTGATGGTTTAATCACCACACCCTACCTGAGTATTGTTGCTGACCATGTCCATCCCTTTATGACTACAGTGTCCCCATCTTCTGATGGCTCCTCCCAGCAGGATAATGCTCCATGTCACAAAGCTCCAATCATCTCACCACTGGACAATGAGGTCCCTGTCCTCCAATGGCCTCCACACTCACCACATCTCATCCAATAGAGCACCTTTGGGATGTGGTGGAACGGGAGATTCTGCATCATTGGATGTACAGCCGACAAATCTGCAGTAACTGTGTGATGTCATCAGGTCACTATGGAGCAAAATCTCTGAGTAACGTTTCCAACACCTTGTTGTATCTATGCCAGCAAGAATGAAGGCCAAAGGGGGTCAAGCCCACTACTAGCAAGGGGAACCTAATAAAGGGGGTCCAACCCGGGACTAGCAAGGGGAACCTAATAAAGGGGGTCCAACCCACTACCAGCAAGGAGAACCTAATAAAGGGGGTCCAACCCACTACTAGCAAGAGGAACCTAATAAAGGGGGTCCAACCCGGTACTAGCAAGGGGAACCTAATTAAGGGGGTCCAACCCGGTACTAGCAAGGGGAACCTAATAAAGGGGGTCCAACCCACTACTAGCAAGGGGAACCTAATAAAGGGGGTCCAACCCGGTACTAGCAAGGGGAACCTAATAAAGGGGGTCCAACCTACTACTAGCAAGGGGAACCTAATAAAGGGGGTCCAACCCGGTATTAGCAAGGGGAACCTAATAAAGGGGGTCCAACCCGGTACTAGCAAGGGGAACCTAATAAAGGGGGTCCAACCGGGACTAGCAAAGGGAAAATAATAAAGGGGGTCCAACCCGGGACTAGCAAAGGGAACCTAATAAAGGGGGTCCAACACGGGTCTAGCAAGGGGGACCTAATAAAGGGGATCCAACCCGGTACTAGCAAGGGGGACCTAATAAAGCGGGTCCAACACGGGTCTAGCAAGGGGAACCTAATAAGGGGTGTCCAACCCGGGACTAGCAAGGGAAACCTAATAAAGGGGGTCCAACATGGGTCTAGCAAGGGGGACCAACCCAGTACTAGCAAGATGGACCCAATAAATGGGGTCCAACCCACTATTGGCAAAGTGTAACTAATAAAGGGGGTCCAACCCGGGACTATAAGGGGAACCTAATAAAGGGTGTCCAACCCGGGACTAGCAAGGGGAACCATATAAAGGGGGTTCAACCCGCTACTAGCGAGGGGGACCTAATAAAGTGGCCGGTGAGTGTACATGTCGGATATGGAGTGTGATCTGCGGAGGACCCCCGGGGCCCAGGTTGGTCTGCAGACCATTAGTGGAAGAAGCAGAGATTGCTTGGTTTGTAGGCGGGTGGAAAGTGCCGCTGCTTCATGCTTGGAAAGATAAAGTGAACCTTTTTAGTAGCTTCATTCCTGATATGTAACAATATACAGCAACAGTATTGATTTTTCAAAATGGTTTCTCTTTTTATCATTAAAAGCCACCCTTCAGACTCCAGTCTGAAGATCCGGATCGGATCCATTTGACACAGGCTTTATATGCTTAGATAAATGGTACCCGAGCCTGGCAAAGAAGACTCAAGATCCTGCATGGTTTTGCCTATAATGCGGCCTCCAGGTGCTGAACCCTGCGAAGTGGAATCCTGGACACTACAGCGCTAAGACATTCCTGCAGGGTGCTGTACAGGTCCAAGGGAGTGGACCATAAACATGAAAAGGTCCAGCCTAGATTGAGATGATGTCATCAGTCTGCTGCAGGTAGGAGGAAGCATTTCCTCAGTCTCAGCGCTGGGACAAGGGCAACCAGTGCCCAGAGCAAAGGTGGCAAACTGTGCCCCTTGGCACAAATGATGTGCACAACAGAAACATTTCTTTTGTCTTTTGCTTCCTTTCGGTTTCATTTTGATAAGTTAATTTTGTTTTGTTATATTCGTTATGTTAGAATGATTTGCTTACCGAATTAGTTTTATTTATATATATTTGTTATTTTCTAATAGAATGAATCGAAAATGAATTTGAATTCAAAATGGAAACATATTGCAAGAAATACAGGAAGGTACAAAAGTGAAATAAGATGATGATTCCTACTTAGGCTGCTTTATAGAATAGAGTAGAAAAGAATAGAACGGAATAGAAAAAAATAAACTAAAATAGAATAGAAAATACAGCAGTAGCTTAGATTACGAGCATAATCTGTTCCAGAAGAATTCTTGTAATCCGAAGCACTTGTATATCAAAGCGAGTTTCCCCATAGGAATCAATAGAAACTCAGATAATTCGTTCCAGTGTCACAGCTTGTATTCAGTACCGCATGTGGCCAGAAGTGCGGGGGGTGGGGGGGGGCGGAGACCACTCGGAGACACTCGCGAACAGAGTGTTTCCGAGCGTCTCCAAGTGTCTCCGAGTAGTCTTCTGGGGCAATAGCATCTCGAGAAGGGAGAAGATATGAAGGTCATTTACAGTATTAGTCTACTGGGGCAGTAGCATCTCCAGAAGGGAGGGGACATGGAGGTGATTTATGAGTCTACTGGAGCAGTAGCATCTCGAGGAGGAGGGAGACATGGAGGTAATTTGTTAGTCTACTGGAGCAGTAGCATCTCGAGGAGGGAGGGGGCATGGAGGTCATTTATTAGTCTTCTGGAGCAGTAGCATCTCGAGGAGGGAAGGGACATGGAGGTCATTTTTTATTAGTCTACATGAGCAGTAGCATCCTGAAGAAGGGAGGGGACATGGAGATAATTTAGGAGTCTACTGGAGCAGTAGCATCTAAAGAAGGGAGGGGACATGGAGGTCATTTATTAGTCTTCTGGAGCAGTAGCATCTCGAGGAGGGAGGGGACATGGAGGTGATTTATTAGTCTTCTGGGGCAGTAGCTTCTCAAGGAGGGAGGGGACATGGAGGTAACTTAGAAATCTACTGGAGCAGTAGCATCTTGAGGAGGGAAGGGGCATGGAGGTGATTTATTAGTCTTCTGGAGCAGTAGCATATTGAGGAGGGAAGGGGCATGGAGGTCATTTATTAGTCTTCTGGAGCAGTAGCATATTGAGGAGGGAAGGGGCATGGAGGTCATTTATTAGTCTTCTGGGGCAGTAGCATCTTGAGGAGGGAGAGGACATGGAGGTGATTTATTAGTCTTCTGGAGCAGTAGCATCTTGAGGAGGGAAGGGGGCATGGAGGTGATTTATTAGTCTTCTGGAGCAGTAGCATCTTGAGGAGGGAGGGGACATGGAGGTAACTTAGAAATCTACTGGAGCAGTAGCATCTTGAGGAGGGAGGGGACATGGAGGTCATTTATTAGTCTTCTGGAGCAGTAGCATCTTGAGGAGGGAGAGGACATGGAGGTGATTTATTAGTCTTCTGGAGCAGTAGCATCTTGAGGAGGGAAGGGGGCATGGAGGTCATTTATTAGTCTTCTGGAGCAGTAGCATCTTGAGGAGGGAAGGGGGCATGGAGGTCATTTATTAGTCTTCTGGAGCAGTAGCATCTCGAGGAGGGAAGGGGGCATGGAGGTGATTTATTAGTCTTCTGGAGCAGTAGCATCTCGAGGAGGGAGGGGACATGGAGGTCATTTATTAGTCTTCTGGAGCAGTAGCATCTTGAGGAGGGAGAGGACATGGAGGTGATTTATTAGTCTTCTGGAGCAGTAGCATCTTGAGGAGGGAAGGGGGCATGGAGGTCATTTATTAGTCTTCTGGAGCAGTAGCATCTTGAGGAGGGAAGGGGACATGGAGGTCATTTATTAGTCTTCTGGAGCAGTAGCATCTCGAGGAGGGAGGGGACATGGAGGTCATTTATTAGTCTTCTGGAGCAGTAGCATCTCGAGGAGGGAAGGGGACATGGAGGTGATTTATTAGTCTTCTGGAGCAGTAGCATCTCGAGGAGGGAGGGGACATGGAGGTCATTTATTAGTCTTCTGGAGCAGTAGCATCTTGAGGAGGGAGGGGACATGGAGGTGATTTATTAGTCTTCTGGAGCAGTAGCATCTCGAGGAGGGAGAGGACATGGAGGTCATTTATTAGTCTTCTGGGGCAGTAGCATCTTGAGGAGGGAGGGGACATGGAGGTCATTTATTAGTCTTCTGGAGCAGTAGCATCTTGAGGAGGGAAGGGGGCATGGAGGTGATTTATTAGTCTTCTGGAGCAGTAGCATCTCGAGGAGGGAGGGGACATGGAGGTCATTTATTAGTCTTCTGGAGCAGTAGCATCTTGAGGAGGGAGGGGACATGGAGGTGATTTATTAGTCTTCTGGGGCAGTAGCATCTCGAGGAGGGAGAGGACATGGAGGTCATTTATTAGTCTTCTGGGGCAGTAGCATCTTGAGGAGGGAGAGGACATGGAGGTCATTTATTAGTCTTCTGGGGCAGTAGCATCTTGAGGAGGGAGAGGACATGGAGGTCATTTATTAGTCTTCTGGGGCAGTAGCATCTCGAGGAGGGAGGGGACATGGAGGTCATTTATTAGTCTTCTGGGGCAGTAGCATCTCGAGGAGGGAAGGGACATGGAGGTAACTTAGAAATCTACTGGAGCAGTAGCATCTCTAAAAGGGAGGGGATATGAAGGTCATTTACAGTATTGGTCTACTGAGGCAGTGGCATCTACAGAAGGGAGTGGACATGGCAGTGATTTATGAGTCCACTGGAGCAGTAACATCACGTGGAGGGAGGGGACATGGAGGTTATTTATTAGTCTACTATGGTAGTAGCATCAGGTCATTTAGGAATCTATATGTAACATCACTGGGGGAGCGGTGACATGGAGGCTTTTTAAGAGTCTGCTCAAGCAATAGCATCACTAGGAGGAACATCACTGGGAGGGCAGGGACATGGAAGTCTTTTTGGATTCTACTGAGCAGTAGCATTACTAGGGGAAACATTACATTAAGGTGATTTACTAGAGCAATACATTAAGAGTAGAGAAGTGACATGGAGATCTTTTAAAAGTCTACTTGAGCAATTGCATCAGTAGGAGAATTACATAGAGGACATTGAGGAGTAGACATCTTCAATTACTGTAGTTTTGGTCTGAATACCAATTCGTGCGACTTTTTGTTAACATTTCAGGTGTCAGTTGGGGAAGCGGGCGGCTTCCCGGCCCACTGCTTAACAACCAGCCTATTCTTCACACAGAATTTGAATCGGTGGATCATTTTTAGACCAATCCAAATTCTAATGGTTCTGAAAATTTGGAATTTGTTAAAAAAATAAAATAAACAACATAAATTTTAATGAAATTAGTTACTATTCATTTCTATTTCATTCTGAGATTCAGATATATCTAAGTTTACAAGGAGGAATGTAACATGAATGTAATTTGGGAGTCTACTGGAGAAGTAACATGACTGGGAGGGCAGTGGCATAGAGGTCTTATAGGAGTCAACTCGAGCAATACCATTACTAGAAGAAATGTGACATGAAGGTCTTTTGGAAATCTACTTTAGCTGCAGCATTACTAGGAGGGAAGTGACCTGGAGGTCATTTAAGAGAGTACTGGATAAATAACATCACTAGGAGAAATGTGACACGGAGGTCATTTGGGAGTCTACTAAAGAAGTAACATCACTGGGAGGGCAGTGACATGGAGGTCTTTTAGGATTCAATTTGAGTAAAAGCATCACTAAGCGAGAAGGAACATGGAGGTCATTTAGGAGTCTACTGAAGAAGTAACATCACTGGGAGGGCAGTGACATGGAGGTCTTTTAGGATTCAAGTTGAGTAAAAGCATCACTAAGCGAGAAGGAACATGGAGGTCATTTAGGAGTCTACTGAAGAAGTAACATCACTGGGAGGGCAGTGACATGGAGATCTTTTAGGATTCAATTTGAGTAAAAGCATCACTAAGCGAGAAGGAACATGGAGGTCATTTGGGAGTCTACTGAAGATGTAACATCACTGGGAGGGCAGTGACATGGAGGTCTTTTAGAATTCAATTTGAGTAAAAGCATCACTAAGAAGGAGGGAACATGGAGGTAATTTAGGAGTCTACTGGAGAAGTAACATGACTGGGAGGGCAGTGGCATAGAGGTCTTATAGGAGTCAACTCGAGCAAATACCATTACTAGAAGAAATGTGACATGAAGGTCTTTTGGAAATCTACTTTAGCTGTAGTATTACTAGGAGGGAAGTGACCTGGAGGTCATTTAAGAGTCTACTGGATAAATAACATCACTAGGAGAAATGTGACATGGAGGTCTTTTAGGATTCAATTTGAGTAAAAGCATCACTAAGCGAGAAGGAACATGGAGGTCATTTAGGAGTCTACTGAAGAAGTAACATCACTGGGAGGGCAGTGACATGGAGGTTTTTTAGGGTTCAATTTGAGTAAAAGCATCACTAAGAAGGAAGGGGCATGGAGGTCATTTAGGAGTCTACTGGAACAGTTGCTTCACTACGGTAGTTGGAATATCACATAGTGGTCATTTATGGGTCTACTAGAGCAGTAACATGACTAGAAGGAATGTGACATGGAGATAATTTCGGAGTCTACTAGAGTAGTCACTTCATAGAAAGGGAAGTTACATGGAGGTCATTTAGAAATCAACTATAGCAGTAGCATCATTGGGAGGAATGTGACATGAGGTCATTTAGGAGTCTACTGAAGATGCAACCTCACTGGGAGGGCAGTGACATGGAGGTTTTTTAGGATTCAATTTGAGTAAAAGCATCACTAAGAAGGAAGGAACATGGAGGTCATTTAGGAGTCTACAGAAGATGTAGCATCTCTGGGAGGGCAGTGACATGGAGGTCTTTTAGGATTCAATTGAAGTAAAAGCATCACTAAGCGAGAAGGAACATGGAGGTCATTTAGGAGTCTACTGAAGAAGTAACATCACTGGGAGGGCAGTGACATGGAGGTCTTTTAGGATTCAATTTGAGTAAAAGCATCACTAAGAAGGAAGGAACATGGAGGTCATTTAGGAGTCTACAGAAGATATAACAACACTGGGAGGGCAGTGACATGGAGGTCTTTTTGGATTCCTTTTGAGTAAAAGCATCACTAAGCGGGAAGGAACATGGAGGTCATTTAGGAGTCTACTGGAGAAGTAACATCACTGGAAGGGCAGTGACATGGAGGTCTTTTAGGATTCAATTTGAGTAAAAGCATCACTAAAGCCCCGTACACACTATCAGATTGTCTGCTGAGTTTTTCCTTCAGATTTACCAAAACCATATAATATGAGGTTAAACCTTATGAGTTTCAATGTGTATGCAATCAGGCAGGCCCTTGCACTACATGGTTTTGGTAAATCTGAAGGAAAAACTCAGCAGACAATCTGATAGTGTGTATGGGGCTTAAGAGGGATGGGGCATGGAGGTCATTTAGGAGTCTACTGGAACAGTTGCTTCACTACTGTAGTTGGAATATCACATAGTGGTCATTTATGGGTCTACTAGAGCAGTAACATGACTAGAAGGAATGTGACATGGAGATAATTTCGGAGTCTACTAGAGTAGTCACTTCATAGGGAGGGAAGTTACATGGAGGTCATTTAGAAATCAACTATAGCAGCAGTAGCATCATTGGGAGGAATGTGACATGAGGTCATTTAGGAGTCTACTGAAGCTAAAGCATCGCAAGCTGGGAAGGGACATGGAGGTCATTTAAAAATCTACTGGAACAGTAACAATCGCTAGGAGGTATATGACATGGAGGTCGTTTTGGAACCTTACTAGAGCAGTAACCTTAATAGCAGGAATGTGATATGGAGGTCATTTAAGAGTCTACCAAAGTGTCCCACAAGGACGGGTGCATGTGCATTGAATGAGCAGAATACCACCAAGATCTTGGCAGCAATCTTCAAGGTAGCTTGGGGGTCCCCCTTATAGACACAGTATACAGAAGCTGAAATCAGTCAAGCTGCACAGACTAGGCCCCAGTTTTGGGCGGTGGGAGGAAATAGGAGCTCCTGGAAGAAAACCCAAAAACAACTGAAAGAGCATATTCATTTCATGCAGTATTCCCAGTGCTTCCTTCTTTGCCTCCATGTGTTTCCTCAAATCCCGAACATGCACCCTTATTGCAAGCGTATGCTCTGTTTATATGTCTCTGTAAAATAAAAAAAAAGCCAACCCCTCAGTTAATGAATTTATAGGTTCACTTCACAGAACAGTACAATATCCATAGTACCCCAGCGCACTCGCCTCGCCATTGTCAGAGTAATAAAATGCAATAAAATGAAGAATCTTCAGTTTGCTGCTTCCAGGCCCGGTCACTGAGTGGTTACATTTTATCATTCGCTTTCCTACTCCCTGCAGGAAAAGTCTTAACGCCAGGCCAGTCAATAATACAAAGAAATATCTGCTGCCTAAAAATTGTGTGCGCTTATCAGAAAATTAAATACCCGCATAAAGGAGAGAGAGCGATTACTGTGCAGCAAACAGTTTGTCAAATTCACTAATATTATGATTTGCAGAAGCTGGACGCTTCCAGGGAAAATAAATCGGAATTATTAATAAATAGTTGTGATTGATGCAAAGTCCGGCCCCGTAGTTCGTCTTTGTGCGCTCCGCGCTGACATCGCCTCATTATTTCGAGCGTTACTTCTTGCAGTTTCCTCATTCAGACGTTTGATAAATAAACTGGCCTCAGACGTGTAGTTAAAATAGACAGCGATAAAGGGTTCTGGGGCTGGAGAGCTGTCTAATGCGCCCCTTATTCAGCTCCGGGGAACGGGGGGGGGGAGTCAGTCTGAGTCCGTGAGATGATAAAGTAGAACACTTGCAATTCTAGTGAATGGGGATTGTGGGGGGAAAGAATGAGAAAGCTATGAGATAGGTTGGTAACCTGTTCCCTGAAGATGTGACCTATCACGAAACGCATGGGGCGGGGGTTGGTTTGTGACGTCATCACGCACATGCTGCATGTTCGGTCTGCAATGCTATGTGCGGGTGACCAATTTTAACATTCTGCCTGAGTTACTGTTAGTAAGAATAAATCACACACATGTTAAACGATACTGGGCAATGGAGAATTTCATTTATTTTCTTTTTCATACATCATGGGACACAGAGTCAGGCTAATATTCATTATCTGCTGGGTTATATTCTATCTACAGGTGAATGGACACTGGTAAACCAAAGGTCTTTTGACAGGAAGTGATCCCCTATATAACCCCTCCCACACAGGAAGCACTTCAGTTTTTTACCAGTGTCTGCAAGGTGGATGGCGTGGTTTGTTTGAGCTCTCTGAGCTCCAGGTCTCTAGTCCCACAAACGGTTGTTAAATGAATCAAGCGATTGACCGATCTGATCCATTTGACACAGGCTTTATATGCTTAGATAAATGGTACCCGAGCCTGGCAAATAATACTCAAGATCCTGCAAGGATTTGCCTGTAATGCGGCCTCCAGGCGCTGGACCCTGCAAAGTGGAATCCTGGACACCACAGTTCTAAGGAATTCCTGCAGGGTGCTGTACAGGTCCAAGGGAGTGGATGCTAAACATGAAAAGGGTGTCCAGTCCTTGAAGGTCCTCAAGTAACAGGAACCCGCCGTGATGGGTGAAGTTTGGGCTCTTAGTTTCTAAGCTGCCCTGCGCCTGGACGGGTGAGTGGAACCCCTTTACTTATTATTGTGGGGTGTGTGGGAGTGATTGTAACAATCAGTCTAGCTAGCTAGAGCCTGGACACCTGTGTGAGGTGACCATAAGGGGGAGTTTTGGGCTAGCTATGGGTGTTTGCAAATTGTACCTTTTTTTGCCTGTGTCTGGCTGATTTTACCTGTATGATGACGCACGACGGTGCGCCATTTAGCCTTGGTTCACCAGGGCGTACGAGCGTTCGCAAGAGTGCCGTTGTGCTTATCAGTTGTCTGGCGACCAGGGCGCATGTGCATTTGCAAAAGCGCCGCTGGACTTAGCAGTTTGTATGTCAGCCAGTGTCCACGTGAATTCGCAAAAGCGCCGCTGGACTTAGCAGTTTGTTTGGCGGCCATGTCGCACACGGCTTCACCGCACATGCGCAGTAGCCTTTATCTGGGTGCACAAGGATTTGCGGCATATGCGAATACAGCCACGCCCATTCGCCAGGACCACGCAAGTGGGCACGCACCCAACATTCGGAGCACACCCAGCTTATTTAAGCTGTGTAGGCCAAGCATGCGGTGCTTCCAGAAGGCAGCTGTGGGACACAGAGCAGGCTCTGAACAGACACTTTTTCCTTACCCGGGTCACGTGAGTCACCAAGTGTTGCTTGGCAGGCTAAAGGTGCTTAGCAGGATTGTTATATAGGGGCTTGGTGAGCCCTATTAAAGGATCTCCCTTCTGAGGTGTTTTAATACTACACCCAAATACTCTCTTTTTGTGGCTGGTAAATGTCTTTAAAAAAAAGAGGAGCAGGACTAACACTACAGGGAAGGACACACCAATGTTGTCAGTAGTTCCTGATGAACCTAGTCGTATCCCTAGTGTTGTATCCCCTGAAGGACCAGAGGCTTCCGGGCAATCTAAGCAATTGGAATCTGCCAGTCCGTAAAAGATCAGGTCAGACGGCCTGATCAGGGCCGTCTTTAATACTGACTGGACCCTGGGCAAACATTTTCTTGGGCCCCCTCTTCCACGCAATTTCGCTCTCCACATGCTTACATACAATAAATAGCAGCTAGACTCAAATTCAGTTTACTGAATTAGATCAGGCAGCGTTTGCGATTGGTTGCCAGAGGTTACATTGTATCATTACCGCTCACTGGCTGGCTGCTAGAGGTTACAGCACACATTATGGCTCACTGTTATTTTCTAGAGGTTACAGCACATGACTTCTGCTTGTTGATTGGTTGCTAGAGATTACTGTACATCAATACTGCTCACTGATTGATTGCTAGAGGTTACTGAACATCTATACCACTCACTAATTGGTTACTGCACAGCATTACTGCTCACTGATTGGTTGCTAAAGGTTACAGCACATCATCTCCTCACTGCCTGCCTTTGTAAAACAGGCTGATGTTAGACTTAATGACCACAGTTGTAGGCAGGACTTTCAAGCATGCCCCTTTACCACCCCAGTGGGCAGCATTCAGCAGACGTAATGGTAGATGTGACCTCAGGGGGACACGATATACATATGAATGCCGCCTCTATTTACATATCAATGCCGAGGTACATGACTATTTACATATTATTGCAGCTACTTTTTACATATCAATGCAGGTTAGTTACATGTAAACACAGGGTCTGCAGGTAATTCATCTGTACATGGCAATAGGGCAAAGCTGGGCAGCAGCAGCAGAAGTTTACACTGAGATATCAGGACACAGCACGAGACTAAAACTTCAAGGAATAAGGGAATTTAAACTGGGATAGTTGGCAAGTATGAGGCAGCTGCTTTGGGCCCCACTAAAATGATGGTGCCCAGGGCAGCTGCCCCTTTTGCCCTGCCTTAAAAACGGTCCTGGGCCTGATAAACCTAACCAGAAGGATGATCTGCCTGAAAATAAGACAGATATTCCTCGAGTGCTGCATTTTGCTATTGACGCCTTAGGATTCAATACAGCAGGTTTCTCGTTTGGCTCTCTCGTCAGTACGTATGGGCAGACTCTTGTGGCTTGAAAACTGGTCAGCCGAGCTTCCTTGTAAAAAGTTATTGCCAGGTTTCCCTTTTCATGAGGAAGATTTATTTGGTGATCATTTGGACGAGTATATCCAAAAGATTCCTGGAGGAAAGAGTTCTCTACTTTCTGTAAAGAAAAGCACCAGGCGTCCCTTGTTTAAAACCTCAGGGACTGCTTCCTCAAATGTCTCAGCATCAAGGTGGTTCCACCACCAACAGGGCGCTAGGGCCAAGCCCTGGGTCCAAAATTGTTCTAAATTCAGCACCAAGACCTCCTTTTGAGGGGACAGGAAGGGATGGGGTGGAAGGCTGCTGCATTTTGCGGACATTTGGAGAACAATAATTCAGGACAGGTGTGTCACCTCAATTATATCTCTCGGTTACAAGCTGGAGTTGCGGGGGGTTCCCCCTCTGAGGTTTTTAAGATACAATGTTCCCTCGGATCCTCCAAAAAGAAACGTATTGCTTCAGGCACTACATCATCTAGTGCATCAAGGAGCCATTTTCAGTTTGCGG
Source organism: Lithobates pipiens (assembly GCF_037356315.1). Lineage (NCBI taxonomy): Eukaryota > Metazoa > Chordata > Amphibia > Anura > Ranidae > Lithobates > Lithobates pipiens. Next base: position 649,612,717 of record NW_027507758.1, read on the forward strand.
CTCTACCCTTCAGGCTTGCTACAGCTCCCTGGGTGTTCACCAAGGTCTTAGCACCAGTATTGAGTCTTTTAAGGGCCCAAGGGATCCTAGAGCTCGGGTATCTGGATGACCTCCTGCTCAGAAATCACTCATTACAGGCTTTAGAACAGAGCATAATATGCACAGTGTGGTATTTGAAAAGCTTAGGCTGGATCATAAATACCGCAAAATCAGCCTTGAAACCAGATCAAAATCTCAAGTCTTTAGGTCTGATCCTAGATACGGTTCAAGCAAGAGTATTCTTGCCACCTGTAAGGATCTGTGCCCTGAAGGGCGGCACAGTGGTGTAGTGGTTAGCACTCTCGCCTAGCAGTAAAAAGGGTCACTGGTTTGAATCCCAACCTACAACACTACCAGCCTGGAGTTTGCATGTTCTCCCTGTGCCTGCGTGGGTTTCCTCCGGGTACTCTGGTTTCCTCCCACACTCCAAAGACATGCAGGTAGGTTAATTGGCTTCTGTCCCAAATTGGCCCTAGTATATGAATGGGGACCATGGATTGTGAGCTCCTTGAGGGAAGGGACCAATGTGAGTGTGCGATGTACAGGGATAGGGACAATTGTAGACACTCACTCAGGTTGAACTGGATGGACTGGTGTCTTTATGTAACTATCAGATAAAGGGCACCAGTCAACCCTCCATTCGGCTCTGTATGAGTCTTCTATGGAGGATGGTATCCTCTTTCAAGGCAGTGCCCTATTCCCTATGGGAGGGAAAATGGCTAATTGGACCCAATTTGGACATTTTCACATAGGGGTGTACTCACTTTTGTTGCCAGCAGTTTAGACATTAATGGCTGTGTGTTGAGTTATTTTGAGGGGACAGCAAATGTACACTGTTATACAAGCTGTACACTCCTATTACATTGCTCCTATGCACTACTTTACATTGTAGACAAGTGTAATTTCTTCAGTGTTGTCACATGAAAAGATATAATAAAATATTTACAAAAATATGAGGGATGTACTTACTTTTGTGAGATACTGTATGTGTCCTTGGGACTTGAACTTGGTGCTGTCTGTGTTACAGAAACGACCATTTGAACCTATCAAGGAAATTCCATTAGACTTGCTGTCACACAAGCTAGCCTTCTTGATGGCCATCACCTGGGATAGAAGGGTTCCAGAGTTGTCGGCCCTTTCGTGCAGGGAATCATACTTGATCCTTCAGCACGACAGGGTCGTGTTATGACCCGTTCCATCCTTTTTGCCAAAAGTGGTGTCGGCCTTTCATTTAAATCAGGACATTTTCTCTTATATTCACCGACTTACACAGCTCCTCTCTTAGCCATTGGGTTGTTACGCCAACGTTGTCTTTAGGAGAAGACTAGGCATAACATGTTATGAAAAAACACAGAACTTTTAGTTCAGCCCAAGAGGCGGTTCCTTAAATAACAACCCCCCAGCCTGCCATGCAGGCTCAGTTTTATTTTGCCTATCGAAGGAGAAGGACCTAGGAACCCTGTTGTTTTTTTCTGCAGAAGCTTTGCATTTTGCACAAGACTAAAGATCCTGTGATCTGCTATCAACAGCCGGCTGGGTGACAGGCTGGATACCCATATCCTTGTAGTCTCCCCAGCCTGGCCAGCGAGCGTGTGCAGACCAGAGCTACGCGCTGGGTCGGCCACGACATACCTCAGCTCCAGAGGTGGTCGGTGAGCGTTAATGCTCCGGGGCACACATATGACCAGGCTACTGATGTCTGCGTCACAGTGTGAAGGGCCAACAGCCACCCCGTACTGATCGGAGAGTGGGTCTGTGATGGAATGTCTCCCAGCTTTGCAGGACTGGTAAGTACAGCTCTCCCTGCCTCGGTGGGGCTGAGCAGCTGGGCATTCCCTGGGAGGTCGATTTGGGGGTCCCTCACCACCCTCTCTTCTCTCCCTGTCCCTATCTTCCCTCCCTGTGGGGGATGCTGCATGAGGGTGCTGAGCGATGTATGTGTCATATGCTTGGGCTCTCCGGGGGGGCTCTCATCTGGGGGGGACTGAGCTGGCTGGCTGTGCCCTGATGTGTGTGTTTCTCTCCCAGGGGGGTGTCTGGTGACTGTACCTGTCGATCGCTGCAGCGCTGTTCACCGCCATTTTCTCTGTCACTGTCCCTCATGGTATACAGTGTTCAGCAGCCATCTTAGGTGAGGGCAAGGAGCAGCATGCTCTCCTGTAGCTTGGCTGCCATTTTCCCTGTGTTTTTGTCCTTTATACTGGATGCCCAGCGGCCATTTTCCCTGTGTTTTATGTCCTTTATACTGGATGCTCGGCTGAGATTTTCTTGGAGCCTGAACACGTTGTGGATTGGTTTCAGCGCCATAAGCAGTAGCTCTGGATGACACAGTGTGATCTCCTATGCACCTGGGAGCTGACAAGGGACACAGGCACTACTAGCTGGACAGCGCAGAACCAGTCATGAGTCCTGTGGGAAAGAGCCCCTCAGCCAGCAGAAGTTAGGAGGGTGGGACCATCACTGTCCTAAGTCCCCATCAGGTGGCAGACAGGGTAGGGTCAGCATGGCTTCAGAAACTGGTGTTTCTGAAATCCAGGCAATTGCAACCGGCTCACCTGCAGATTGTGCAGTGCCTCTGGATGCTTTGTCAATTCGTTCGTTGCCAAGATGGAGGCGGTGCGTAGTCGCAAAGGTGCTAAAAAGCGGCCCCTGCCCCCCCCGCCATTCTCTGGGGAGAGCTCTGACGCAGACTCGGGCCCTGCGGAGACTGGTGACCCCTGCTCTGTCATTTCAGATGACGCTGACCAGGACCGATCGGACAGTGAGGATGAGTCCCCGTCCGGTTCCGTGCACGACAAAGCGCTTGTTGGAGCACTTATCACAGCTGTGCGTAATACCCTGAAGAATCAGGAGCCAGCGGATCCCTCTTCTGATGTAGCGGTCCCTTTTGGGTCCCATAAGCCCGCCCGTTCACCTAAGGTGTTCCCGTATCTGACTTATTTTGATAAGTTAATTTACAAGGAATGGGGTCGACCGCAAGTGACCTTTTCGGTCCCCAAATACATGGCGGTGCGTTACCCCTTTGAGGACAGCCTTCTCAAAAAATGGTCGGCTCCTCCGGTCGTGGACCCCCCAGTATCTAGGTTAAACAAAGTAACCACGATCCCGGTTGAGGGGACTCCTGCATTCAAGGACCCCTCACGGACAGGAAGGCCAAGGCAGTGGCTCGTTCCTTGTTTACGGTTGTGGGGTCAACCATGCGACCAGTACTGGCATCCGCACTTGTGTCACAGACATTAACTGAGTGGGCAAAACTGTTGCACCGCAAACTATCTAAGTCGCCAGATGCTGGACCCAGGAGAATGGGTGTTGCATCCGGAGGTGTTCAGGCTACTGTGCCTGCGGTGGGGCACACCAGACGTGGATCTTCTGGCCTCCCGTCTCAATTGGAAGGTGCCGAGATTCATGTCCAGCGCAAGAGAGCCATGGGCAGATGCGTCAGGTGCGCTGGTAGCTCCATGGGATCAGTACCAGCTGATCTCTGCCTTTCCTCCACTGAAACTGTTGCCATGTCTGGAGGCCGAGGGGATCCCAGTAATACTGATTGCTCCAGACTGGCCTCAGCGGGGCCTGGTACGCAGACCTAGTGCGCCTGGTGGCAGACGCTCCTTGGCGACTGCCGTTACGAAAAGACCTTGTGTCTCAAGGTCCGATTCTTCATCCTGCTTTACCATCGCTGGTTTTAACAGACTCTGTGATCCCAACTATGCTGAGGGCATGGAAATCTTCTTCCCGGAAGATATATCATCGTACCTGGAAGGCCTACATCTCCATGTGGGAGGAGAAAGTATGGCATCCGCGCTCTTTTTCTATATCCAGGGCCCTGCTGTTTCTTCAGCAAGGAGTAGACCAGAAGTTGGCTTTGAGCACCATCAAAGGACAAATTTCAGCTTTGGCTTTCTTTTTTCAGTGACCCCTGCCATCTCACTCTCTAGTGAGCACTTTTGTCCAAGGGGTGCGACATGTAGTTCCTCCGGTGCGTCCACCGTTACCCCCGTGGGATCTGAATCTGGTGTTATCGGCGCTGCAAAAACCGCCATTTGAAAATATAAGACAGATCCCTCTGTTGACTCTTTCCCAGAAAGTGGTCTTTCTGGTGGCCATTACATCGGCCAGGAGGGTTTTGGAACTGGCAGCCTTGTCCTGCAAGTCGCCCTACCTGGTTATCCACAGGGATAAGGCGGTTTTACGTCCGCAACCTTCTTTTCTTTTCTGCCAAAGGTGGTTTTGGAGTTTCACATCAATGAAGACATTGTGTTACCATCTCTGTGTCCTAAGCCGACACATCCTAAGGAGGTGGCCCTCCATTCCCTGGACGTGGTTCGGGCTCTGATGGTGTATTTGTCTGCTACGGCTCCCTTCCGGAAGTCAGACTCCTTGTTTGTTTCGGTGGCTGGTCTGAAGAAAGGTATGGCGGTCTCGTCGGCCACCATTTCCAGGTGGATCAGACAGATTGTAGTACAGGCCTACGCCTTGAAGGGGCGGGTGCCCCCCTTTCCGGTCACGGCCCACTCCACAAGGGCTATCGGAACGTCTTGGGCCTTCCGACATCAAGCGTCTGTCGCTTAAGTGTGTAAAGTGGCGACCTGGTCGTCTCTTCACACTTTTACAAAATTCTACAAGGTAGACGTCAGTGCATCGGCTGATGTCTGTTTTGGCCGCAAAGTTTTGCAAAAAATCCTATTATTTTGCCTTCTTTTTTCTCTCAGCCTTGCTCGGTGGAAGATAGACGACTGCACTCATTGGACGTTGTCAGTCAAGGTTTATTTGTCTAGATCTGTGGAGATCCGAGGATCAGACTCTTTTTTTTTTTTTTTTACCAAAAGGACCCAAGAAGGGGCAGGCAACTTCCAAGGTTTCCATTGCCAATTGGGTCCGTCAATTGATCATTCAGGCCTAGGGTCGGAAACATAAAGCTCCTGTAGGGTGAGGGCTCATTCTACCAGGGGTGTAGGAACCTCCTGGGCTTTTCGCCATCAGGTAACTGTGGCTCAGATTTTTAAAGCTGCTACTGGGTCTTTGGTGCATACGTTCACAAAATTTTATCAAGTGGATGTTCGAGCAGCCGAGTGTCAGGTCACCCCGAGACCAGGTGACAGATGCACACCGTAGGGATTAGGAGTGCACCGCAAGGTTGTGGACCCTACAGCAGACTGCTGCTGACAGAGGTCAAGGTGATAGGAAGGCAGGGCCGCCAGAACACCAAGATGGATCCCACCGGGGTTAGAACGTAAGATTCCCTGGGGAGCGGAGTCTAAGAGCCAGCAGGTGTTCACCAGAGCCTGGAGTGGTGAGGATGGACTTGGCTGCAACTGACTCCAGGTCGTGACCCCCAGGGTCCCCCAGCTCGCACCCACAGTAGGCAACAGGAAGATAGGGATGGTGAGGGACAAAGCCAAGGTCGGGGCCACAAGCAGACAGGAATAATCGGGGACACACCAAAAGGTCAGGATCACAGGCAAACAGGGATGGCCAAGGACACGCCAAAGTCAGTAACGGAATAACAGCAGAGCACACGGCAGGTAACAGGAAGCTAACACACAAAGGTTGATCAGCAGGGTTGGCCTGCAGTGCACAGGTTAATATAGAGCTCTCTGATAGGAACTAGGGTGGAGCCATGCCAGAGGATGGATTATTAAAGCAGTCAGGTGAGGGTCGGCTGGTCTCTAGAAATGAACACATGGAGACAGGTAAGCAGACCAACTCTATTGCATAACCTTGACACCGAGGATTCGGCTTTCGGCCGCAGTATACTGCGGGCTGCCATATAAGGTCTGATGGCTATTATTTGGCAGGGCATCTCCCTCCCCTCAAGGCTATTGCTCTGGGACGTCCCAGCAGGTAATGAATATTAGCCTGACTCTGGGTCCCATGATGTATGAAAAAGAAAATAGGATTTTTTCGTCATATTTACCTGTAAAATTATTTTCTTTGAGTACATCATGGGACACAGAGATCCCGCCCCTCTTTTTTGAGGATTCAGTGCCTGCTACAAAACTGAAGTGCTTCCTGTGTGGGAGGGGTTATATAGGGGATCGCTTCCTGTCTAAAGACCTTTGGTCTACCAGTGTCCATTCATCTGGAGATGAAGTATAACCCAGCAGGTAATAAATATTAGCCTGACTCTGTGTCCCATGATGTACTCAAAGAAAATGATTTTACAGGTAAATATGATGAAAAAAATCCTATTTTTTGGAGTGTGATACGTACCCCTTGATTGTTGTCTGCCGAAGTGTAAAGCCAGTGTGAGCGCCACCAAGAGGAGAGACAAGCTACTGGGGATGTGGAGCCAAAAGATTGCTCCTAGGATTGAGGAGTGTTTTTCTCATGCTGTGTGTAACCCATTATGATCTGGAGGTTATTAATTCCAGTAAGGACTTGCAGGGCCGTCATAATGAATGGGCACAACTGGGCACCGCCCAGGGGCCCCAGGTGCATGGGGGGCCCCTGACCAGGGCGATGTGTTTGGAGAGGTGCACTGGGAATTCGGCCGCTCCTCTTTGATAGGAGTAACTGCAATGTCACTCCTGCCAGAAGGAGCAGTGGTTGGCTTCTGCTGGAGAGAGGATCCAGCTTTCTTCTGCTTCCTGCAGGGGGTGGAAGAGAGCTGGCGCTGAGATTGAGAACTGACCTTAGCCTCAGCGTGAGAGAGGAAGGAGAAGTTAGCTTAATTGCAGGTGGGAACACAACGGAGAAGGGGGGCCACAACTCTGATGTAAGGGGGCATTGTGATGGGGTGAACCTGATGTATGGGGGAACGTGATATATAGGGACACTGTGATGAGGGAACCTGATGTATGGGGACATTGTTATGGGGGAACCTGATGTATATGGGCTCTGTGATGGGGGAACCTGATGTATGGGGACACTTGATGTATGGAAACACTGTGATGGGGGAACCTGATGTATATGGGCACTGTGATGAGGAACCTGATGTTTAGGGAGACACTGATTGGGGAACCTGATGTTTAGGGACACACTGATTGGGGAACCTGATGTTTAGGGACACACTGATGGGGGAACCTGATGTTTAGGGACACACTGATGGGGGAACCTGATGTTTAGGGAGACACTGATGGGGGAACCTGATGTTTAGGGACACACTGATGGGGGAACCTGATGTTTAGGGACACACTGATGGGGGAACCTGATGTTTAGGGACACACTGATGGGGGAACCTGATGTTTAGGGACACACTGATGGGGAAACCTGATGTTTAGGGACACACTGATTGGGGAACCTGATGTTTAGGGACACACTGATTGGGGAACCTGATGTTTAGGGACACACTGATGGGGAAACCTGATGTTTAGGGACACACTGATGGGGGAACCTGATGTTTAGGGACACACTGATGGGGGAACCTTATGTTTAGGGAGACACTGATGGGGAAACTTGATGTTTAGGGAGACACTGATGGGGGAACCTGATGTTTAGGGACACACTGATTGAGGAACCTGATGTTTAGGGACACACTGATGGGGGAACCTGATGTTTAGGGACACACTGATGGGGGAACCTGATGTTTAGGGAGACACTGATTGGGGAACCTGATGTTAAGGGACACACTGATGGGGGAACCTGATGTTTAGGGACACACTGATGGGGGAACCTGATGTTTAGGGACACACTGATTGAGGAACCTGATGTTTAGGGACACACTGATGGGGGAACCTGATGTTTAGGGAGACACTGATTGGGGAACCTGATGTTAAGGGACACACTGATGGGGAAACCTGATGTTTAGGGACACTCTGATGGGGGAACCTGATGTTTAGGGGCACACTGATGGGGGAACCTGATATTTAGGGACACACTGATGGGGGAACCTGATGTTTAGGGACACACTGATGGGGGAACCTGATGTTTAGGGGCACACTGATGGGGGAACCTGATATATGGGGACACTTGATGTATGGAAACACTGTGATGGGGACACCTGATGTTAATGGGCACTGTGATGAGGAACCTGATGTTTAGGGACACACTGATGGGGAAACCAAATGTTTTTGGGACACTGGAATGGGGAACCTGATGAATGGGGATACTGTGATAGGGACACCATATGTATGGGGACACTGATGTGGGGAACCTAATGTTTAGGGACACTGTGATGGGGAACCTGATGTATGGGGACACTGATAGGGAAACCATATGTATGGGAACACTGTGATGGGGGAACCTGATGTTTAGGGACAATGTGATAGGGACATCATATGTATGGGGACACTGTGGTGGGGACACCTGATGTAAGGGAACACATAGGAGAAGATTATCGGGCCCCTGGGCAATAGGAGGTTATGAGGCCCCCAGGCAATAGGAGATTATGTGGCCAAACAGTATACACACACATACAGTATACACACACAGACACACAATATACACACACAGTATACACATTCACACAAAGGTACTGGAGAGGCGGGGCAGCTGTAATCCTGGGATTTTTAAAAATACACAGATTTTTACATACTGTCCCTGGTTTTATTGAGGCTGGCAAACCTGATGGGGCCCCTTAGTGGCATGGGGCCCTCGGGCAGTGCTGGAGTGCCCGAATGGTCAGTCCGCCCCTGAACCTAGTGTAAAGGGACACTGTGATAGAGGAACCTGATGTTTAGGGACACTGTGATGGGGGAACCTGATGTATGGAGACACTGTGATAGGGAGACCATATGTATGGGGACACCTGGTGTAAGGGAACATTTGATATATATAGGAACTGTGATAGAGGAATCTGGTAAAAAAGGGACACTGTGATGGGGGAAACCTAATGTTAAGGGACACTGTAATGGGGGAACCTGATGTATGGGGACACTGAGATAGGGATACCATATGTATGGGGACACTGTGATGGGGGAACCTGATGTATGGGGGCACTGTGATGGGGGAACCTGATGTATGGGGACACTGTGATGGGGGAACCTGATGTATGGGGGCACTGTGATGGGGGAACCTGATGTATGGGGACACTGTGATAGGGACATCATATGTATGGGGGCACTGTGATGGGGGAACCTGATGTATGGGGACACTGTGATGGGGGAACCTGATGTATGGGGACACTGTGATAGGGACATCATATGTATGGGGACACTGTGATAGGGACATCATATGTATGGGGACACTGTGATAGGGGCATCATTTGTATGGGGACACTGTGATGGGGACATCATATGTATGGGGACACTGTGATAGGGACATCATATGTATGGGGACACTGTGATAGGGACATCATATGTATGGGGGCACTGTGATGGGGGAACCTGATGTATGGGGACACTGTGATGGGGGAACCTGATGTATGGGGACACTGTGATAGGAACATCATATGTATGGGGACACTGTGATAGGGACATCATATGTATGGGGGCACTGTGATAGGGACATCATATGTATGGGGGCACTGTGATGGGGAACCTAATGTACGGGGACACTGTAATGGGGACATCCTGATGTAAAGTATATAGGCACTGTGATGGGGACACAGGGGCAAAGTAATTAAGATGGCACTGGTAAGAAGTGAGTGTTGGTGGTGGAGTCACACTGGGCGAGTGAATTGGAGCACAAGCTGTAGAATTGAAGAATTGCACACGATCAATGTATCACTGGGAATGTAATGACTTTATATGAACTTTTATTTGGATTGGGCTTTATAATAATTTGTCTTCATTTGCACGTGATTTTTTTATGAAATGTGTACAGTATATATGAATTGTTTCATTTATTTGTCATTTCATTTTTGATTGGATGAAGTATTGAGTAGTTATATATATTTAAAAAAAGACTTCTACAATTCCCAGCTTAAGTTACCAACCTAATCAACCAAAGTGGGTGCGCTGTCCCTTTATATTGTTAAAGGGACAGCGCACCCACTTTGGTTGATTAGGTTGGTAACTTAAGCTGGGAATTGTAGAAGTCTTTTTTTTTTTTAATTATGGTTGATATGGGCCAATCACATGAAGCACGTTTTTTTATTTTTCTTCCAAAAATGTTTTATCAAAGAACGAGAACATTTCCAGTGTACAACATGTGCAGAAAGTCCTCAGGAATCCTTATGTAGACAAAAAGAGGTTTATTTACTAAATCTGGAGAGTACAATATCAGGCTCACTTCTGCACAGAAACCAATCAGCTTCTAACCTCAGCTTGTTCAATTAATGGAGTTGTAAAGGCAGAAGATACAAAACATTTTGTGTGTAGCAGCCTCCCCAGCACCCCTCCCCCCAATTACTTACCTGAGCCCCCTCTCTCTCCAGCGATGTCCATGAATGTCTAAGCCATCTGGGACACGCCTTCTGATTGGCTGAGACACAGCAGCCGCACCATTGGCTCACACGGCTGTCAATCAAAGGCAGCCAATCAGGGGAGAGAGGGGCGGGGCTCCATGTCTGAATGGACACACTGAGCTGTGACTCGGCTCCAGTGCCCCCATAGGAAGTTGCTGACTGGTGGGGGGGGTACTCGATAGGAGGGAGGGGCCAGGAGCAGCAAAGTGGGACCTGACTTTACAATCACTTTAAGCTTTGGCAATAAAACCTGAAAGCTGATTGGTGTCTGTGCAGAAGTGAGCCTGCAACTCTCCAGCTTTAGTAAATAAACAAGTCACAAGGTCGATAATGAACCCTACGTCCCGGTTCACACAGGGGCGACTTGTCAGGCGACTTAGCCGCCTGACAAGTCGCGCTCCGTTCTGTACTATGGAACCGTTCCAATAGGAGCGACTCAAGTCGCTCCGATTTAGAAAAAGGTTCCTGTACCATTTTTGGGGCGACTTGCATTGAGTTCTATACAGAAATCATTTTGCAAGCCGCTGCTGAAGTCGTGTGCAGAATTGCCTCTGTGAGTCGTGCTGCAAGTCGTTTTGCCCCGGTGTGAACCGGCACCAGGGCTGGACTGGGACAAAAATTTGGCCCTGGACTTCATCTAGACAGGCCCACTTTAATTTGGCAAACACACAAAAAACAGTATATAAACTGTACGCAATTGGGCAAAAAAGCCCCTAAAGAGCTCCCCTTACATCAGGTTCCCCAGAGAGCCCCTCCTTACATCTGGGTCACCAGAAAGAGGGCAGGTAGTGGGCCGGGACCCTGTGGTTGGGGACTCCTGGACTGACTCTGGGCTATGGGCCCCAGATTCGGGGCTATAGCCCCAAAGTCCCCCCCCCCAGCCAGGGCAGGACTTAGGGTGGTGGGGGCCCCTGGACTTGAGTCATTTTCGGGTCCTACCTTCTATACATTATTGTATTTATTGGTGTATAACACGCGCTGGAGTATAACACGCACCCCAAGTTTAGGAGGGAAGTTTAAGGAGAAAAACTTTTAAATTTAAATTCCCATCAATACAGCCTTATCAGTGTCCATCTGCAGCCTTGTCCAGTGTCATTGCAGCCTTGTCATTTTCAGCCTTGTCATTGCAGTTTTGAAGTTTAAAAATGGCGCCGCTGAGATACAGAGTCCTGCGGCTCTCGGGTCCTCTCGGCGGCTCTTGGGTCCTCTCGGAGGCTCTCGGGTCCTCTCGGTGGCTCTCGGGTCCTCTCGGCGGCTCTGGGGTCCTCTCGGTGGCTTAGGGTCCTCTCGCAGTCCCGAGCAGAGTCGAGAGTAGCCGAGTGTACACGGCTCGGCTCATAGTCACGCCCAGTCCCTGTGTTATGTCGATCATTGGGCGGGACTGGGCATGACTGTGAGCAGAGCCGAGCCGAGTACACTCGGCTATGTATCTCGGTGGGGCCTGCGGGGCCCCCTATTGAGTGGGGCCCATGGGCTTGAGCCCAGTCAAGCCCAATGGTAAGTCCAGCCCTGCCCCCAGCGATGCCTCTGGCTGTCACTGAAAGCGGCCCACTGAGCCATCGGCCCAACGGGAAACTCCCTATAGTCCCTATGGCCAGTACATGCCTGACTGGCACTACCAGTCGTAGGGGGACAAACAGTAACTGGTTACGACAGATCAGCTGCATGAGATTTTGTATATCTGGAGCCTCATTCCTTAAAAAAAAAAGAGATGGAGCACCTGATAGGATCTCCACGACGTGGTACCAACTACCACAGGGGTCAGAGTGTAATAAGCCTACCTACCTTCACTGCGAGTTCATGCAAATAGGAATAACTAAGCATAGAAAGAAGAAGACAGAAGGATATATAAAAAATGTCAAAAAAAGGGGGGGGGGGTTAATTGGGGGAGGGTAGGAATAGGGGGAAGGGGGTGAAGGGAGGACCCTTGATTACACTGGGTTGAATGCCCCTCTGACAGCTCCACGGGAGGATGCCAGAGAAGAAAGGAAAAGAGGTGAGGGGGGGGGGGAGTCTAAACTAGGTGAAGCAGAACAAAACTCTGTCACGTGGACCCCCATATCCCCCCCCCCCCCCCCCGCCTCTCAGGGAAAGAGAAGGTCCACAAGGACATGTAGCCAGAATCAGATTGAGTCATTGTACAGGGATATCGCGTTGAGGCTTGGAAAACATTCGCGCAACAACAGACAGTCAAAGAAGTAGGGTTCAAGCGCAATTTTAAAAACCTCTCTGTACTTAAAACGATCGAATGTTGAATTTGTTCACCGCTATTATTTGTTTTCTTTTCTGCAGGACCCTGATGTTATAAACACGCCCCTTCCTGTGGAATACGGACCTTTGGTGGAGGAAGAAGAAAAGGTTCCAACTAGACCAGAAGACCCCGATGTGATCCCGCCACTCCTGGCCACCCCTGAAAAATCAGGGAAAGAAGACAAATGCAAGCATCGTTCCCCACCTCCCATTCCACCCGCTAGAAAAGTCCAAAACAAGGTTCACGCTGAACCGAGAGGGCGGGCAGAACCTAGGCCGGTCTCGGAAGGAGGACATGGCAGCTTGGTCTTCGCTCAAGCTAACCCGTCAAATGAGCTTCACAACAGAAACAAATTCAAAAATCTTTGGAATCCAACGTACGGCTCGTGGTTTACTGGGAAAGCGGTGGACAAAACCATTTCTCCTACCGAGAAACCAGTCCCTGAGAACAAGAACACAGTTGTTGAGGGGGGCTGCCCTGCTGCCCCCAGGGTAACGGCCAGTAGACTCCCAGGCTCCTCCGTATTACTACAGCCATCCACACTGACTTCAAACGTTCAGGAAGTGCCTCTGTTCAGGTTTCGCCACTTTCCTTGCGGCAAAGTCAACTATGGCTATCAGCAACAAGGCCTGCCCGTAGAGACACCAGTGGCGCCATTGTGCCCCACGAAACACAAAGACGTTATTCCTCGGAGCAAGAGTAATATAACCCAGGAGACTGTCTAAGTCCCATAGCCATGGACAATAGGGAGGACTGGCAGGATCGCCATACTGGTGGAAAATATACCAATAAATATTTTTCAAGTTGTGCCAAACATTTAATTCTGAACCTTTAGAAGCTGGGTCCGCTCTACAGGCCAAGGTGGTATTGGTTGGTTATTCTTGACTTTATGTAACTGGGACAAGAATTCTCTTGAAATGAGTTGTAAAGGCTTTTTCTTTTTCTTTTTTTTTTTAATTAAAATAAGAAACAGGTTTATACTTACCTGGTGAGTGCAACAGTATTGCACAGAGTGGCCCTGATCCCCCTCTTCTGGGGTCCCCTGCCGGCGCTCTAGGCTCCTCCACTTCCTTGTGTGCCACCATAAGTATCTGCTTCCTATCTGGGCACACGTGTGGGTGCGCTCCCAAGCTCTGCTGTGTGTGTCCATAGACACACACACATGGCTCAGCCCCACCCCAGGATTTGATTGACAGCAGCAAAGGCCAATGGCTCCCACTGCTGCCTGTCTTGATACAGAGAGAAGAGAGTCACTGCAGATGGGCACAGCGCTGGACTAAGTGGGGACTGACAGACTGGGGCATTTTTATACCTTAAAGCGGAGGTCCACCCTAAAGTGGACCTTCCGCTCATCGGAACCCTCCCCCCCTCCGGCGCCACAATTGGCACCTTTCAGGGGGGAGGGGGGTGCAGGTACCTGTACAGTACAGGTATCTGCACCCACTTCCGGGATAGCTCTCTGCGGAAAGGGGCGTAGATTACGCCCCTTTCCGAAAGTCCCCCGCTGCCTGCTGGGAAACACACGGATCCCAGAGGCAGCGGGTCCATCCTTATTGCGCAGCGCGACTCGCGCATGCGCAGTAGGGAACCGGGAAATGAAGCCGAAAGTCTCCTGATTCCCATACCCAAGATGGCGGCGGCAGCACCCGAGAGACGATCGAGAGATCGGCTTCGGGTGCCGACATCGCGGGCGCGCTGGACAGGTAAGTGTCACTATTTTAAAAGTCAGCAGCTGCAGTATTTGTAGCTGCTGGCTTTTAAAAAAAAAAAAAAAAAAACGCGGTCTCCCGGCGGACTCCTCCCGCTTTAATGCAGGGAATGCATTTTGGTAAAAAAAAGTTTCCCTTCAGAATCACTTTAATCCAGTGCTAAATGGTGCCAGTGCCAAAGATGCCAACAAGGTGCGAGCCAGTCAAACACATCTACAATGCTGGGTAGCAGACTTGCACGTAGAGCTTCTACTTGGGTATTTTTTTGATAAGAGCTGAAATTCTTTTTGCATGTAAAACAAAGATTGCTTAAATAAAAAGTCAGTTTTTTTTAATATCCCTGTTAGAAAACTCCAAATATTTTGTAGGCAGGTGCAGTCTGCTTTCTCCACTGCAGGTGGCGCTCGTCCGCAGCAGCATTTCATTTGGAGGGGAAGTCAAGAGGAAGACGTTTCCTCTATGGTTTCCTGGGTTACTGGGCAAGCTATCCAATAGGATGCTGCCGCCCCATGTGACTCTAGCAGCCATCTTGGGTCAGACAGGGCCTATTTAAAGCCCTGGCTTGTCAGGATTGGCACGCATTTGTGAGTGGGTAGAATAGGGACAAGGTCAACTATCCGACAGTGGACAGAACTTGCGATGGGGAAAGGTTGCAAACGAGGAGGGGAAAGCATAGCATTTTCAACTTCTCTGGACTTCTTCCCGCTTGGTCAGGAGACGGCCAGGCCGTCGCATTCTGCCCCCTCCTACCAGGTGCCGAAAACCTGCCGTCTACACGCAGTTGGGACCCGTGAGTGTTCCCGGTTGGGCTGTCTACCCACCGGGTTTATTGTAAACTGTCTTTGCATTACTTCAATACAAGTTCTTTACACCCCACTTGGACTGTTAGTGTGTGTTATTGCCGCTGCACCCCACCGACATACTTCCTATTGGTGGTTTTTATGGAAGGCCATTAAGGGCCACACTGCCATTCTGTCAATTTCATTTTCAGAACTTCGTTTTCAGCCAAGGAAGCTGCCATCTTCGCCTCTGGTTAGTCTTCAACTGCCATGATGCTGCACATGTGATTCATTTTCATTTAGAATTTTGGATGGCCCAGATAAGGGTTGTTGGGCTCCCAGGGCAAGGATCCAGAACTGCGTCCCCCAACACCGTTAATACGTTTAAAAATACTCAGGCTATAATTGATGCGATTTGGATAGTCTGGGAGAAAAATTAGAACCACTGTTGAGTTTCTTTTGCTGTCCATGGCTCCATTAGAGAGGTTTCCCTTCAGTTAAAGCGGAAGTAAACCCATAGATTTAATGCCCCGTACACGCGGTCGGACTTTCCGACGGAAAATGTGCGATCGGATCATGTTGTCGGAAAATCCGACCGTGTGTGGGGCTCCATCTGACTTTTTCCGTCGGATTTTCCGACGCACAAAGTTTTAGAGCGGGATCTAAAATTTTCCGACAACAAAATCCGATCGCATAAATTCCGATCGCGTGTAGACAATTCCGACGGACAAAGTGCCGCGCATGCTTGGTCCGGCGGACAATCCAACGGACTTCGCAGCTGAGGTCCGCCGGACTTTCAAAAATGAACGGACTTGGCCACACACGATCACTCCAAAAGTTAGATGGATTGGAACGTGATGACGTAGAATAAGGAAGTTCATAGCCAGTAGCCAATAGCTGCCCTAGTTTTAGTCCATCGGACTAGCACACAGACGAACGGATTGTCCGCTAAAAGCCGAGTCTTATTTCTAGGTCCGCTGGACTTTTGGGAAGAAAAAGTCCGCTGGAGCCCACACACGATCGAAATTGCCCGACGGACTCTGGTCCTGCCGGAAAGTGCGATCGCGTGTACGCGGCATAAGAGAGGAAAGCTATTGGTTACTGGCCCGTATATAGTCCCGTCGTACGTGTTTTGCATCACCTCGTTCCGAACGATCCTATTTTCCGAAAACTTTGTGCGCCCGCGTGTATGCAACACAAGTTTCAGCCAAAATCCGTAGAAAAAAAAAAAATCTGACGGATTTTGTTGTCTGAATGTCCGACCGTGTGTACGGGGCATAACAGTTTAAAAAAAAACAGTTACATTTCCCTGCACATGTCGGGAATGTAACTGTCACATTGGATGCGCTCTCAACCAAACTGTCAAACCATCCAATGGCTGGTGTGTCCATAGGCGTGCGCACAGGGTGTGCAAGGTGTGCCTGCGCACGCCCTAATCACACTGTGCTGTGCAGATTCCCCCTTCTGCTCTGCTGCAGAGAAAGGGACTGAAGAATCTCTGTCCTCAGTCCCTTTCTCTATCTCAAAAGTGAGACATCAGGGGTCTGTTTAAATCCCTGATATTTCACTAAAGCACCCCCCCCCCCCCCATGGGGCTCCTAAAAAAAAAAAAAAAAAAAATAGTAATAAGTTGTAAAAAAAATTGTAAAAAGTAATAAGATTGTAAAAAAGTTATAATAAAAAATAACTACCAAGACCGT
Source organism: Lithobates pipiens (assembly GCF_037356315.1). Classification (NCBI taxonomy): domain Eukaryota; kingdom Metazoa; phylum Chordata; class Amphibia; order Anura; family Ranidae; genus Lithobates; species Lithobates pipiens. The sequence goes on from NW_027507758.1 coordinate 649,629,480, forward strand.
CCACTGCCCTACTTACAAGCCAACAGATCACAGGTGAGGGTGGTTACCTTAGCTATTCAAACCCCTTTGTGTCAACTTGTGTGCATGTTATCAGGCCAAAATCACCGGGGTGTGTAAACTTTTGATCAGGGGCATTTGGGTAGTTTCTGTTGCCATTGTGATATTAAAAAGAGTAAACACAGTTGATTGATAATAAATGGCTTCAGCCAAACACTAACCATGAGTGAAATAAAAATGTTTGTGTTATCATTCATATTCTCTGAAAATAGCCAAGAAATCATAAATTCTGCCAGGGTATATATATATACACATGCATGTGTGTTTGAGCTCTGAGGTGCACACCCTAATGCCATAGGCTGCACACACCTATGCCGGTGTCATAACTGATCACATGGGCAGCATCATGGCAGTTGAAGATTAAACAGAGACCAAGATGGCTTCTTCCTTGGCTGAAAACAATAGGAGGGTTTACTTCCACTTCAACCACTTGCCGACCGCCACGCACACCGATATACGTCGCCACAGTGGCAGCGGTGGGCAAATGGGCGTACCTGTATGTCCCTTTTTAATTGGTGGGGCTAGCGGACATGCACGCCGCGTACAGCGTGACCGTGCCCACGGGACCGGCGGACTCGCCGTCTTTTCCGGTCTCCCGGCGATAGCGTCATGGAGCAGCAGAACGGGGAAGTGCCTATGTAAACAAGGCATTTCCCCGTCCTGTCATCAGGAGCAGTGATCGCTGTCATGTGACTGGAAGCCCATCCCCCCCCCCACAGTTAGAATCACTCCGTAGGACACTGTTAACCCCTTTGATCGCCCCCTAGTGTTTAACCCCCTTCCCTGCCAGTGTCATTTACACAGTAATCAGTGCAATTTTATAGCACTGATTGCTGTACAAATGACAAAAATATCCCAAAAATGTGTCAAAAGTGTTTTCCGACGTGTCCGCCATAATGTCGCAGCCACGATAAAAATCGCGGATCGCCGGCATTACTAATAAAAAAAAAAATTATAATAAAAATGCCATAAAACTATCCCCTATTTTGTAGATGCTATAAATTTTGCGCTAACCAATCAATATACGATTATTGTGTTTTTTTTTACCAAAAATATGTAGAAGAATACGTATCGGCCTAAACTGAGCAAAAAAACTTTTTTTTATATATATTTTTGGGGATATTTATTATAGTAAAAAATATTGCCTTTATTTTTTTCAAAATTGCCTTTTTTTGGTTTATAGCGCAAAAAAAAAAAAAAAAAAAAAAAAGGCAGAGGTGATCAAATACCACCAAAAGAAAGCTCTATTTGTGGGGGAAAAAAGGACGTCAATTTTGTTTGGGTGCCACGTCGCACGACCGCGCAATTGTCGGTTAAAGCGACGGAGCGCCGAATCGCAAAAAAAGTGCTCTGGTCAGGAAGGGGGTTGAAGCGGTTAATGAGTAACTGAACCCTCCCATCGCTTTCAGCCAAGGAAGCCGCCATCTTGGCCTCTGATCTCGGACGGTTTGACAGTTCGGTTGAGAACACATTCAATGTAACGGTTACATTCCTGGCATTTCCCCCGGTAATGTAACTGTTTTTTGAAACTGTTAAATCGATGGGTTTAGTTTCGCTTTAGTGTCCCGTTGACAACAGTTTCCCTAGAGAAGGTGGAAGCGGGTTGAGTTTAATACTACTCCAGCCAGGAGGGTTAAGAAATAACACGCTTCCCGGGTCTTTCTTGGTGGGCTTTCTAGTGTCCGACCCCACTTGGTCCCGTGCTGTATAAAAATGGGACAGGAGTCTGACTTGGACCCAGTCTGTTGCTGGGTCCAGATTACCCCTGGATAAACAGCCTTCTACAGAATAGGACCTCTAAGATCTACAATTTGCCCAATGACACCAGTTCTGGAGATCTGCCCAGAGCCACTGATAAGGCAGTACAACCAGCCCTGTTGTACTGGGCCCAGGCCCCATCATCTAAACAGGGCAGCTTTATTATTTATTTATTTTTATTTAAATTTTTATTTTTATTTAATGATTTTACTATGTAGACCACACCACCACTACTGCTTACTACGGCCTAAATTACATTTTCCTGGGGCCCCGCTAGGTCAACAGAGGGGCCCAGGCGGTGGGAACAGAAGAGGGACTTGTTTTCATTTTTTGGGTGTAGGTGGATAAAGTCAGTGCCACGGTTCCACTGCACCCTGGGGGGGGGGGGGGGGGTGTAGGAATTGTTGGGGGGGGGCCTTGTCATCAACAGTGGCCCTGGATCTGTCACTATGGACTCTCTATCCTGGGCAGGTATGCTGGGGCAGCTACAGGAAAATACTGCATTTTGTTCTGTTTGCTGAGGGTTTTCAGTAAAGCTTTTGAAACTTTGCCTGGTCTAAAATGATTTAAGGGGTGTAATGCAAGTAACCGGCACACATAGTCTACAGATTGGGTCAGTTAAAGAGGGAGTCCACCCGAGAAAAAAAAAATGATTAAAAGCCAGCAGCTACAAATACTACAGCTGCTGACTTTTAATAAATGGACACTTAACTTTCCTGGAGTCCAGCGATGTCGGCAGCCGAGGGCCGATCAATCCCTCGGCTCTCGGCTGCTGCCGCCGCCATTCTCAGTGAGGGAATCAGGAAGTGAAGCGTTGCGGCTTCACTTCCCGGTTCCCTACTGCGCATGCGCGAGTCTCGCAGCACAATGAGAATGCTCCGCGCAGTCTCTGGGACCCGTGTGTGTCCCAGCAGACAGTGCGCCGGGACAGGAAGAGACATAGACTCCCGTGGGAGTCTATGCCCAGAAGTGGGTGCAAATACCTGTGTTAGACAGGTATCTGCAACCCCCTCCCCGCTGAAAGGTGCCAACTGTGGTAGCAGAGGGAGGGGGGGTTCCAATGAGCGGAAGTTCCACTTTAGGGTGGAACTCTGCTTTAAACACACCGGACGGTGTGAAGACATCAATGCCAGAGTGAATACAGTGTGAAGACACAAGTGGTTACCAAGGGTAACGAAGATCTCTCTAGCAGCCCCGTCATAAATGTGTGACGAGTGGGACAGCCTCTTGCAGGAAGAGTTGTTATCGGCACTCTCTCTGTGAGCGGTCCGTCTCCCATAGCAACAGGAGCAGATCAGCACTGCAGAGGTCCTCAGCCTGTGCACCGGCATGGAAGGGGAAGAGTTAAGGGAGTGCAAGCATGAAGTCAGTGCTAGGTGCACATGTGCGACCCCATTCCATTACTGAGAGTAGAGATGTCACATTTTCAGAAATTTTAAAGGCATGGAAAAAAAAAGAGTTTTTGTTCTGGGAAAAAATGGAAATTTAAAAAAATTGAAAATATATTCAGTGTGGAGTAATTGTACAAATTCAAAGTCATTTTGTTGCACTGGGAAGAGGAAATGTATATAAAAGTATTATGCTCGAAATAAAAGTACAGCTTATTCAGTAAATAAACTAAACTTGCTTTTTTCGAAAATGTATTTTTTTTAATTACAAATGGAATAACAATTACTATATATGATAAGAAAATGTCACCTATACATGAGAACAGGTAACCCCTCCCCCCCTCCCGCCTTACTCCTCACTAACCCCTCCACCCCCCTCCCACTTTCCTTCTGGTCCCCATCATTTTATTCCATAAAGTATTTCTTAATGTCTTTAGAGCACCTCTGGCATGCCGGAATGAATGGGTTTTGTCCACTTTGTAGCATTTGGAAAAGAATATTTCTTCTCACAATATCTCTAGATGTTGATCTCACTGAGAGGAGGAAAAGGAAAAAACGATTTACCAAGCGGACTATAGGGACACATTATGTTGTGGTGATGGAGAAAAATAATAGGAATCATTTAACCCTTTCAGATCCGCGCTATAGCAGAATGATGGCTACAGCGCGGACCTACTTTGCCGGGAGGGCGTCAATAGACGTCCTCCCCTTTGCACGCTCTGTGATTACTGAGTCAATGAGACTCCGGTGATCACAGATCGGAGTAAGGGGTCGATCCCGGCCCCTTACCACGTGATCAGCTGTCAGCCAATGACAGCTGATCATGTGATGTAAACAGATCGGTAATCGTTTTCTTTTCCCCCTTACACTGACAGTGTGAGGAGAGAAAAAAAGCCGATCACTGGCTTCTGTGCAAGGGACATCGGTCCCGAAGAGGAAGAGGCAAAGCCGCCTTATCTGTACCAACCAATGCCACCTGTCAGTGCCCACAGTGCCATGAATCATTCCCCAACAGTGCCAGCAATCAGTGCCACTTATCAATGCCAATGAGTGCCACCTATCTATGCCCACCAGTTGGGCCAATAAGTGCCTCATCAGTGCCACCTACCAGTGCCCATCACTGTCTCCCATCAGTGCCCATGACTGCAACCTATCAATTCCAGCTATCAGTGCCACCTATTAGTGCCCTTCAGTGCCACCTATCATGCCCTTCAATGCCGCCCATCAGTGCCACCCACCAGTACCCACCAATGCCACCTATCAGTGCTCACCAGTGCCACCTATCAGTGCCCACCAGTGCCACCTCATCAGTGCCCACTGCCCACCAGTGCTGCCTTATCAGTGCCCATCAGTGCTGCCTTATCAGTGCCCATCAATGCAGCCTATCGGTGGCCATCAGTGCAGCCTCATCAGCGTACATCAATGAAGGAGAAAAATTACCTGTTTGCAAAATTTATTAACATAATATAAAAAGGGGTTTTGTATTTCTTTTTTTTTTATTTTGGTCTTTTTAAAAAAAAGTTTACAAAAAATAAAAAGAGGTGATCAAATACCTCCAAAAGAAAGCTCTATTTGTGTTGGAAAAAATTATAAAAATTTCATTGGGGTACAGTGTTGTATGACCGCGCAATTGTCGTTCAAAGTGTGACAGCGCTAAAAGCTGAAGATTGGTCTGGGCAAGGAGGGGTTTAGATACCCGGTAAGCAAGTGGTTAAAGGTTATAAAGATAAACTAATTTGTATGAAGAGCTTTATGAATGTTCTCCTGATTTTCTCTTACACACGGTCAGACATTCCGACAACAAAATCCGTTGGATTTTGTCCGACTGATTTTGTCCGAAACTTGTGTTGCATACACACGGTCGGACAAAGTTGTCGGAAAATCTGATCGTTCATAAAGTGATGACGTTATTTCGTTACGACGGGATTACATTCAGGCTAGTAGCCAATAGCTTTGGTCTAGGAATTTGATCTGAGCATGCGTGGCACTTTGTCCGATTGGAATTCTCTACAAACGATCGGACCATGTTGTCGGAAAATTTTATAGCCCAGCTCTAAAACTTTGTCAGTCGGATATTCCGACAGAAACAGTCTGATGGAGCCCACACACGGTCGGATTATCTGACAACACGGTCCGATCAGACATTTTCCGTCGGAATGTCCGACCATGTCCGATCGGAGCGTTTTGTCGGATATTCCGACTGTGTGTGGTTTCCATCGGACTGTTTCTGTCGGAATATCCGTCGGACCAAATTTTCCAACTTGCCGGAAATATTTTCCGACAAAATGCTCCAATCGGACATACTCCGATCATGTGTAGAGAATTCCGATCGGACACACGTATGCTCAGTTTAAATTCCTACATCAAAACTATTGGCTACTAGCCTGAACGTAGTCCCATCGTAACAAAATAACGTCATCACGTTCTGAACGATCGGATTTTCCGACAACTTTGTCCGACCGTGTGTATACAATAGTTTCGGACAAAATCCGTCAGACAAAATTAGACGGACAAAATCCGACAGATTTGGTTGTCGGAATCTCCGATCGTGTGTACAAGGGCTTAGACATGTGTGGTTCGTTTCGTTCCGAATAAATATTTGGACAATTTTTTTGTTTTTGGAAGATTCGGATATATCCGAATACCTGAATTACAGTATAAAACAAAGTTTACCAAATGCTCCGAATAACAAAACAAAATTCATTCAATTTTCCAAAAATTCTAATTGAAATTCAAATCTAATTTTACATCAAATTCCAGTTGAATTTGAACTGTAAACATATTTCTGAAATCAAAGACTGTGTGTGTGTGTGTGTGTGTGTGTGTGTTATTAGAGTCCCATTTCAAAATAATGCTTTTCTTTTGCTAAGATAAAGGTGATTTAAAGAGTCATTGTAATCATTTGATGAATTTCTCTATAAATGAAAGGATTATGTATTTTTAGGAGGCCTTGGTTTATAACACTTCCTTACTTGAAGATGCTGCTGGAGAAGAAACACGTTGTGATAATCCAGCAGCAGCAGAAAGAGTGTTTCATTGTAATCATTTGATGAAGAATTTTCTTTTGTCTGTCGCATTCAAATCGGAAAAAAAAAAATATCTAAAGTTTTTGATTTCACAAATTCTAAATTTCAAATCTAAAAGGATCGGTAAATTTGAAGAGAATCAGGAAAAAGACATAAAACGCGTTTAGAAAACAAATCCCGAATACGAATTGAACGAATCAACCGAATTTAACAAAACAAAATAATAGATTCATCTAAACAAAACACATTTTTTTCACAATGCACATGTCTACATTTCTGTATAAATGAAAGGATTGTGTATTTGGGAGGTCATGGTTTGTAACACTTCCTTACTTGAAGATGCTACTGGAGAAGAAACACGTTGGGATGATCCAGAAGCAGCAGAAAGAGTGTTTCTGGAAGGAGAACTCTGGAGGGAAAAACTCCTCCAATTTTCATTCTGGTCGTCATCATTTCATTCCATAAAGTATTTAAGGTCTTTAGGGCACCTCTGGAATGGGTTTTGTCCACTTTGTAGCATTTGGAAAAGAATATTTCTTCTCACAATATCTGCAAGTTGCAGCTTTGCGCTCAGCAGAAATGTGGAAATGTTTCCAATCTCTAGATGTTGGTCTTACCTATTTACTGAGAGGAGGAAAAGAAAAAACTATTTACTGAGCGGACTATAGGGACACATTATGCTGTGAGGCCACGTACACACGGGCGGACTGTTCGCCCAACTTTGTCCGCTGAACAGTGTTTGGGCGGACAGTCCGCTCGTGTGTGGGCTTTCAGCGGACAGTTTGACGAACAAGGTTTTTCGGAAATTCCGTAAAACTGTCCGCTGAAACCTTGTTTCAGCGAACAGTCCGCTCGTGTGTAGGCTTGTTCGTCAAACAAAGTTGCGCGCATGCTCAGAAAGGATTTTCACGCCGAAAGTTATAATGCAGTGTATAGGACGTCATATTTTTCGTCCCGTCGTACGTGCCGTTCACGTCATCGCGCACGGTTTCAGCAAACTGTTCGTTCGTCGTGTGTGGCCATGTCCGTCCATGCTAATTTTGAGCGGACTGTTTGCCGAAACTGTTTGACGGACAAAGTTGGGCGAACAGTCCGCCCATGTGTACGCGGCCTTATGATGGTGAACAATAATAGGAATCATTTAAAGGTTATAAAGATAAACTAATTTGCCAAAAAAATTTACCCTTTTACCTGTCAAGGTCTGAGAGGACAGACACATCCTCTGCTGTATCCCAACAATCGCCCAGCTGTAGGAGGTACAAGATGGAGCCCACAAGCAAACTAAACTGGAGCCTTTCTCTGCAGTGCCCCTAGTGGCAGAAATGCATATTTATATCGTTTGAGAACTGTATTGAGAAGTACAGTGTTACTTGAACTGTATTCCAGGATTTTCTTGTCTTCAGTTGAGAGAACTTGCAATCATTTGAGACTTGAGGTAGTAGAGATACGCTAGACAGGTGGAGAGGGCATTGGCTCAGCAATGTCCCTCCTAAATGCAACAGTGATCATGAAGGTGTTTATTAACATCAAGCGAGTTAACTAGAGTTACGGTAAGTCGTCTGTTCAAGTAAAGAAGTAAAGGTACCCCATGTGTAAAGCAGTGACCCTATCCAAGGTGCCTAACATTGCCCAGAAGAACCCACCGTGGGATAGGCCTCCTATGTGATCTACACTTGGTGCCCAACAAGGAAGGAAACAAGGAGGAAGTGTCACCTGCCTACTACCTACCCTTACACGGGAGTAAGGTAAAATGTCAAACAGTAGCGAAGACAAAAAACAAAAAAAAATGCTTTTTACAGTAGAGTAGTGAATCTATGGGTGGTCAACCAGGAGTACCTTCTAATGTATTTTTCTAGCAGTATCTGGCACAAGCAATAGGCAGCTTAAGCAGCCCCCTGAGGGCGCCAAGAAGGGAAAGGCGGTAAAATCCAATCCCCAGGAGCTGAACCTCGGAACCAGCATCAAACCTCCAGTGACTAGCCAGCAGGGGGCACGCCGGTGTGGGCACCAGTGACACCTGCCTGGCTGCTTGTGTGGGTGTCTCAGGTCCCACGTGGCAGCCAGCATCCCCCCCACCACCGCTGCCTCACCCTAGCACGACAAACTAAGCACACAGTGCGGAGCGGACTAATGCCCCTCCTTCTCCTCGGCTCTGCTGTTCTATACATTATACACAGACAGGAGGAGGGGGGACGCGGATGGACACAGCTCTCCATGTCCCTTGCTGATCTGAGGTCTGTACTGATTGCAATATGATACTTGCAGGGGAGGGGACACAGGGAGGGGGGGGGGGGGCAAGTTTGCAAAGAAGAAAATAATGCTTGTAGTGATTTTGGGAAGGGAGGGGGGGTGATAAGAGGATACTGTATGTGCTAGGGGGCACTTTGGGAGGGGAGAGGACTTGTGTTGGGGGGGCAGATTTTATGTCCAACAATCTCTCCCCTCCTAAAACGCCCCCTAGCACATGCAGTATGCTCTTATCCTCCCCACCACCAATCACTGCAAGAGATGCTGGCTGCTACAGAGGGGACAATTATGGTGTCTGGGTCCCCAGGCACTTCACTAGAGATTTGGGGCAATTACCCCTAAACCTGTGCAATTAATTTAGTTTCGAATTCGTTTTTAACAAAATTTTGTCAAATTAGTTCAATCCGAATTTAAAATTTCCTCATTTTCAAATTTCCGAAATTTTGATTTCCGAATTCCGAATTTCCGAAAATTCTAAATTTCCGAAATTCTGAATTTCGGTAATTTTCGGAATTTCAGAAATTCGAACATTCGAAATTAGGAAATTTGAATATTCGAAATTTCATAAATTAGAAATGTCAAAAATTTGGCAAATTTGAGAATCCAAAAATAAGAATCAAAAGAATGAAAATCCGAAAATCTGAAATAATAACTAATAATAAATATTAAATTATAGGTATTGGAATTTCCTTTCAAATTCGGATTTTCGAATTTTTCGAATTCCGAAAGTCCAGAAATTCGGAATTCGAAAATTCAGAAATCGGAAATTAGAAAATTAGGAAATTAGAAATTCTGAAATTTGAAAATCCCCCAAAAAAGCAAAAAAAAAACGAATGAAACTAAAACAAACGAATTTCGAATTTCCAAATTTTCAAATTTCCGAATTTCGAATATATTTTTTGTCAGTGCACATGTCTAATTGCCCCCCACCCCAGCAATAGGTTATGGGAGCCGAGATACTTTTTTCAGCATTGGGCTCCAGTTTTCAGGTTAAGTTCTCACTATGACTCACACAGGAACACGCTGTGCGTTTCTGTGCGATTCGCACGTCTTCCAGGTGCTGTCAGATTTCAGCCTATTCATTTGAATGGACTGAAACTGTGGCGGCCTGCAGCAAAAAAAAAAAAAAAATGTGCATGCGCTACTTTACAAAATGCCCAGCAACCAGATCACATGGCATGCCTCGTTCATACGATCTGGTGCAGGCAAACATACTGCGCTGGCGACCTGCAACTGGGGAGTCATTAAGTTGACACCCACTGCAGTGCAATTTGAATGTGATGTGGGAAATGCACACAGAACGTGGGTCCCTCTCACTGCGTTCTGGTGTGAACAGGCCCTTTGTTCGGATGCACGGGATTTCGATCGTATCTCAGAAAGGTGCCACCAAAACTGGTACGATATGGAAGTATGGTGGTGGCAGGAGGATGGTGGGGTGGGGGCATCAAAATGCGCCTTCACCTAGGTAGAGAAAATTCCTTGCACCGGTTCTGGCAGTAAAAAAGGGGGTGGGAAGGTTGGGACTTTGAATGAGGTGTGTGCGGCGGAGCCATAAAAATCCACATAGGTATAAACATCTGTATATCTATTAGTAAACCAAATATGGCATAAATAGAACAATATAACAATATAACATATGCATAGCCGTGAGAAGCAAAGCCGGCGTCCCGACCACCACGTCCACAGCCGCGATGCGACGCGTTTCAGAGAGCGTGCGCTCTGAAACGCGTCGCACCACGTTTCCGCAACGTCATCCCGCCACGCGCTGCGTTCCAGCCCTCTCCTGAGACCTGCTGACTGCGTTCCAGACCTACTTCTGGTTCCCGCCCGAAGAGCCGGAAGAATCCCTGGTGGACGGGACGCCGGCTTTGCTTCTCTTGGCACCACAGGAAGAGTTTAGTGCTGCCAGCTGCAACAGAAACTGATGCGCTCACTGGACTTGATCTATAAAGATACTTCTACGTGAGTTTATTAATACACTTTGTTTACTAAATCTATACAGTTTTACTCAAGTGGCGCCTGTTTTTCTGTTTCCTCTTATGCCCCGTACACGCGGTCGGATTTTCCAACGGGAAATGTTCGATGGGAGCTTGTTGTCGGTGTGTGGACTCCATCGGACATTTTTCTTTGGAGTTTCCGACAAACCAAATTTGAGATCTGGATCTCAAATTTTTTCCGACAACACGATCCGATGTCGTAAATTCCGATCCCGTGTATACAATTTCCGATGCACAAAGTTCCACGCATGCTCGGAATCAAGCAGAAGAGCCGCAATGGCCATTGAACTTAATTTTGTCTCTGCCCGTCGTTCGTGTTCTACATCACCGCGTTCTTGTCGATCGGAATTTCCAACAAGATTTGTGTGACCGTGTGTATGCAAGACAAGTTTGAGCCAACATCCTTTGGGAAAAAAAAACATGGGATTTGTCGGAATGTGCGATCGTGTGTACGCGGCATTAGAATAGTTGATAACAAGTAGATGCATCATAATTCAAAACTCCAATACACTCATCAGGAGAAAGTGCATCGATGTTCTGAAGGGAGATACAAATCACCAAAGTGGTCTAATATAATTACCAACTGGGAGGATAGAAGTACAGTGGAACCTCGGATTACAAGCATAATCCGTTCCAGGAGAATGCTCATAATCCAAAGTACTCGCATATCAAAAGGGAGTTTCCCCATAGAAGTCAATGGAAACAAAAATGACTTCAATGGCATGCAATATCGCAGGCGGCCAGAGGTGGGGGGGTGGCGCCGGAGAGCCTCGGGGAAACAGCTGGAAAGGCCCGAGGTCACCTCGGCAAACCTCGGAAAGACATTCCGTGCATTTCCGAATGGCGGCCACGCTCAGCTCTGGCACCCCCCCGCCCACCTCAGGCCAAACGTGATACTGCACGCGCTTTGGCCTGAATCGTGCTCGTTTTGCGAGACAACACTCGCAAACCGAGTTACGATTTTGAAAAGATACAGAGCTCGTATTTTCGAGGTTCCACTGTAATTGACAAAAGTGGCTCAGCCATAACTAAGAATACTCACATAAGACCTGATATTGAGACCGTACGACACAACATGCCGGGGGGGGGGGGGGGGGCGGTTGGCCAGAAAGATATGTCTGGCACGGGAGCTGAGGAAAGGGCCAAACAGAAACTAGGAGCACAAATGCAGTCCCCCATGGGATGTATTGTGTGAAAACTCTTGGTGTGATTGTTGATGGGATTTCTGTGTTATATAAAATAAATGGTACGTGCCCATAAAAATGTAGATAGGTAAAACAAAAATCGCAAAAAATATGCAATAACATTAGCAGCGCTAAACAATCACAAGAAAGGATTGAAGTGATAATGTCCAATTTAACCACTTTCAGACTGGGACCATTTTGCTGGTCAAAGACCAGACCACTTTTTGCGATTCGGCACTGCGTCGCTTTAACTGACAATTGCGCGGTCGGGCGACGTGGCTCCCAAACAAAATTGACGTCCTTTTTTTCCCACAAATAGAGCTTTCTTTTGGTGGTATTTGATCGCCCCTGCGTTTTTTATTTTTTGCGCTATAAACAAAAATAGAGCGACAATTTTGAAAAAAACGCATTATTGTTTACTTTTTGTTATAATAAATATCCCCCAAAAATATATAAAAAACCATTTTTTTCCCTCAGTTTAGGTCGATACGTATTCTTCTACATATTTTTGGTAAAAAAAAATCGCAATAAGCGATTATTGATTGGTTTGCGCAAAAGTTATAGCGTTTACAAAATAGGGGATAGTTTTATGGCATTTTTATTAATATTTTTTTTTTACTAGTAATGGCGGCGATCAGCGATTTTTATTGTGACTGCGACATTGTGGGGGACACATCGGACATTTTTGACACATTTTTGGGACCATTGTCATTTATACAGCAATCAGTGCTATATAAATGCAGTGATTCCTGTGTAAATGACACTGGCAGTGAAGGGGTTAACCAGTGGGTGGCAGTGTAGGGGTTAAGTGTTCCTAGGGGTGTGTTACTAACTGTTGGGGGGGTTGGGCTTTCATTTAGTGAACACTGATCTCTGCTCCAATCACATGGAGCAGAGATCAGCGTCACTAGTTGCTAGGCAGAATGGAGAAATGCTGTTTACAATGGCATTTCTTCATTCGGCCACTCCGTGAGACGATCGCGGGTATGCCCGCGCGCGATCGAGTCCGCGGGTCCCGCGACCGAACTCACGGGGGGGGTCCCGACCAGCGTGGGAGCGCGCCGCCGGCAGCGCGCTCCCGATGGCAGGGCGGCAAATTTTTTTTTAATTATTCTTTATTTTCAGATTTTTCAAAGTATACAAACATAAGCTATTCAACATATTGATAGGTACAACAACATTTCTTTTAAGAATGTTCTCCCTTATCCCTCCCTCCCCACCCCTCTCACTCGGTCCCTTCCCCGGGCCTTTTCCATTTTTTCCTTCTCTGTCTTGTTTTCCCCTCTTTCTGCTTTTTCCCTTCTTCTTTACTAACAGTCAAGCAGCCTTAAATAACCTTCAGTTTTTCCAAATTGTATCCACGGTCGCCATTTATATTGATATCTCCCTTCTAGGTTATCCAGTTTATAGATTGTCTCTTCAATATTTCGTGTCCTTTCTAACCTTTCTACCCACTCCTTCATCGAGGGGGGGTCGGGTTTCCTCCATCTACGCGGGATCAGTGCCTTAGCGGAGTTCAATAGACCAGGAACCAGGGAGTACCCATACTCTCTCTCTCCTTTTTCCGAGTCGTGAAATAAGCACACCCATGGGTCTCTTCTAATCCCTTCCCCTGTTATTTCAAAGATAGCTTTTATAATTTTCTCCCAAAATATCTGTATCTTAGGGCAATCCCACCATATATGAGCAAAGGTCCCCACCGCTGAGCAGCCTCTCCAGCATGTTGCGGGGGTCTCGCTACTAATTTAATTTCCTTGCTGTGGAGTTATATACCACCTTGTTAAAAGTTTATATGACATCTCTCTAGTTTGAAGGTCTTTGGCCACCGAGTACGTTCGTCTAATAATCCTATTTCTATGGAGATCATTATTCAGCGGTCCCAGTTCATTTTCCCACTTCTCCATATAGGGGGGGTATTTTTGCTCTTCTACCTCTATTAAGATGTCATATATTTTTGAGATCCTTTTTACAACGCATTGAGGGTTCCCTATTAGCTTCTCCAGAGGTCTAAGTTGCTCCGGTCCTCGTAGTGGTTGTGTTAAAGACTGAATAAAATAATATAATTGTGAATATCTCCACTTATCTAAAGGCTTGTGCCCCCACTTTTCTATTAATTCCTCATATGTGCATACCCTATTCCCTTCCATAACCTCTTGTAATTTAATTTTATCTTTCTTAGCCCATCTGCTATAATATACATATTCCTCTTGCCCTGGTAAAAAAAAATTTAGTGTCTAGTAATGGCATAAATGGTGAGTTGTGTTCCCACTTGTGTCTCTTATTTATTGTGTCCCATATTCGCAGTAACCCTTTTGTCAATAACTTTGTGCTGATCCCTAATTCTCTATATTTTGCGGGTATCCATATTATCTCCCCTAATTCCCTTCTGCTTAACTTAATTTCTGATTCCACCCAATCCTTCCCCTTTTTATTGTGTGTCCAGTCTGTGATTCGTGAGATTGCTATGGCCTCGTAGTACTTTTTGAAATCGGGCATTGCTAATCCTCCTCTGACTTTACTTCTTATCAAAGTATTAAGGGCCACCCTCGCCGCTTTTTTTCTCCATATGAATCTTTTAATCATCATTTTTAATTTATTAAGATATCCCTGTGGTAATAATATGGGGACCATTTGACATATGTAAGTAAACATTGGTAAAATAAACATTTTAACTATATTTATTCTCCCTATCCATGATAAAGCTTTGTATTGGATCCTATCTAAATGCTGTTTAATTTTGTTCAGTAGGGGGATATAATTAGCCTCATACAAGTCCCCCATCCCTGCTGTAAGCTTTATTCCTAAGTAGGCCAATTCCCTCCCACTCCATCTAAAAGGGTATTTAGTTTGTAGGGTTCTCTGTTCTTCTACTGGTATATTTAAGTTTAGGATTTCGGATTTAGTTGCGTTAACCTTAAAATTGGAGACTTTCCCATATTTTTTTAGTTCTTCCATAATCGCCGGTATAGAGGTCTCCGGGCTAGAGATATAGAGCAGAAGATCGTCTGCAAAAGCAGCAACCCGATAATCCCTCTCATCTACCCGTATTCCCTGGATGTTTTGATTCTTCCTAATAGCAGTCAGGAGGGGTTCTAGTGCCAGAATGAATAGTATTGGGGAGAGCGGGCAGCCCTGTCTTGTCCCGTTGCACAATTCAAGGGGGCAGGACAGGGTCCCGTTTATTCTTATTTTAGCTTTAGGCTTAGTATACAAAGCTTCTATCCACCCTCTCATCCTCTGTCCCAATCCATATCGCTCCAACACTTCGAATAAGAATCCCCAACTAACCCTGTCAAATGCCTTTTCAGCATCTATAGACATGAGTATCGAGGGGGTCTTCTGTCTTATGGTTTCCTGGCTTAGCATAATGGTCTTTAATACGTTATCCCGACCTTCTCTCCCCTGAGTAAAACCTACCTGATCCTGCTGTATCCACTCTGGGACATGAGGTCTTAATCGTTCAGAGATAATTTTTGCAAAGAGTTTAATATCTGAATTTAGCAAGGAAATTGGCCTGTAGCTTTCCACTGCCAACGGATCCTTTGCCTCTTTCAAGATCAGGACCACATGCGCCAGTAGTGTCTCTTCTCGAAATTTTCCATCCCTACCCACTGCATTAAAATACGCGCATAATTTTGGGGCCAACTGTTTTTGAAATTCCTTGTAGTATGATATCGGGAAACCATCTGGCCCGGGGCACCCTCCCTTAGCTGTATTTTTGATCGCCCATTCGACTTCCAACTTTGATATTGGGGCTTCTAGTGCTTCCATTTCCATTTGTTTAGCCTTGGGGATATCTATCACTTTCAAATAGTCCTTTATTGCATCCCGGCCTCCATTCTCTAAGGTTTCCTGTTGAATATTATATAGGGCTTTGTAATATGTATAGAACGTGTTCACTATATCCTCCGGCATATTTTGTATGTCCCCCGCCTCATTTCTTACTTTTGGGATGAAGGTTCTGCTTTTCTTATCCTTCACCCTCTTGGCCAGCCATTTACCGGCTTTGTTTCCCCATTGATACATCTCTGTTCCCAGAATGTGATAGGCGGCCCTCCTGTCCTGTTCTAGGTAGTCTTCTAGTTCTCTCTTTTTTTTTACTAGATCCTGGGTGTCGTGTAGTCCCCTTGGTCTGCTACCCAGCTCCAATCTCTGGATTTCTTCATACAGTAGGGTTTTCCTCCTCTCTCTCTCTCTCTTTTTTCCTGCTCCAATCCCTATTAATACCCCTCTTATTACCACTTTATGCGTTTCCCATAGTATAGGGCTTGAAATTCCCGGTGTATCGTTTAATCTGAAGAACTGTTCTATCTCCCTCTCAACCTTACTTACAGAATCCTTATCCTGTAACAGAGATTCATTCAATCTCCAATTCAACCTCGGTCCATGATCCTCTCCTATCTCCAACCCAATCATAACTGGTGCATGATCTGACACAGTTCTAACTTTTATTTCCGCCTTCTTAAGTGCTTTCAGAAATGAATGCTCCAGGAAGATATAGTCTATTCGAGAGAAGGAACCATGGACCGAGGAGAAGCATGAGTAATCCCTATCCTTTGGGTGAAGTACTCTCCAGGTATCCTGTAGTTGGAATGCAGCCAACGCCCTTAAAAACATTCTCTGCTTATGTACCGATGTCCTTGGGCCTCCCGCTGAAGTATCAATTTTAGGGTTTACACTCCAGTTAAGATCTCCAGCAAGAATTAATTTCCCCTCTTTAAAATCCTCTAATTTGTTCAATATTTTCCTTAGGAATATGTCCGCATTCTCGTTTGGGGCATAAATGTTTACAATTGTGCATTTAAGGTTAAACAACATTCCTTTTAAACACAGGTATCGTCCCTCCGGATCCACCAGTCGCTCCTCTAAATTAAACCTTGTTGTTTTACTGAAGCCTATTGCAACCCCTCTGGAGTACGAGGATGGGGAATCCCCATAAATCCATACCGGGAAATCAATCGAATTCAGTCTGACCCCTGAGGTGCATGTTAAGTGCGTCTCCTGGAGACATGCTATATTTGCCTCCATATGCTGCAACTCATCGTTTATTCTATGTCTTTTCATTTTTGTATTTAAGCCCCTTACATTATAAGTAATAACGTTAACTATCCCCATACCTCTCTTCCAAGGGGCATTCTCCCTCTCTTTTTGGAGCGTCTAGTGAACCCGTTGGTGACCATACCTGCTACCCCTATAGAAGGACCGAGTGAGATCCCATAAAAAACCCCCAAAAAACCAAAACCCCCCTCCCTCCCCCCTCCCTCCCCTTGTCCTATAACAAAACGTCTCGTGAGACTGGGTAGGACTCCCCTTTTCATGTTAAACCTATGGGACTGGTAGGCCAGTGTCGGTGGTCTCCTCTCCCCCATAGTATCCCTGGGGTTCGCCCCCATGTCCGTCCGAAACTCCCCCAAGCCTCCCCCCTCTCCTCCCCTCCTCCCTCCTCCTCTTAGTCCCCTGTTCAAATTTATCTCAGCTTCCGGTAATTGGATTCTTTCGACTCCAATCGCTCGGCCTATCCTGTCTAATAGTCCTTTGGGTTCTACTCCTCTCACCCCCTAGAACCTCTTCAGTGTCCCATTCTATCTGTGGAGCAGGATGTATCCCTAACTGTTCACAAAATTCTTGTAGGTCCTCCGGGAAACGTAGAACCGCAGATCGACCGTCTTTCTTCCCTATGAGGCACGCCGGAAAACCCCACTGATATGGGATGTCGGCTGCTCTCAATAGTTCCGTTAGCGGTTTCAACCGTCTCCTTCTTCCAAGCGTCTCCCCCGCTAAGTCGGAGTAAATCTGCAATTCCACGTCTCCGTAGAACACCCCTGGCTGTGTTCTAACTTTTCTCATTACCTGCATTTTTTCCGCTACATGGTGGAATCTCGCTATGACATCTCGTGGGGCTTCTGATCTAACTCCAAGAGGTCGTGTCATCCTGTGTATTCTATCTAGCTTCAATGGGGT
This sequence comes from Lithobates pipiens, assembly GCF_037356315.1. Lineage (NCBI taxonomy): Eukaryota > Metazoa > Chordata > Amphibia > Anura > Ranidae > Lithobates > Lithobates pipiens. The sequence continues at coordinate 649,647,098 of NW_027507758.1, forward strand.
TATAGCTTCTCTATCTAATAAGGGATTGAGAATCTGTTGGGCTATCTCTCCAAGGGCAGATGCGCTAATTGTCTCAGGGAGACCTTTTATTCGTATGTTCTTCCTTCTGCTTCTGTTCTCCTGGTCTTCTAATTTGTATCTAATTGTTCTATTTCCCCTACGGAGGGCTGTTACCTGCTCTAAGATTCCATCTATTCTGTGCTCCTGGGCCTCTACTTTGTTTTCCACCTCCTCAACTCTCCCCAAGACCAAACCTATGTCCTCCCTTATAGTTGCAATATCTGCCCTTAGAGAGATCTCCATTCTCATGAACATCTCTGAGAGCATCTCTCTAATCTGTGGGGGCTGGTCGAATTCCCTTTGTCCATCCTGACTCCTTTCTCCTGCCTCTAGATGTTCTAGTCCCTCCCTTCCTTGAGCTTCATTCTGGCTGCTATCCCCACTGTGTAAGTTCGCGCTATTTTTTTTTTTAAGTTCAGTTGCCTTAACGACCGGGTTTTTTGTCCCTCTGCTATCTTCTCCCCTCTGTCTGCTAGGGCCCGGGCGGAGCAGTTTTTCCATCCTGGGGCTACCAGACTCTTCTTCTGCTCTTATGCTAGTGTTTGCGGCCATATATTTTTGAATTCCGACCGGGCTTGCGGCGGGGGTTACTTGTTTATTTGTCTTGCCTGCTTTCCCTCTCATCCTGGCAGCCCTCTCAAAATTTGATTCCCTTCCTCCTATCAAAAATATCGGCCTAAATCTTTACAGCCACTTTAGATAGCTCCCCCAAAAAAAAATGAAGAAAATAAAAAAAAACCCTACCACAAAAACAACAATCACAGTGTTATTATGTTATTACATTTGGGGGTGGTCAGTACCAATTGAATTTTATCAACCCAAATGACCAAAATGTCCAACAAAACAAAACAAAACAAAAAAAACAGAAAAAAAAAGAAAAAACTAAAAAAAAAACAAAGGGTTATACAATAACCAATGAGTCCTCTATCATGATGTCTCAGGTGTTGTTCAAATCGAGATACCCGGAAAAAAAAAAAAAAAAAAAGTGAGGAAAGTTTTTTCTCTTCTTCCTTTTTCCTTATGATCCGCTACTTCCTCCTCTTTATATTGGACTACTAGTATTAATTAGCAGACTATAGGATACACTCATATTATACATTCTTTAAACCATACAGTATGTTTCCCATAAAAAAAATCAGGAGAGTGTAAATCAGCTTGTCAGCGGTAGGGTCTCTTACAGCAGCATTTAAACTCCCACAGCGACTATTGTTGGTAACATAACAGATTTCCTCTTGCAGACTTTGTATGGGTGATTGTATACAAAAGAAGCTGTCCCCTATAGCCAGGGGGGGAGGGTTTCTGGGAAAACGCCCTTTAGTTATCACTATTTTTTCCTTTTCCCTCCCCTGGTAGCAGATAATTCCTGTAATTGAGTTATTTCACCAGTAAAGATGTAGAACCAGCTCAAGCAGCCATTCCTTATATTGCTCTGTCAGATCAAGTTAATCCTTAAGGCAAAGGGGGGTAGGGCAGGGTAGGCTCCAATTTACCTAGGGGTATCTCCCCTTCTCTAGTATAGCGTCCGTGTCCATGCCTCTCACCTCTCACCAATCCAGCAGAAACTCAGCAGAGACTCCCCTTGCTTCCCCCTCCTGCTGCTTATCTTACCGCTCTGTCGTCTGTGTAGCACCTTCTGTCAGCCTCTTCTTGTGCTCCGGTGGATTACAGCAGGGATCCTCGCCTCCGTTTCAGGGGTGTGCAGTCCAGGTCCCGTCCCGCCGTAGCAGCGGCTTGAAGAGCTCCACTGCTGTGTTCTTGGGCAGCCCCTCCACTGGCGTGGGCTGCTGCTGAGTTTGGCGGGGGTTGTTCCTGGTCCTCGGAGCGAAGAGTCAGGCCGCTTCAGAGCGGCGTCACGGGAGCACACGGCCTCAGGCTATGGAGTCATGGGGAGATGCGTGGCGGAGGGAGACAGAGCAGGGACCTCGGGAGGCTCGGACCGGCAGGGCGGCAAATTTAAAGGGAACGTACAGGTACGCCCATTTACCGGCAACTGGTTAAAATAGTTTGCCTGGTCGGCAACTGGTTAAAATATGGTGAGCAATGGATTGTCCATCAGAAAAGTTCATAGGAGGTTAAATACAGCTGAATACCGTCACCACACCGCGCGTGCAACAATCCCCTAGTACAGCCTTTCTCAACCTTTTCAACACAGAGGAACCCTTGAAATAGTTCTCAGGTCTCGGGGGAACCCCCTGCTAAAAATGAGAAATCTACAACTCATCATACATTAGTGTGATGGTCAGTGGGAAGAATGGTCCTCACACTTGTGGTCAGTGGGAAGAATGGTCCTCACACTTGTGGTCAGTGGGAAGAATGGTCCTCGCACTTGTGGTCATTGGGAAGAATGGTCCTTACACTTGTGGTCAGTGGGAAGAATGGTCCTTACACTTGTGGTCAGTGGGAAGAATGGTCCTCACACTTGTGGTCATTGGGAAGAATGGTCCTCACACTTGTGGTCAGTGGGACGAATGGTCCTCACACTTGTGGTCATTGGGAAGAATGGTCCTCACACTTGTGGTCAGTGGGAAGAATGGTCCTCACACTTGTGGTCAGTGGGAAGAATGGTCCTCGCACTTGTGGTCATTGGGAAGAATGGTCCTTACACTTGTGGTCATTGGGAAGAATGGTCCTTACACTTGTGGTCAGTGGGAAGAATGGTCCTCACACTTGTGGTCATTGGGAAGAATGGTCCTCACACTTGTGGTCAGTGGGAAGAATGGTCCTTACACTTGTGGTCAGTGGGAAGAATGGTCCCCACACTTGTGGTCAGTGGGAAGAATGGTCCTCACACTTGTGGTCAGTGGGAAGAATGGTCCTCACACTTGTGGTCAGTGGGAAGAATGGTCCTCACACTTGTGGTCAGTGGGAAGAATGGTCCTCACACTTGTGGTCAGTGGGAAGAATGGTCCTCACACTTGTGGTCAGTGGGAAGAATGGTCCTCACACTTGTGGTCAGTGGAAAGAATGGTCCTCACACTTGTGGTCAGTGGGAAGAATGGTCCTCACACTTGTGGTCAGTGGGAAGAATGGTCCTCACACTTGTGGTCAGTGGGAAGAATGGTCCTCACACTTGTGGTCAGTGGGAAGAATGGTCCTCACACTTGTGGTCAGTGGGAAGAATGGTCCTCACACTTGTGGTCAGTGGGAAGAATGGTCCTCACACTTGTGGTCATTGGGAAGAATTACCTCCTTACATATAGCTAAAAAGATCAATGGTGTCGGTGGGAACTTATTCGAGAGGCAGAAATGGCCCAATGCTGAAGGAACCCCCAGCAACCTCTGGAGGAACCCTAGGTTTTCCACGGAACCCTGGTTGAGAATCACTGCCCTAAGGTAATGAACTTACCAGACAACCAAAGGCATTACGCTTGTGTTTGTAACAATCTCAGTCAGCAGGCACTCTGCGTCTCTCCATCTCGGTATTGCTCCCGGCAAGCAAAAGAAAAATGTGCACATTGCGTAATCAAGTAAAATGTACTAATGATAAAATGATCCCCCTTACAAATGCGCACTTACAATGTTTAACCGCTTGCCGACTGCCTCCCACCCATTTACGTCGGCAGAATGGCACGGGCAGGCAAAGCAACGTATATATACAGTCAGGTCCATAAATATTGGGACATTGACACAATTCTAATCTTTTATTGGCTTTTTGAAATGAAATGAACAAGATGTCCTTTAACTGCAGACTTTCAGCTTTAATTTGAGGGTATCTACATCCAAAATCAGGTGAACGGTGTAGGAATTACAACGGTTTGTATATGTGCCTCCCACTTTTTAAGGGACCAAAAGTAATGGGACAGATCAACAATCATCCATCAAACTTTCACATTTTAATACTTGGTTGCAAATCCTTTGCACAGGGGCGGACTGACAACTCATGGGGCCCCCGGGCAATAGGAGATTATGGGGCCCCCAGGCAATGAGAGATAATGGGGCCACACAGTACACACAGACATGTTTCTATTGGCTGAGAAGGTACTGGAGAGGCGGGGCAGCTTTAATCTCTGGATTTTTAGACCAAAAGGATGTCGGTAAGGGACATTTTAGAGACAGTTGTAAAAAAAAATACACAGATTTTTACATACTGTCTCTGGTTTTACTGAGGCTGGCAACCCTGATGGGGCCCCCTAGTGGCTCGTGGGCCCTCGGGCAGTTCCCGAGTGGCCGAATGGTCAATCCGCCCCTGCCTTTGCAGTCAATTACAGCCTGAAGTCTGGAACGCGCAGACATCACCAGACGCTGGGCTTCATCCCTGGTGATGCTCTGCCAGGCCTCTACTGCCCACTGTCTTCAGATCCTGCTTGTTCTTGGGGCATTTTCCCTTCAGTTTTGTCTTCAGCAAGTGAAATGCATGCTCAATCAGATTCAGATCAGGTGATTGACTTGGCCATTGCATAACATTCCACTTCTTTCCCTTAAAAAACTCTTTGGTTGCTTTCGCAGTATGCTTCGGGTCATTGTCCATCTGCACTGTGAAGCTCCGTCCAATGAGTTCTGAAGCACTTTCCTGAATATGAGAAGATAATATTGCTCGAAACACGTCAGAACTCATCCTGCTGCTTTTGTCAGCAGTCACATCATCAATAAATACAAGAGAACCAGTTCCATTGGCAGCCACACATGCCCACGCCATGACACTACCACCACCATGCTTCACTGATGAGGTGGTATGCTTTGGATCATGAGCGGTTCCTTTCCTTCTCCATACTCTTCTCTTCCCATCACTCTGGTACAAGTTGATCTCGGTCTCCTCTATCCATAGGATGTTGTTCCAGAACTGTGAAGGTTTTTTTAGATGTTGTTTGGCAAACTCTAATCTGGCCTTCCTGTTTTTGAGGCTCACCAATGGTTTACACCTTGTGGTGACCCCTTTGTATTCACTCCGGTGAAGTCTTCTCTTGATTGTTGACTTTGACACACATACACCTACCTCCTGGAGGGTGTTCTTGATCGGGCCAACTGTTGTGAAGGGTGTTTTCTTCACCAGGGAAAGAATTCTTCGATCATCCACGACAGTTGTTTTCCGTGGTCTTCCGGGTCTTTTGGTGTTGTGTTATTTCTTTTTAACCACTTGCTTACTGGGCACTTAAACCCCCCTCAGTCCCAGACCAATTTTCAGCTTTCAGCGCTGATGCACTTTGAATGACAATTGCGCGGGCATACAACACTGTACCCAAATGAAATTTTTATCATTTTTTCCCACACCTTTCTTTTGGTGGTATTTAATTACAGCTGGGAGTTTTATTTTTTGCTAAACAAACAAAAAAAGATGCAAAAAAATAAAAATAAATAAAAATCATGTTTTAATAGTTTCTTATAAAATTTTGCAAACAGGTCATTTTTCTCCTTCATTGAAGTGCGCTGATGAGGTGGCACTGATAGGCTGCACTGGTGGGCACTGATAGGCTGCATTGGTGGGCACTGATAGGCTGCACTGGTGGGCACTGATAGGCATAGTTAAGGTGGCACTAATAGGCACAGATAAGGCGGCACCGATGGGCACAGATAAGGCGGCACTGATGGGCAAAGATGGGCACAGATAAGATGGCACGGATGGGTGGCACAGATGGGTGGCACGGTTGGTTGGCACTAAGGGGCCCTGATAGGTACCACTGATAGATGGGACTGATGGGCACTGATAGGTGGCACTGAAAGGTGGCTCTGATAGGTGGCACTGCTGGGCACTGATGGGCGGCACTGATGGGCGGCACTGATGGGCACTGGTAGATGACAGTGATGGGCACGGATATGTGACACTGGGGTGCAGCACCTTTGTTGAGGCAGATTGTGGGCACTGCTGGGTGGCACTGTGGGCACTGCTGGGTGGCACTGCTGGGTGGCACTGTGGGCACTGCTGGGTGGCCCTATGGGCACTGCTGGGTGGCACTGACGGGGGGCACTTATTTTTTAATCATCTTTATTGATGAGGGGGCAGGTGGGCACTGGCAGGGGGCAGGTGGGCACTGGCAGGGCTGGCCGTGATCGGGACTGATGTCCCGATCACGGCCACCGGTGATCGGCTCTTTTTTTTTCTCCTCGCGCTGTCAGGAATAATAGCCGATTACCGGCTCCGTTATATCACATGATCAGCTGTCATTGGCTGACAGCTGATCACGTGATAAGGGGTCGGGATCGACCCCTTGCACGGATCGGTGATCAGGCGAGTCTCAGGGGGCGCGCAGGCCGCTCGTGCACGGGACTACGTCAATAGACGTAGTCCCGGAAAAGGAGATCCGCACTGTAGCCGTCATTCGGCTATAGCGCGGGTCTCAAGTGGTTAAGGATGTTCCAAACCGTTGATTTGGCCACACCTAATGTTTTTGCTATCTCTCTGATGGGTTTGGTTTGTTTTTTCAGCCTAATGATGGCTATTGGCTAATGATGGCTTGGCTTCACCGATAGTGACAGCTCTTTGGATCTCATATTGAGAGTTGACAGCAATAGATTCCAAATACAAATAGCACACTTGAAATGAATTCTGGACCTTTTATCTGCTCCTTGTAAATGGGATAATGAGGTAATAACACACACCTGGCCATGGAACAGCTGAGCAGCCAATTGTCCCATTACCAATGGTCACCTAAAAAGTGGGAGGCACATATACAAACTGTTGTAATTCCTACACTGTTCACCTGATTTGGATGTAAATACCCTCAAATAAGCTTCTTGACGTCCACACTATAGCCAAATGATGGCCACACCGCGGACCTGAATTTCCGGGAGGCCGTCATATGACGGCCTCCCTTGTGCACGCTCCCCCACACGTGCTGTGATCACCGAGTCACTGAGACTCGGCTGATCACCGATCCAAGTAAGGGGCTGGTCCCGGCCCCTTACCATGTGATCAGCTGTCAGCCAATGACAGCTGATCACATGATCCAAACAAAAGCTCGGTGATCGTTTTTTGTTCTCCTCACACTGACAGCGGATCACCGACTCATCTACAAGGGACATCGGTCGCCAAGAGGAAGGGGCAATTATGCCTCATCTATGCCACCTGCCATTGCCACTTGAGAGTGCCCACAAGTGCCACCTATCAATGCCCACAAGTGGTGCCAATAAGTGCCACCTAGCAGTGCTACCTATCATTGTAACCGATCAGTGCCCATCACTGCCACCTATTGGTGCCCATCAGTGCCGCCTCATCAGCGTACATCAATGACGGATAAAAATTACCTGTTTTAAAATTATAAAGGTGATCAAATACCACCAAAAGAAAGCTCTATTTGTGGGGTACAGTGTTGTATGACCGCGCAATTGTCATTCAAAGTGCATCAGCGCTGAAAGCTGAAAATTGGTCTGGATAGGAGGCGGGTCTAAGTGCCCAGTAAGCAAGTGGTTAGAGCGGGCGAACGGCTTTCCAGAGACAACAACTGATGAGGCTAAAAGCCGCTGGGCTTTTATCCCAGAGGAGGGGGAGGAGATGCCCCCCCCCCCGGCTGCTCTGAACGGGCCTCCCTTCCCACCGGGAGACCCAATCGACGATCCACCACTTCCGGTCGGCTAGGGACAGACTGGCACAAAGCCGGAAACGTCTTTGTGCCAGTCTCCTGAAAAATACAGTATTCAGAATCGCCGAAAACAGCGATCTGAATACTTTGAAGTGCAGAGGAGGGATTGGAGGTCTTTTAGACCCCCCCGATCCCTCCATAAAGAGTACCTGTCACCGCCTATTACTGTCACAAGGGATGTTTACTTTCTTTGTGACAGCAATAAAAGTGATCAAAAATTATTATTTTTTTAACACACAATTTAATAATATAAAAATAAATAAATAATTAAAAAAATTTAAAGCGCCCCCTGTCACCGCGAGCTCGCGCAGCAAAGAAAAACGCATACGGAAGTCGCGCCCGTCTATCACTGTCACAAGGGATGTTTACATTCCTTGTGACAGCACTAAAAGTGATCAAAATTTTTTATTTTTTTTTAAACACAATTTAATAACATAAAAATAAGTAAAATAAATAATAAAACATTTTAACGCGCCCCTGTCCCCGCTAACTCGCGCAGCAAAGAAAAACGCATACGGAAGTCGCGCCCGCCTATCACTGTCACAAGGGATGTTTACATTCCTTGTGACAGCAATAAAAGTGATCAAAAATTATTATTTTTTTAAAAACACAATTTAATAATATAAAAATAAATAAAATAAATAATACAAATTTTAAGGCGCCCCTGTCCCCGCTAACTCGCGCAGCAAAGAAAAACGCATACGGAAGTCTCGCCCGCCTATCACTGTCACAAGGGATGTTTACATTCCTTGTGACAGCAATAAAAGTGATCAAAATATTTTATTTTTTTTTAAAACACAATTTAATAATATAAAAATAAATAATACAAATTTTAACGCGCCCCCCTCCCCGCTAACTCACGCAGCAAAGAAAAACGCATACGGGAGTCGCGCCCGCATATGTAAACGGTGTTCAAAGCACACATGTGAGGTATCGCTGCGATCATCAGAGCGAGAGCAATAATTCTAGCACTAGACCTCCTTTGTAAATCTAACCTGTCAACCGTCAAAAAATTATTAAAGCGACGCCTATGGAGAATTTTACGTACCGTATTTTGTCGCCATTCCACGAGTGCGCACAATTATAAAGCGTGACATGTTTGGTATCTATTTACTCGGCGTAACATCATCTTTCACATTATATAAAAAGATTGGGCTAACTTTACTGTTTCATTTTTTTAAATTCATGAAAGTGTCCCCCTTTCCCAAAAAGGTATATATGTGTATATATATATATATATATGTATATATGTGTATATATATATATATGTATGTATATATTGTAAGGGATCTTCCCGGGGTAGGGTGTGTTTGGACACAGTTCACAGCAGACTTGGAATTTGATAAAGCAGATCTTGGCGTTTATTCGTGGTACAAACAGTCCAGCAAACAAAATATACAGCAACACCGTGCTTTCTAAGTACAACAAAAATAAAAGTCCTAGCCCGGCTGGGCGCTTACTAACAGGTTCTGCTCACCTATCTGACACTTACAAACACAGCGTCTTTCGCCTGGATATCGCAGGGTGAGTTTTAGCTCCAGCAGTGGCTGTGCTTGCAGCTTCCTTCAACACACAGATTGTTCATTCCCTGGCTGAGAAGCAATCACCTGCAGACCCTACAGAGCCTTTAGCTTCCCAGGCTAATTAGGATCAAAGCTCACCTGATCCCAAACCCAGAACTGGATCGGGGGATGTGGAATGACAGGTCCCTCTACCAAACCTACCTGCCATTCCATATAAACCCAGGCCCGGCAAAATTAAATAACAACTCAGCAGCATATCGCTGCTGAGAAACTGATCCATCCTGGATTTACCATCTCACACTGTGTAGCAACCTAGGTGAGATGTACACCCCCTCGATCACTTCTCCAGTGACATGTCTACATATCCCCCCCCTCTTTTTCAGACCGGAGGGCTGAGCCTTTTGTCCCCACAGACAACTTACCCTTGACAATGCGTCAGCATTTGCCTGTAATTTCCCTGGCCTGTGTTCCACAGTGAAATTAAAGTTTTGTAAGGACAGAAACCATCTAGTCACTCTTGCATTTCTCTCCTTGTTTAACTTCATCCATGTTAGGGGGGCATGGTCTGTCACCAACTTGAATTTCCTGCCTAGCAAGTAATACTTTAAAGATTCTAGGGCCCACTTCACTGCCAAACATTCTCGCTCCACAATGGCATAATTTTTCTCGGCCGGGGTTAGTTTTCTACTCAAGTACGTCACTGGATGCTCCTCACCATTCACTACTTGTGAGAGTACTGCACCTAAGCCTGTGCTAGAGGCATCTGTCTGGACCAGAAATTCTCGCCTGAAATCGGGGGTGACTAACACAGGTGGTTGGCACAAGGCAGACTTAAGGCTTTGGAAAGCCTCCTCGGCCTCTGGGGTCCACGTGACCATTGCTGTCTTTCCGCCCTTTGTCAAGTCAGTTAGCGGAGCAGCAACTGAGGCAAAGTTCGGCACAAATCTACGGTAATAACCCGTAATACCCAGGAAAGCTCTAACCTGTTTCCTTGTCAGGGGTCTAGGCCAATTCTGTATTGCCTCAATTTTATTTAGCTGTGGCCTAACCAATCCTCTTCCAACAATGTAGCCCAGATATTTGTTTTTCTGTAAAAATTCCTGAGCCTCCTGTTTCTGTGACACTGATAGAGTATCACCTACCTTGACTGGAGGGATTGGTTGTGACAAATTATTAACAGTATTTGTCGCCCCCAAGGATTCCCTGTCTTTCCAGGGCTTGATCAAGTTTATGTGATAAACTTGGAAAGGCTTCCTTCTACCTGGTTGGTGCACCTTGTAGTTCACCTCACTGATCTTTTCAACAATTTCATAAGGACCTTGCCACTTCGCCAAGAATTTACTCTCAACAGTGGGGACTAGTATAAGGACCCTATCGCCTGGGTTGAATGTCCTGATTCTTGCGGACCGGTTGTAAATTCTACTTTGGGCCTCTTGAGCTCTCTGGAGGTGTTCCCTTACCAGGGGCATTACAGTGGCTATACGGTCCTGCATTTGTACTACATGCTCAATAACACTCTTGTATGGGGTGGACTCATTCTCCCATGTCTCTTTTGCAATGTCTAGTAGACCCCTAGGGTGATGACCATAGACCAACTCGAATGGTGAGAACCCTGTGGACGCTTGGGGCACCTCCCTAATAGCAAACATGAGGTAGGGTAATAAATGATCCCAGTCACGACCATCTTTTGCCACCACTTTCTTCAACATATGTTTCAAAGTTTTATTAAATCTCTCCACCAATCCGTCCGTCTGGGGGTGGTACACAGAGGTACGGATGTGTGAGATTTTAAATAGTCTGCATAATTCCTTCATTACTTTCGACATAAATGGCGTACCTTGGTCAGTTAGGATTTCTTTGGGGATCCCAGTCCTAGAGAACATATAAAACAACTCACGTGCAATTGTTTTAGATGCAGTGTTTCTCAAGGGTACAGCCTCAGGATAGCGGGTCGCATAATCCAGGACTACCAAAATATACTGGTGTCCTCTAGCTGACTTTACAATGGGACCCACTAAATCCATGGCAATACGCTCAAAAGGCACCTCTATAATAGGGAGCGAAACCAAAGGACTGCGAAAATGTGACACTGGGGCACTAACCTGACATGTGGGGCACGACTCACAGTATTTTTTAATGTCATCATATATGGCCGGCCAAAAAAACCTCTGGAGAACCCTCTCTCGCGTTTTGTCAGTCCCCAAGTGTCCCCCAAGAACATGGTTATGTGCCATGTCAAGCACCTGACGCCGGTACGGCTTAGGTACCAGAAGCTGTTCCACAATCTCATCTTTAACCTTATTGACTCTATAGAAAAGATCATTAGTCACCGAAAAATGTGGAAATCTTTTTTCAGCATCTGGTTCCTGAGGTACCCCGTTCATAACAGCAACCTGCTCTCTCGCATTTTTGAGAGTGGGGTCCTGTAATTGTGCAGTCCCAAAATTATCGCTAGACACCTCTAAGTCTAGTATATTTTGCTCAGTGGGAGGAGCCTCCTCCTCCCCAGCCAGGACCTGCAAAGGAAAACAATCATTTTCATCCTGCACATTTTTATCATTCACAGTGGACAAGGCAACCCCCTTAGAGGTATCCTCACTCCTTTTGGGGATTTTTCTTGTTTCCCAAAGAGCCCAGAATAATGGAAAATCGCGCCCCAATATTACATTATGCATGAGGTTTTTAACCACACCCACTTCATATTGTACGGTGCCTTGTTCAGTCCCGACTTTAGCCAGCACTATAGGGTACACTTTTGTATCACCATGTATGCACACAACACTCATATGCTTTTTAGACTCTAAGTCCCCAGTCACCAGGCTAGCATGCACCAAGGTTACAAGGCTTCCTGAGTCCATTAACGCTTTAACAGGAAAGTCATTGATTGTGATGTTGCAGATTTGCGGTTCAGTCTCTAGTCCAGGAACTGCAGCACAAGATGGTTCCGCAAATAGCGACTGACGCCTGCTAGCGTCACATTCCATGGGTTCAGAGGTAAGAGGGCAATGGGCCGACACGTGTCCCGCCTCATGGCATCTCCAACACTGGATAGGGCCTGGTCTCTTTGGCAAGGAGTCCTTTTCAGAGCCCCTTAGCCACCCGGGACCATCACCAGTCTTTTGTCCCTGAGACACCACTTGAGCCCTTTTCCCCCCATCAGCACCCCTCCACACTCCCCCAATAGATGGAAGTCTCTTACCAGCTGACGGCACAGATCTGGCGCTCCGGGGAGGTGAAGATGCTGCAGGAACATCACGGAGGTAGTCCTCAGTCGCCTGGAACCTCTCCACAAGGTTGACAAGTTCGTTTGCATTCTTAGGATCACCTTGTCCCACCCAGCGTTGCAAGTCAGTAGGAAGGGCTCGGAGGTAGCGATCCATCACGACCTTCTCTAGGATTTGTGCAAGAGTAGAAGTGTCTGGCTCCAACCACTTTCTTGCCAAATGGATTAGGTCATACATCTGGGACCTCGCTGATTTGTCCAGACTGTAGCTCCAGTTGCGTACCCTCCGGGCACGGACTGCAGTAGTAACTCCTAGTCGGGCAAGCATCTCCTCTTTTAGCCGAGTATAGTCCTTAACCTCTTGCTCACTGAGGTCATAGTAGGCCTTTTGAGGTTCACCTGTTAAATAGGGCGCAATTACCTCTGCCCACTCAGCGGCTGGTAACTTCTCTCGCTCAGCCACGCGCTCAAATACTGTTAGATAGGCCTCAACATCGTCCTCAGCAGTCATCTTTTGCAGCGCTTTCTGCACAGTCCTTCTCCCAGAAAAAATCTCTGGAGCGGCTCCCTCCATTGTGGGTGGATTAGCAACCACAGGCGCCTCTCGATTTACTATCAGGTGCTCGATAAGTTGTTGTTGGCTTTGGCGCAAAGCTTGCAACTCTTCCTTATGCATCCGCTGTTGTGCAGCCATCATCTGCTGTTGTGCAGCCATCATCTGCTGTTGTGCAGCCATGGACTGTTCATGTCGTCTATTGGCCTCTGTCTGCGCCTGCTGTTGTGCAGCCATCATCTGCTGTTGTTCAGCCATGGACTGTTCATGTCGTCTATTGGCCTCTGTCTGAGCCTGCTGTTGTTGCAAACTCACTTGCATAAACTGCTTCAGCATCTCCTCCATGTTGCTGGACTGTTTTTGGAGTGTAGTTGCAGCTTTCACCCAGGACATCAGCAGCTGTAGCCAAGTCTGTCCACACCGTTGCCCCTAGCAACCGCGTTGCCCGCTACCTCCACCAATTGTAAGGGATCTTCCCGGGGTAGGGTGTGTTTGGACACAGTTCACAGCAGACTTGGAATTTGATAAAGCAGATCTTGGCGTTTATTCGTGGTACAAACAGTCCAGCAAACAAAATATACAGCAACACCGTGCTTTCTAAGTACAACAAAAATAAAAGTCCTAGCCCGGCTGGGCGCTTACTAACAGGTTCTGCTCACCTATCTGACACTTACAAACACCGCGTCTTTCGCCTGGATATCGCAGGGTGAGTTTTAGCTCCAGCAGTGGCTGTGCTTGCAGCTTCCTTCAACACACAGATTGTTCATTCCCTGGCTGAGAGCAATCACCTGCAGACCCTACAGAGCCTTTAGCTTCCCAGGCTAATTAGGATCCAAGCTCACCTGATCCCAAACCCAGAACTGGATCGGGGGATGTGGAATGACAGGTCCCTCTACCAAACCTACCTGCCATTCCATATAAACCCAGGCCCGGCAAAATTAAATAACAACTCAGCAGCATATCGCTGCTGAGAAACTGATCCATCCTGGATTTACCATCTCACACTGTGTAGCAACCTAGGTGAGATGTACACCCCCTCGATCACTTCTCCAGTGACATGTCTACAATATGTATATATATATATATATATATGTATATATGTATATATATATATACATACATATATATATATGTATATATATATATATATATATATATATATATATATATATACATATATACGTATATATGTATATATATATATACGTATATATGTATATATATATATATATATATATATATATATATACATACATACATACATACATATATATATATATATGTATATATATATATATATGTTTGGGGCTCTAAGGAATACCGAGATGGAGAGACGCAGTGCCTGCTGACTGAGATTGTTACAAACACAAGCGTAATCCCTTTGGTTGTCTGGTAAATTCATTACCTTAGGCCAGATTGTTGCACGCGCGGTGTGGTGACGGTATTCAGCGGGATTTAACCTCGTATGAACTTTTCTGATGGACAATCCATTACTCAGCATATTTCAAATTTGACATATCACTTCAATCCTTTCTTGTGATTGTTTAGCGCTGCTAATGTTATTGTTTTTCGGTAGCACATTTTTTTTGTGATTATCGATTTATTGTTCTAGTGGCTGCTTGTGTTGTTTTGAAACATCATTCTGTGATTTCACGATTTCTCATTTATTAGGTGAAAACAAAAATAAATAGTAGAACCCATGAACCACAGAATGGAGATGAGGTGGAGCATATAACCGAAGTGAGAAAAAAGAAAAAGAAGGTCTACATGAATATTGTATAATGAAAAATAAGAAATAAGAATTAATAGTAGAATTCCTGAAAGCAGGAAGTAGGAATGAAGGCGAGAGTCACAAGGTTGTGCGGATTAGACATGTGCACTGCCAAAAAATTTGTTCATTTTCGTTTTCCTTTCATTCGTTTTTTAGCTTTTTTTGGAAATTCTGAAAATTCGAAAAATCCAGAATTCGGAAATATGAAAATTCGACAATTCAAAAATGTGGAAATTCGAAAATTTGGAAATCCAAAAAAATTCGGAAATTCGGAAATCTCGGAATTAACCAATTTTGACAAATTTGTTAAAAAACGAATTCGGAACTAAACGAATTGCACATGTCTAGTGCAGATGCTTGCTCCAGAGAAATGAAGTGAAGACAATGTGCACTAAGTGCTTACTGCGTGACCACCCTGATGGGTCCTGAAAGGACCGGAGCCAACCTGGAAATGCAAAAAATGTGCCGCCTTAAAGAATATCACTGAATGGGGACTGAAAGGTGAGGCCAGTGTCGCCAAGGTCCAATCCAGCGTCGGGCTGGCATCCTGCAAAAGTAGGGACAGTCCGGCGGTCGCCGAACGGACTCCCCATGTGTCAGCCAAGCTGAAATACAAGCATGTGCGTGAAGGGACGCCCGGCCGGACGTACGTTACACGCACAGCGCAAGGGGTGTGGGGCCAATGCACGGGGGAAACACCTGCCCTATCCCCCACATCCATCAACGGGCTAGGCTCAGATGTTAAAGAGATAAACATGCGGCTCGGAGAGCCACCAGGCTCACCATACTTGAACCAAGAACGAAAAGGGGCAAACTCCTTCCTGTGTGCCCTCTTTTATACTTCAATTGTACACCATCCACACCCAACCCCAGTGCCATCCCATCTAGACTTTTGACAAATCAGTAGTCCCCAACAGACTGTCCATCCTGCTGTATTGGCCTCTAGGGGTAGCATTGTCCATGTATCATTTCTCTGTATCCTAGGTCAATCTTCAATGCCTTTGATCTTCTGTAGCAGGACATTCATCAATCATCTTGTCAGCTATGGTCCCTTTCAAGTTTGGGTTATAGCAATAGACGGTCCAGAGCCAAGAGCTGAGAAACAGCATTCCAGACCATCCCCCAGGAAAGCAAATGCTTGGTTGTATCAACCAGAAATAAACTCAAACCTTTACCCTTTAGAGCCATGGAACTGCAAGTATCAGCATGGCTGATTTTGGGACTAGGAAACAGATATGTAGAAACTCGATAAATATGACTTAAGTAATAGATAAATATCCCTGCGCTACCAAATATGACATTAGACCATGTTGCCTTCCAACAGTCGTCCTAACCTAATTCCCCTGGAATGTGTAGCTGTTCACTATCCGAGAACAGGATGAGAGGTGGAAAGTTGTGGAAACCCCCCGTTCCAGTTAGATCATGTGTGAAAGTTCCCTCTTCTATTCAAAAACTTTAGAATGGCTTTAGTTACGGCTAAGAGATAACATTAGTTCACATATCCACTAGTTAAGACAATACATCTTTGTACCTAGCACCAAGGTCATAGCTGGCTACATGTCTAGAAAAACAAAATGTTATCTTCTATGCTGAAAAAAAAAAGTAACTATGTGTATAGCAACTATAAAATAAAGTACCTAAAGCATACATTTGAGCAAAGCCAACTTGCTCATTTTCCTATTTTTGTCCAATCATGGACAGCTATTAGTCCATTATCAGTTCTTCAAGGGGCTTTCCGGTGGGTGGACTATAGATCGAGCAATGGCCGGGGGGGGGGGGGGGTCACTCCCTGGTTTTGAAAGCAGAAGCTTCATCCCCTTTAAGCTTTATGAAACTTTTTTTCCATGGGGGGGTCTCATCAGCAAAATGATCTTCTTTAAAGCGGGAACTGTGGCTTTACACATTCTGAAGCTCAGACACATAAGCAACTGCTGTCAGGTCACCTTGAGGCCAGGTGCACACCGTAAGGATCAGGAGTGCACCGCAAGGTTGTGGACCCTACGGCTGACTGCTACGGACGGGAGTCAAGGTGATAAGGAAGGCAGGGCCGCCAAAACACCAAGACGGATCCCACCGGGGTTAGAGCGTAAGATTCCCTGGGGCGCGGAGTCTAAGAGCCAGCAGGTGTTCACCAGAGCCTCTAGTAGTGAGGATGGACTAGGCTGCAACTGGCTCCAGGTCACGACCCCCAGGGTCCCCCAGCTCACAACCACAGTAGGCAACAGGAGGATAGGTATAGTGAGGGATAAGCCAAGGTCGGGGCCACAAGCAGACAGGGATAGTCAGGGACACGCCAAAAGGTCAGGATCACAGGCAAACAAGGATAGTCAGGGACACGCCAAAGTCGGTAACAGAACAACAGAAGAGCACACGGCAGGTAACAGGAAGCCAAACACACAAAGGTTGATCAGCAGGGTTGGCCTGCAGTGCACAGGTTAATATAGAGTTCTCTGATAGGAGCTAGGGAGACAGGTAGGCAGACAAACTCTATTGCATAACAATGACACTACCCCCCCTTTTACGAGGCCTCCCCCTTCCCCGCCTGGGACCAGGTTTAGAGGGGAACTTCAAATGAAACTTCCTCAACAGACGAGGTGCAAAGACCTCAGAAGCCGAAATCCACGACCTCTCGTCAGGACCAAACCCAAAAAATGATATGAAAAATGTGCTACCATTGTTGCCCGCATTCTCCACCCAAAAAAAAATAAGTGCTACCAAAGACAGGAAATAGTAAACATGGGGGGGGGGGGGGGCTAGTCTTTTTTTTTGTTTTTTTGTTTATGTAATAAAAAATAAACAGTGGTGATCAACTACCACCAAAAGAAAGTTCTATTTGTGTGAAAAAAAGAAATCTAAATAGAATTTCTGTAGTGTTGCATGACATTGCAATTACCAGTTAAAGTGGCACGGTGCTGAACAGGAAAAAATGGTGGGTAAAACCTTTCCGGAGGTTCAGACCCTATAATCACAGATTTTTCCCAATAACCTGTATTCAGTTGCCTATAGCAACAAAGGTTGTGTAAACCAATTATTATATATCTATGTCATTAATAAAAAATAGTTTTTGCCATATCAGAAATTTATATTCAAGTGAAAATCTCAATGTCACACTTTATAAAAAAGTTTTTACCTTTTTTTTTTTTTAATTATTATTATTTTTTTTTTTTTTTTAAGTGCATTGTTTTCACTGTTAAAAATGTTTAATAAACTTGTGTTAAATTCAGACTCACGTGACCTTTTCATTCAAATATAAAACTTAGCAAAGACACATCTGAACTGAATAACCACTTCACTTTAGAATAATTAAACAACAGATTCAAAATAACTGTGATCACATTAATCACTTCAGCCACCCGGAAGATTTGGCTGCTCAATGACCAGGCCATTTTTTTTTTTGCGATTCGACATTTGCGTCGCTTTAACATTATACGCAAACAAAATCGATGTCCTTTTTTCCCCACAGATAGAGCTTTCTTTTGGTGGTATGCGATCAACTCTGTGGTTTTAATTTTTTGCGCTATAAACAAAAAAAGAACAACAATTTTGAAAAAAAAAAACACACAATCTTTTACTTTTTGCTATAATAATTATCCCACATTTTTTTTTCCAAAAAACGATTTTTTTCCTCAGTTTAGGCCGCTATGTTGTATTCTTCTATATATTTTTGGTAAAACAAAATCGCAATTAGCATATATTGATTGGTTTGCGCAAAAGTTATAGCGTCTACAAAATAGGGGATAGATTTAAAGTGGAGTTCCACCCAAAGAAAAAAAAAAGAAGAAATTTCATTAATGTGCATAAAAAAAAATAAAACATTTGGAATTTTTTTTTTTTTTTAATTACCTTTTTATGCCTGTTGCTATGGGGTCCCTCGTAGTCTGCCACCTTACTCACCATGGCTCCTGACATCACTTCCCTTGGTGCAGGAAGGGAGTTCACCTCTCCTCCCCCCTCCGTCTAGGCAATCATCTGGGACACGTGACAGGTCCCAGATGATTGCCAGTCACGGGGCACGGCTCGTGCATGCGCAGTGGGTGCCCGGTTGTAAAAGCCACAGCAGGGGCGCACCCAGAGTTAAAATGCCAGCGCCAGCCGAACGGATGGGGAGAGAAGTGGGGCTTCGTTCCCCCGCATCACTGGACCCTGGGACAGGTAAGTTATTAAAAGTCAGCAGTATTTGTAGCGGCCTGCTTTTATTTTTATTTTATTTTTTTAAGTGGAACTCCGTTTTAAGGCATTTTTACTATTATTATTATTATTATTTTTACTAGCAATGGCGGCAATCTGCGAATTTTTTTTTCGGTCAGCTGGGATGTGCTGGATTTTGTTTCCATAGTTTCATAGTTTCATAGTTTCATAGCAAAGCACATCCCTTAGATAATAATAATAATAATAATAATAATAATAATAATAATAATAATAATCTGCTGTTTGTTAAATGCAAAAAAACAAAACAAAAAAAAAAAAAAAAACTATGGCCCACTACTCACCAATCCCGTTACCTGTCATTCCCTCAAAATTTGGCACACGGTAGGCATTTATTTTAAATTGCAATCACCCCACCTGCCCTTGCTCTCGTTTTTGGGTCATCTGAACTTTTATCCAGCCTGCGTGGAGCCAAATGCCTTTTTGGCATGGTCCCGCGCAGGCCTAACCCGTGTGTGTGACCTGTCTTCAGGTAACTCCTTCACTGCGTTCCCGGATCTGCAGGCCCAGGCGCAATTACCCCCTAAAGAGTGTTTTCGCTATCTCCAGATAGTTCACTTCCTCCAGACAATGGTCAAGCCCAGTCCCAACCTCAGCTCTTTGTCCCCATTTGAATCCATATGCTCCTCAGACCTGCACGCCCCAGGCATTATCTCATGTCTTCATACCTGTCTCTCCTCCGCATCTGAGGACCCTCTGCGATACGCTGCTCAGTGGGCCACAGACCTGTCGGTCAACCCCCGATGCAGAGTCATGGAGTGATGTATGGACCAATACAAAAAATTCCTTGCAGAACGTTGTTGCCTCTGAAGCCAACTATAAGGTCCTAATGCAATGGTACCTGGTTCCTCCTAGAATTGCTAAATTTGTACCTAACTACTCACCAAATTGTTTTAGGGGCTGCAAGGATCGGGGCAACCATGTCCATATATGGTGGACATGCCCAGTAGTAAAGAGTTTTTGGGCTACAATTTTCCAAATATTATCCTTATTGATCCAAAGCCCCATAGAACCTGACCCTGCAATGGCTTTATTGAACTGGTTACCCCAGGAATTTACTAAAGCCCAAAACCGACTTTTTCTCCAGGTGACGACCGCATCCAAACAAATTATTGCGAAAGCCTGGAGGACACCCACCCTGAATATATCCGAAGCAAAGCATAGAGTTACGCAGGCTATGATCCATAGTAAGATAGAGGCAGTAATCCTGGACAAAATCCCACAATTTAATAAAATATGGAAACCTTGGGTAGACAACTTCCTACCAAAAGATTTCGACACCCGCCTCATGTCTCCCTAGCCCAGAACGGGAGCAATAGATACTGCCCGGGGGTTCGCGTGGGCTATCCGACCATTCCCTTTCACTTACCCTACCCCCTTCTCTTGTACCTCCTCTCTCCCCTATAAGTCCCTACATCTCTTCTCTAACTTTTCCTTCTTCTCTTTCTCTTTTTCTCTATGTAAAATTTGACACGCGGAACTTGACCATCTTCAGTTACCTCTTGTGATAGCTTACATTTCGAAGATGTTGTTTACATGTCTCTCCACCCTTTGGGATCATAAGTTTGCTCCAACCCAGTTCCCCTGTTGGGTACTTCATAATTGATATGCACCATGTACACCGTATATACTCGAGTATAGGTCGACCCGAATATAAGCCGAGGCCCCTAATTTACCACAAAAAAACTGGGAAACTTATTGACTCGTGTATAAGCCGAGGGTGAGACATCCCTGTGTCCATCCCTGTGTCCCGTCCATCCCTGTGTCCATTCCTGTGTCCCGTCCATCCCTGTGTCCATCCCTGTGTCCCGTCCGTCCCTGTGTCCCATCCGTCCCTGTGTCCCGTCCGTCCCTGTGTCCCGTCCGTCGCTGTGTCCCGTCCGTCGCTGTGTCCCGTCCGTCGCTGTGTCCCGTCCATCTAGGGTTGCCACCTGTCCAGGATTCACCCGGACAGTTCGGGTTTGGAATCATGCGTCCAGGTTTCAGACTGCCTGAAACCCGGACACATTATTTAGATTGACTATGGCTTCCCTGCAGCTTCCACCCCCACCCCACCCCACCCCCCAAACACTCCTACCCCTCTGTGTCTGCCCACACTCCAATCCCCGGCGCTGTGCCTCAGAAATGGAAAGTTGGGGCTGGAAATTTGAAGGTGCTGACTGCCAAGGAGTGAGTGAGTGAATACAGTAAGGAAAGTCAGGGTTCTCAGAGCACCCTTTACATCAGAGTTCCCCTTTACACCAGAGGCCACAGTGTTCCCCCTTACATCAGAATCTTCTCCATCCATCAGAGTTCTCAGTGTTCCTTCTTAGATCAGGGTTCCCAGAGCACCCCTTATGACAGAGTCCCCAGAGTTCTCCCTTACATCAGAGTCTTCAGAGTCCCCCCCCCCCCCCTTACAGTGAAAGGGAACTCTGTGAGTTCAGATGTAAAAGAGGAACTCTGTGGACTCTGATGTAAAGGGGAACTCTTGTGATTAACTTCATATGATTAGAAATGTTATTTAATAGTAAAATATATGTATAGTTTATACTATTAAAAAAAATTGCTGCGTGGCGCTAAAGTGTTCGGGTTTGACTTGAAGAAAAGGTGGCAACCCTACGTCCATCCCTGCCTACCTGTGCCAATCTGCAGCCTCTGTGTGCCATGCTCTCCTCGTCTGACAGACGGCGGCCATTCCTCTGTTCAAAAGCCGCGCCTCCGTCTGTGATAGGCGGAACACTCAATTTCCCAGCAGTCAGTGTTCCGCCTATCACGGACATCCTCTCATCCTCGTCCGTAGTATGAGAATGAGCGGATGTCCGTGATAGGCGGAACACTGACTGCTGGGAAATTGAGTGTTCCGCCTATCACAGACAGGGAGGCGCGGCTTTTGAACAGTAGAATGGCCGCCGTCTGTCTGCACGACACGCTGATCGGGCAGGCAGACGGCGATGACTCGAGTATAAGCCGAGGGGGGCACTTTCAGCTTCAAAAAAGAGGCTGAAAATCTCGGCTTATACTCGAGTATATACGGTATAAGGTTTTCGGACCTGTTTTGGATCTTTCTGATCTATTTCCGCAAACTTAAAATGCAGTATATCCGGTTACTCTTTGATATTGCTACTATTGTAAAATGTTCTGCTTTTTCTGTTGTGTATTATTTGATCTCTTAATAAAACCATTTGAAAGTAAAAAAAAACCATGGCCCGCCCGGCAGCGTCACTCATTCACAGTATAGGTGAGTGTAACAGCAGCAGCATACAGTGCGATTACACAGGATATAAACAGGAATAAAAAAATCTGCGCTACAAAATTTCATACAATTGAGTCCATAAAAACCACATGATGCCAAGAAGATCAAAGAAATATGAATGCTGCAGTCACTGGCTAATGAACACCGCAGTGTGCATGCACAAACAAAAAAAAAAAGTGCCCAATCACCGTAGCTGTCGATTCTGCTTACCAAATGGCAAGCATTAAAGGCAAGCGGCTTAACCCAGCCTGGGCCTTAAGGCCTGATTCACACCTAGGGCATTTTTTGTGCTTTTTTGCATTTTGCAGATTTCCACTACAGAACGTGTTCCATAAGAAACCATATTAAATGGACTGTAGTATAAATCTGTAAAATGAAAAACACAAAAAATGCCATAGATGTGAATCAGGCCTTAACCACTTGGGTACCGCGCTATTGCAAAATGACGGCAATAGCGCGGACCCACATTTCCGGGACTACGTCTATTGACGTAGTCCTGGTTACGAGCGGCCTGCGCGCCCCCTGAGGGGCGCGCGCGGCGCGCTCTGTGATCGGCGAGTCCGTGAGACTCGCCTGATCACCGATCCGTGTAAGGGGTCGATCCCGACCCCTTATCACGTGATCAGCTGTCAGCCAATGACAGCTGATCATGTGATAAAACGGAGCCGGTAATCGGCTAGTATTCCTCCTCGCGCTGACAGCGCGAGGAGAAAAAAAAAAAGCCGATCGCCGGCGGCCGTGTTCGGGACATCAGTCCCGATCACGGCCAGCATATCCAGCGGACACCTGCCCCCTGCCAGTGCCCACCTGCCACCCGCAGTGCCATCCTGAAATAAAGTAAGTGCCCCCCTGTCAGTGCCACCCAGCAGTGCCCATAGTGCCCACAGTGCCACCCAGCAGTGCCCACAGTGCCACCCAGCAGTGCCCACAGTGCCACCCGCAGTGCCACCCGCAGTGCCACCCACAGTGCCACCCAAAATCTGCCTCAAAGGTGCTGCACCCCAGTGACGCCCATCAGTGCCCAGCAGTGCCGCCCATCAGTGCCCAGCAGTGCCGCCCATCAGTGTCCAGCAGTGCCACCTATCAGAGCCACCTATCAGTGCCACCTATCAGTGCCCATCAGTCCCATCTATCTGTGGTACCTATCAGTGCCCATCCGTGCCACCCATCCGTGCCACTTATCCGTGCCACCCATCCGTGCCATCTTATCTGTGCCCATCTTTGCCCATCAGTGCCGCCTTATCTGTGCCCATCGGTGCCGCCTTATCTGTGCCTATTAGTGCCGCCTTAACTATGCCTATCAGTGCCCACCAGTGCAGCCTATCAGTGCCCACCAATGCAGCCCATCAGTGCCCACCAATGCAGCCCATCAGTGCCCACCAATGCAGCCTATCAGTGCCGCCTAATCAGCGCACTTCAATGAAGGAGAAAAATGACCCGTTTGCAAAATTTTATAACAAACTATTAAAACATGATTTTTTTTTTTTGCATCTTTTTTTGTTTGTTTAGCAAAAAATAAAACTCCGAGCTGTAACTAAATACCACCAAAAGAAAGCTCTATTTGTGGGAAAAAAATGATAAAAATTTCATTTGGGTACATTGTTGTATGCCCGCGCAATTGTCATTCAAAGTGCATCAGCGCTGAAAGCTGAAAATTGGTCTGGGACTGAGGGGGGTTTAAGTGCCCAGTAAGCAAGTGGTTAAGCTTGCAGATGACCAAAACGCAGATGATAATCGGGTTAAGCTGTTTCATTCGTCCGTCGCCAATATCCGTGCGCTCTCACTGGTGTAGCATGTCAAAAACGTAATGAATTTATTAAATAAAAGTTACACTTACAATTCCGTAGTAATTGAAACGCCTAAAAAAGAAAATGTCGGCCGGCATACACAAAACGGAGCCCCGTCCTCCTAGTCGAATCGCGCGGTGACGCCACTGCGTGCCTTCCTCCGGACGCGTTTCGTCATCAACAGACGTTGGGGAACAGGCAGCGTAGTGTTTTACCATCTTAAATACAAAATCCAGGCCTCGGTCTGAGTCGCAAGTACAGTATTTATTGGCGTATAACACTCACTTTTTCACCATGAAAATTGGGTGCAAATAGCGTGTGCGTGTTATACACCAATACAAAAATTTAAGTTTTTGCCTGAAACTTCCCTCTTAAAATGAATGTGCGTGTTATACACCTGTGCGTGTTATACGCCGATAAATACGGTAACTGGATCTGGGAACGCCATATTGGAGATGGACAAATTTTCCCTCACTGCTAGAAACGGGGACAATTACGTCCACAACGCTTTAGCAAACCAAATGCAAATAAATAGAAAATAAAATATAAAAATATTTTTTATAAAAATCGAACTATAGCATTCAGGATAACTACCGTTCCGCTATTAAAGGTCCAAATCCAGAATAATATTACCCTATTTATAAAACATCGACCGATAGAAATATATCAAGCCAGTATAATAAAGACAGAGGCCTGGATTTTGTATTTAAGATGGTGAGTCACTACGCTGCCTGTTCCCCATTGATAACGTCTGTTGACGACAAAACGCGCCTGGGGGAAGGCACGTAGTGACGTCACCACGCTATTCGACTAGGAGGACGGGCTCCATTTGTGTATGCCAGACAGCATTTTCCTTTTAGGCATTTCAATTACTACGGAATTGTAAGTGTAACTTTTATTTAATAAACTCATTAAGTTTTTGACATACTATACCAATGAGAGCGCACGGATATTGGGAAAATTTAATTCACGTAGCTAGATTTACCTCCCAACGCATAAAGGGAAAGGCAAACAAAAATACCCCATTTATAGTAAATAAAGTCAAACTAAATATGTGTCTAAATAAACTGATAAATATGTAACTGTTGAATAGTGTTCACTGAGATATATTAATTACAATATCCTCAATTAGCATATTATAAAAATGTGTATATATCAAATAGAATAGTATCCTGTGAATATAAAACTACAAGTTCGGGCAGCCTTTGTGGCTGTTGGCTTGTAGTTTTCAATCAACTACCATGGCGCTGTCCATACGGGATATGCGGGCACACAGATCTGCTGATCGCTGGTCCAATGCGTTACAGGCTCCAAAAAAATAAAATAATGAATGCACTTTCTTTTTTTTTACCTGCAAAAAAAAAAAAAAATGTGCATTTATAATTTTTTTCTAAAAAGTGAACTTATCCTATTGAAAAATTAAAATAAAAAGGCCCATGCTGCTTTGCATGCAGAAGAGGAATGTGAAAATTGGTTAGGACTGGAAGTAGTTAAATGGGTAAAATAAAACGTTAGAATGTTTCTGTAAATCTGTAGTGCCATCTAGAGAAAAAAGATGGAAATGCTATATTGCTATATTCCTTTCCTGGTGCCAATCCATTCAGCATACTACCGCATGTAGTATGAAAGTTATAGATCCTGTATATCAGTGTCTTGCACCCCAGTGTTAGTTAAAGGGGAGCCCCCCCACCCCCACCAAAAAATTAAAAGTCAGCAGCTACACATACTGTACTTTTTTATATTAGGACACTGATCTGTCCAGGGATCCCGCGATGTCGGCACCCCAACTGATTTTTCAGTCGGCTCTCGGGTGCTGCCGCCGCCATTCCTTGTAAGGGAAAGCGCCTGTGAAGACTTGCTGCTTCACACCCGGTTCCCTACTGCACATGCCTGGCGACGGAGGAAGAAGGAGGGGGGCAAAAAACAGATACCTTCTTCCCCCCCCCCAAAAGGCAGCGGAGGGGGGTAGGAAGCAAACAAGCAGAGCTTCCCCTTTTTGGTGGAGCTCCGCTTTAACCTGTTTTCACACATGCATAACTCTACAAAAGAGGGTGTGCTTTAACACCCAGATGCAGCACATATGCATAGCCTGTCCTAGCACATACCCCCCAAACCCCACTCCTAGCACATATATTATTTTCTGTCCCCCAGTATAATCCCCCCCCCCTCCCCAGGTCAGTCTGTCCCCCAGTACATCCCCCCCAGGTCAGTCTGTCCCCCAGTATAATCCCTCCAGGTCAGTCTGTCCCCCAGTATAATCCCCCCATGTCAGTCTGTCCCTCAGTACATCCCCCAGGTCAGTCTGTCCCTCAGTACATCCCCCAGGTCAGTCTGTCCCTCAGTACATCCCCCAGGTCAGTCTGTCCCCCAGTATAAACCCCCAGGTCACTCTGTTCCCCAGTACATCCCCCGGGTCAGTCTGTCCCACAGTATAATCCCCCCAGGTCAGTCTGTCCCCCAGTATAATTCCCCCCAGGTCAATCTGTCCCCCAGTATAATCCCCTGGGCCAGTCTGTTCCCCAGTACACCCCCCAGGTCAGTCTGTCCCCCAGTATAAACCCCCCAGGTCAGTCTGTTCGCCAGTACATCCTCCAGGTCAGTCTGTCCCCCAGTATTACCCCCCTCAGGCCAGTCTGTACCCCAGTACATCCCCCAGGTCAGTCTATCCCCCAGTATAATCCCTCAGTTCAGTCTTTCCCCCAGTATAATCTCCCCCAGGTCAGTTTGTCCCCCAGTACATCCCCCAGGTCAGTCTGTCCCCCGGTATAATCCCCCCAGGTCAGTCTGTCCCCCAGTACATGTCCCAGGTCAGTTTGCGTCCCAGTATAAACCCCCCAGGTCAGTCTGTCCCCCAGTACATCCTACGGGTCAGTCTGTCCCCCAGTATAATCCCCCCAGGGTCAGTCTGTCCCCCAGTACATCCCCCAGGTCAGTCTGTCCCCCAGTATAATCCCCCAGGTCAGTCTGTTCCCCAGTATAATCCCCCTCAGGTCAGTCTGTCCCCAGTACATCCCCAGGTCAGTCTGCCCCTCAGTATAATCCCCCTAGGTCAGTCTGTCTCCCAGTATTACCCCCCTCAGGTCAGTCTGTCCCCAGTACATCCCCCAGATCAGTCTGCCCCCCAGTATTATCCCCCCAGGTCAGTCTGTTCCCCAGTACATCCCCGGGTCAGTCTGCCCCCCAGTATAATCCCCCCAGGTCAGTCTGTCCCCCAGTATAATCCCCCCAGGTCAGTCTGTTCCCCAGTACATCCCCAGGTCAGTCTGTCCCCCAGTATAATCCCCCCAGGTCAGTCTGTCCCCCAGCATAATCCCCCACGTCAGTCTGTACCCCAGTTAAAGTGTCCCCACTACCAATATAGTTAAAAGCACTGGAAGCCAATAGGAGAGGAGGGGGGATAGGAGGACTGGTGCTGCGAGGCTGCCACTGATGTGTCCGGTTTCTGGTGGACTGAAACAGACACCGGTTTTAAAACCCAGACTGTCCGGGTGAATCCAGGACAGGTGGCAACCCTACCCCAGACGCACAGGACTGCTAAATCGGGACTGTACCTCCCCCAAGGACTGCTTATGTCCCGGCAGCAGGAAATGTGAGTAGAGTGTCGGTAATCAAACTGTGTACAGCCCCCATCTAGCGATCCTGTGTGTAGGGTGGGGGGGGGGAACTTAAAGGCGAGGGAACACAATGTGGGGGGGGGGGGGGGGGGTGACGTAACAATATTTAGTGCTTGGGATGAGAGGTGGTGGGATTGGGGGCTATTTTTGCAGGGAAGGGTAATTTGGGGGGAGGGGTGATTGGGGGAGATATGTGTTAGGTTGGGGGATCTAGCAATCCTGTGTGATCTGCTGTGCAGAGCAGCGCTCCACTGATGGGGGGGATGGGGGAAGGAACTCAGCCGGCCAGGTACTGTGTCAATGGGGGGACTGGCCTGGAGGGGGGGGGTGGCGGTCACAATGGAAATCTGGGCCACCCCAGCACCCCCTATATCCGACCAATGTGCTGAAAAAAACTGAAAAGTTGCAACACTGGGTTCATGTGTTCAGATCTGCTTGAACCTTCGTCATTAAGGGGGTTAAACACGTCTTTGTTATAACTTGACCTGACCGGTCATTACACATCTGATCACATTATTGATCTCCTAATAGATATTCCCTGAACTCCAATACTGGAGAGTGTGAGCGGCTCATTTGCTTTGTTGGAGCGCCATCTTGTGGAAACTTTCAAAAAGACATCTGAAAAAAATTCTACATCATCTGCACATGGAATTGTCACTTTTTGCTCAGGGCGGAGTTCCCAGTGAATGGCTGAGAATGGTTGGCGGTGTGTGCATCATACCTTATATATACGGCACAATTGTAGTATTCGTATGCATGAGCACCCAATGTGATCGTGATATGTGCATGTATAAGGGTGCGGGGGGCTTTTATCATTTCCTGACACACCACCCCCCCAACACAAATCCCCTCTTCACTTATCACTTATCTCCTTGCAGTGCCCCCCCCCCACCTCACATGATACCACAGCGCAGTGGCGTCACTAGGGGGTGCAGATCGCACTCGGATGACACCCGCCAGAGGGGTGACACTGGGGGGGGGGGGGGGGGTGGACTGAGCCGGGCCACTTGACATGCAGGGCTGGGGGGGGGAATCCAAGGCTCCATCCACCTGCTGCTCTCCTCCCCCTCCTCCGATGACCGCTCCGTCCTCTGCGGGTGACAGCTGGCTCAGGAGCTGCAACTGTCTTGGAAGGAGGGGGTCTCCCCACATTCCTCCTAGCAAAAATCCTCTACCCCCTCAAATTTCCCCTTCGAATACACATCCTCTCCCACCATTCCAAATTGCCCCTCCCAGCAAAAATTGCCCCAACCCCTCCTAGCACAACCCCCCCTGCCAATTTGCCCCTTCTAGCACAAATACCCTGCAATCAACCCTACTATCACAAATCCTCTCCCCCAAATTTCCCCCCTAGCACAAATACCCTCCAATCATCCCTATCTAGCACAAATACCCCCAAATTTCCCCTCCTAGCACACATACCCTCCACTCATCCCTGCTAGCACAACCCCCCTCCCCCATTAAAATTTCCCCTCCTAGTATAAGTCTTCTCTATCATATCACCTCTTCTAGCACAAATCCTCTTCCCTTATCCCCCACCCAACACAAATCACCCTAAATCACCTTTCCTTGTTACCCCCCCCCCCCCTCCAAACTTCCCCTCCCAATACAATTCTTAATTCCTGCTGCCCCCCAAATTCCCTCACCCAACACAAATCCTCTCCCCCTTCCCCCCATTTCCTTCTGATGCCCCCTCACCTCACATGATGCCACAGCCGCCTTTCCTGCCCACCCCTTGTCCCGGCCCTGATTTCCACTATTCAAAAAGGGATACCGCCTCTACCTGGATAACGCAACCACTGCCCTTTTTTCCACCACCTGTACCTCCAAAAACCCTTGGCCTGCAGTACAACTTGAACCAATCAGAAAGGCTTCCCGCATAGTCTGGTGACCACAAGGCTACAAATGGGCAGGTGAGGGGGGGGATCAGTGGGTTTGATGAACGTGTTGGCCCTGAAGGATAGCCAAGAGGGATAGCCAAGATGTCCTGTCCTCCCTCCACAATGACACCTCGGTGAAAATCCATAAAGAACATGGACGGTCCAGTGCAAAAGTTGAGGAACGTGTTGGCCCTGAAGGCTAGGCAAGAGGGATAGGCAAGATGTTCTGTCCTCCCTCCACAATGACACCTCAGTGACAGGGGCGTACCTAGAGCATTTGGCACCCGGGGCGGATCCTATATCTGGCACCCCCCCCCCCCACCATAAAATGTAAAAACACCCACTGTGTCCCCTGCATACCTCTGCATCCTTCAATATCTTTTTGTCACTACTGTGTACCCCCCCTCTCCACAACTGCACCTCTGGACCCCTTTAAATTACACAGCACCCTGCACCTCTGGACCCCTTTACATTACACAGCACCCTGCACCTCTGGACCCCTTTACATTACACAGTGCCCTGCACCTCTGGACCCCTTTACATTACACAGGACCTTGTGCCTAAGGACCTCTTTACATTACACTGCACCCTGCACCTCTGGACCCCCTTACATTACACAGGACCTTGCACCTAAGAACCTCTTTACATTACACAGCAGCCTGCACCTCTGGACCCCTTTACATTACACAGCAGCCTGCACCTCTGGACCCCTTTACATAACACAGCACCCTGAACCTCCTGACCCCTTTAAATTACACAGCCCTTGTACCTCTGGACCCCTTTACATTACACAGCACCCTGAACCTCTGGACCCCTTTACATTACACAGCCCTTGTACCTCTGGACCCCTTTACATTACACAGCACCCTGCACCTCTGCACCCCTTTACATTACACAGCCCCTCACAGCTCTGGACCCCCTGCATGTTACACAGACCCCCTACAGTGCAGACCCCCCTCCCAACCATACAGACCCCCATCTACAGTGTAGACCCCCCTACAGTACAGAATCCTCCCCTACAGTGCAGACCCTCCTACAGTACAGACCCCTCCACCCTATAGCGCAGACCCCCCCTACAGTGCAGACCCTCCTACAGTACAGAATCCTCCCCTACAGTGCACACCCTCCTACAGTACAGACCCCTCCACCCTACAGTGCAGACCCCCCTACAGTACAGACTCCCCTACAGTACAGACTGCCCCACAGTACAGACTCCCCTACAGTGCAGAATCCTCACCTACAGTACAGACCCCCTACAGTGCCGAATCTTCCCCTACAGTACAGACCCCTCCCCCTACAGTGCAGACCCCCCTACAGTGCAGGACCCCTCCTACAGTGCAGACCCCCTACAGTGCAGGACCCCCCTACAGTGCAGACCCCCTACAGTGCAGGACCCCTTCTACAGTGCAGGACCCCCCTACAGTCCAGGACCCCCTCTACAGTGCAGGACCCCCTACAGTGCAGACCCCCCTACAGTGCAGTACCCCCCACAGTAAAGAACCCCCCTACAGTGCACAGACCCCCTACAGTAAAGAACCCCCCTACAGTGCACAGACCCCCTACAGTAAATAACCCCCCTACAGTGCACAGACTCCCCTAAGGACCCATAATGTACCTCGAGCCCAAGGCAGTGGCATTAACGGGGGGAGGTGCGAGCAGCACCCGAGTGGAGTGACACCTGTCGGCTCAGTGATCTGGGACCCGGCGCAACAATCCCCTTCTCTCTGTGGTCGCGTGACTCACGTCGCGCCGTTCTGATCAGTCTCGGCAGCGGCTGTCACTCACAGCCGAGTGAAGCCGCCTCCCCCTCCTCCTTTATGTCTACACAGTGCTGTGCATGGAGGAGGAGGAGGCTTCACTCTGCTCGGCTGTGAGTGACAGCCGCTGCCGGGACTGATCAGAACGGCCGCGCGACGCGACCACAGAGAGAAGGGGATTATTGCGCCGTGTCCTGGATCACTGAGCCAGCAGATGTCACTCCACTCGGGTACTGCTCGCACCTCCCCCCTGCAATGCCGCCCACTGCCAGTGCCTCGAGCTCTCTGTGTGTGGGCTGCGAACCCGAGGCACGGCGCTGTCTCCTCTTCAGTTGCGGGGGGGGGGGGCGCTGGCCTGACACCCCCCCCAGTGTGTGGCACCCGGGGCGGCCCGCCCCCCGCCCCCCACTTAGTACGCCACTGCTCAGTGAAAATCCATGAAGAACACGGTCCAGAGCAAAAGTTGAGGAACGTGTTGGTACCGAAGGCTAGGCAAGAGGGATAGGCAAGATGTTCTGTCCTCCCTCCACACTGACACCTCAGTGAAAATCCATGAAGAACACGGTCCAGTGCAAAAGTTTAGGAATGTGTTGGCCCTGAAGGATAGGCAAGAGGGATGGGCAAGAAGGCCTGTCCTCCATCCACAATGACACCTCTGTGAAAATCCATGAAGAACATGGTCCAGTGCAAAAGTTGAGGAACGTGTTGGCCCTGAAGGCTAGGCAAGAGGGATAGGCCAGGTGGCCTGTCCTCCCTCCACTATGACACCTCTGTGAAAATCCATGAAGAACATGGTCCAGTGCAAAAGTTGAGGAACGTGTTGGCCCTGAAGGCTAGGCAAGAGGGATAGGCAAGGTGGCCTGTACTCCCTCCACAATGACACCTCGGTGAAAATCCATGAAGAACATGGTCCAGTGCAAAAGTTGAGGAACGTGTTGGCCCTGAAGGATAGGCAAGAGGGATAGACAAGATGGACTGTCCTCCCTCCACAGATAAATGTATTAGAAGCGCTCGGAGGCTTCCTGTTCATTCACAAATTGAAGCATAGTAACCACCATTTACTATGCTTCAGTGATGAATAGACACAGGAGCAATTAGTATAGATTACTCACAGTGTCCATCCAGGAAAGGAAGGGGCCTGGTAAATATCACATATTTACTGGCCCCTCCCGCCACTCTCCTTCCTATATTGAACCCTCAGTGTGCTCTCAGCAGCTTCTGGCAGGAGAGGAGGGAATCTGGTTGCGGGGGGGGGGGGGGGGGGGGGCTGGTGACAATAGAGGGTATTATCTACCAGCAAGGTCCTCGACCAGAAAACATTTGCTCTGATGCTGTGAGCAGACTTAATTTACCAGAGAATATTTCACCCACAGATATAGGCCAAAGATGCCACACAAAAAAATGTTGGGTATGTAGCAGAGAGGGAGTTAGGCAAGACCCCAGTTTTCATAGTCCCCAACGTCCCTCCCAACCCAGCATATGCATGGAAGATTACTTCCAACTTTACCACACTTCATTAAGATATTAGTAAAGGTATGGTGAACATATTTCTGACGGCCTGTCTGTTTCTAATATCCTCTGTGCTGACCAGATGCCTGCCGCCTCAACTGACCATGCCTCTGCTTTCCGCCTGAACGGACCCTGGCCTGTATATTGACATTGACTTTGCTTGCCGTCTGAACTGTCCCAGGCTTGTTTATTGACCATGCCTCTGCCTGCCATCTGAACTGACCCTGGCCTGTTTATTGACCATGCCTCTGCCTGCCACCTGAACTAACCCTGGCCTGTTTATTGACTATGCCTTTTTTTGCAGCCTGAACTTACCCTGGCCTGTTTATTGACGATGCTTCTGCCTGCCTTCTGGATTGGCCCTGGCTTGTTATAGCGACCAAGTTTCTTCCTTCCACCTGAACCAATCTCAGCCTGTTAATTGAACGTGTTTTCCGCCTGCTGCCTGGACTGATCTTTTTCCCTACT
Source organism: Lithobates pipiens (assembly GCF_037356315.1). Taxonomy (NCBI): domain Eukaryota; kingdom Metazoa; phylum Chordata; class Amphibia; order Anura; family Ranidae; genus Lithobates; species Lithobates pipiens. The sequence continues at coordinate 649,680,198 of NW_027507758.1, forward strand.
ATTGTAGTAGTGGGATTCAAGATAACACTGGGGTCTCACGTATGTGAGGGACTTTAGAGCAGTCTCTGGGTTTTGTAATTCCTGAGTCAGTGTCTGGAGACTGGAGGCTTCAAAGAGCTTTGGGTGGAAAGAAGCCTCTACCCATGTGTCCAGGTCTGACCTGACTGAGGCCCTAAGCCTGATGTTTCTGCCTGCTTCCACCTGACCGTGGTCTAGTTATTGAACATGCCCCTGCCTGCTGCCTGTACTGACCCTTGGCTGTTTATGGACCATGTTCCTGCCTTTTTCCTGGACCAATACTTTGGTTGTGCTGACCATGTATCTGCCTGCGGCCTGTTCTGACCGTAGACTGTTTATGGACCATGTTCTTGCCTGCTGCCTGGACCAATACTTTGGCTATGCTGACCATGTCTCTGTCTGCTGCATGTACTGACCCTGGACTGTTCATGGACCATGTTTCTGCCAGCTGCCTGGACCAAAACTCTGGTTGTGCTGACCACATATTTCACTGCAGCTTGTACTGACCCTGGACTGTTTCTGGACCATGTTCCTGCCTGCTTCCTGGACCAATGCTTTTGTTATGCTGACCATGTCTCTGCTTACTGCATGTATTTACCCTGGACTGTTTCTGGACCATGTTCCTGCCTGCTCCCTAGATGTCAGCCTGCTGCCTAAAGTGACCCTGGCCCATTTATTTTCCTGCCTGCTGCCTGGACTAATCCTTTGGCTGTGCTGACGATGTCTCTGCCTGCTGAATGGACAATGTTCCTGCACTCTCCTAGCTAACGTTCTTTTTATTTTTGCCAATATATAGGACATTCAATTCATTCATTAAAAAAAGAGAACTTTCTATTTATTCCTCAAATTCAGAACTTTTTTTATATATACTGTACAGTGCTGTGAAAAAAAGTATTTGCCCCCTTCCTGATTTGGTATTTTTTTGCATATTTTTCACACTTCATTATGATTCAAATCATCAAACAACGTGTTAATATTACACAAAGACAACCCGAGTAAATACAAAATGCAGTTTTTAAACGATGATTTTATTTATTAAGGGAAAAAAGCACTGGCCCTATGTGAAAAAGTAATTGCACCCTGAACCCCCTGCTGCATAACCCAAGTGCGCTTGAGCTTGAGGTCAGGAACGGATGGCCGGACATTCTCCTTCAGGATCTTCTGGTAGAGCGCAGAATTCGTGGTTCCATCAATTATGGTAAGTCGTCCTGCCCCAGACCATCCACACTACCACCACCATTGTGTGACTGTTGGTATGATGTTCTTTTTATGAAATGTAGTGTAGGTTTAATGCCGGAATGTAACGGGACTCACACCTTCCAAAAGGTTCGACTTTTGTCTTATCCGTCCCTAGGGTTGCCACCTTTTCTTCAAGCCAAACCTGAACACTTTACAGGGCACTTTTTTCCCCGAAGTATACACTATAGGATTATAAAAGACCATTGGATGCCTTTTGGGTGCCTCAATGAGGAGTGGTAATGCAGCGTGCTGCGAGAACAGTGGGTGTGGCCAAACTGCTCTTGCTGACATTATCACCCCATAAGCCCCCCCACCCCCCAGTGATGCCAAACTTGACCCCAAACAGCAGCCTGCAGCTCCCGGATGGCAACAGATTTTTGTGTGACTATCTCAGTTACTTGGGGAGCCACAGCCCTGTCTAAATAATCTGTCCGGGTTTCAGGCAGACTGAAACCTGGACACAAGATTCCAAACCCGAAACTGTCCGGGTGAATCCTGGACAGGTGGTAACACTATGCGTCCCCGGAATATTTGTCCAAATGACTTAATCCAGATAATCCAGATGTTTTTTTGGCAAATGTAAGGTGATTCTTTGTGTTTTTTTTGGTCAGCAGTGGTTTTGGCCTCGGAACTCTCCCATGGACACCGTTTTTGCCTCTTTCTGTTAAATTATGGACACTGACCTTACCTCAGGTAAGTGAAGCCTGCAGATGTTGTTCTGGGTGGTTCTTTTATGACCAGCAATGGCTGGTCCATAAAGAGCAAAGGCGCGCCGCCCACCTAATCTCTATGCGGGGGCGTTGGGTGCATTGATTTCTACAAGCTTTTTTTTTTTTTAAGCACATGATTAGAGTCTGAGGCTCTAATTGGCTTCAAAAAGTTTGGGCTCTGTGCCCCGAGCCCATCCACTTGTGACATTAGCGAATGAACATTTGCTATTGTCCTCCTGCTTCTCCTCCCGGCCAATCAGAACAGGAATCGATTCTTAAGAGGAGAAAGGCTTCAGTGGGAGCGGCGGGCTTCCGCAGGGTTGCAAGCTCCGGGCGGCAAGCTTCTATGGGCGGCGGGTGAGCTCCTATGTCTTCTGTGCGGCTCCTCCCTTCTTCTCCTAGGCGTTTTTTGGCTTATAGGACAGGTGATCCTATTGGATGCCGGCAGGAGAAACCAGGGAAGCCGCCCGCAACCTGAAAGTTGTAAGTCCCAAAAAATGGAGCACCAGTCGCCACTGTTTATGACCTCCTGGATGAGTTGTCGTTCTGCTCTTGGAGTCATTTTGGTAGACCGGCCATTCCTGGGAAGGTTCACCGCTGTTTATTCTCTGTACAGTTTCTACCCAGCCTCAATTGCTTTTGGTATACTCATCAACCCACGTTTGTGATGACAACTCTGTCCATCGATATACAGTGCCTTGCGAAAGTATTCAGCCCCTTTGAACTTTTCAACCTTTTGCCACATTTCAGGCTTCAAACATAAAGATATAACATTTTTATTTTTTGTGAAGAATCACCAACAAGTGGGACACAATTGTGAAGTGGAACGAAATCTATTGGATTTTTGAAACTTTTTTAACTAATAAAAAAATGAAAAGTGGGGCGTGCAAAATGATTCGGCCCCCTTGCGTTAATACTTTGTAGAGCCACCTTTTGCTGCGATTACAGCTGCAAGTCGCTTGGGGTATGTCTCTATCAGTTTTGCACATCGAGAGACTGAAATTCTTGCCCATTCTTCCTTGCAAAACAGCTGGAGCTCAGTGAGGTTGGATGGAGAGCGTTTGTGAACAGCAGTTTTCAGCTCTTTCCACAGATTCTCGATTGGATTCAGGTCTGGACTTTGACTTGGCCATTCTAACACCTGGATACGTTTATTTGTGAACCATTCCTTTGTAGATTTTGCTGTATGTTTGGGATCATTGTCTTGTTGGAAGATAAATCTCCGTCCCAGTTTCAGGTCTTTTGCAGACTCCAACAGGTTTTCATCCAGAATGGTCCTGTATTTGGCTGCATCCATCTTCCCCTCAATTTTAACCATCTTCCCTGTCCCTGCTGAAGAAAAGCAGGCCCAAACCATGATGCTGCCACCACCATGTATGACAGTGGGGATGGTGTGTTGAGGGTGATGAGCTGTGTTGCTTTTACGACAAACATATCGTTTTGCATTGTGGGCAAAAAGTTGGATTTTGGTTTCATCTGACCAGAGCACCTTCTTCCACATGTTTGGTGTGTCTCCCAGGTGGCTTGTGGCAAACTTTAGACTTTTTATGGATATCTTTGAGAAATGGCTTTCTTCTTGCCACTCTTCCATAAAGGGCAGATTTGTGCAGTGTACGACTGATTGTTGTCCTATGGACAGACTCTCCCACCTCAGCTGTAGTTCTCTGCAGTTCATCCAGAGTGATCATGGGCCTCTTGGCTGCATCTCTGATCAGTCTTCTCCTTGTCTGAGCTGAAAGTTTAGAGGGACAGCCAGGTCTTGGTAGATTTGCAGTGGTCTGATACTCCTTCCATTTCAAAATGATCGCTTGCACAGTGCTCCTTGAGATGTTTAAAGCTTGGGAAATCTTTTTGTATCCAAATCCAGCTTTAAACTTCTCCACAACAGTATTAAAGACCTGCCTGGTGTGTTCCTTGGTCTTCATGATGCTCTCTGCGCTTTCAACAGAACCCTGAGACTATCACAGAGCAGGTGCATTTATACAGAGACTTGATTACACACAGGTGGATTCTATTTATCACCATCAGTCATTTAGGACAACATTGGATCATTCAGAGATCCTCGCTGAACTTCTGCAGTGAATTTGCTGCACTGCTTTTTATTTGCTAAAAAAGTTTAAAACATCCAATAGATTTCGTTCCATTTCACAATTGTGTCCCACTTGTTGGTGATTCTTCACAAAAAATTAAAATGTTATATCTTTATGTTTGAAGCCTGAAATGTGGCAAAAGGTTGAAAAGTTCAAGGGGGCCGAATACTTTCGCAAGGCACTGTATAGCTGTTTCTATCTCTTTCCTTGAATTAGGTCAATGTTTTTATCCTATCTTTCTCCACCAGTATTTCTACTCCGTAAAAAAATTATCTTTAACGGGTTTATTTCCCAAGAATGGACAATATTTTTCTGGTTGCTGTTGGGCTTTATTCTATCTCTTTTACAAACTATCATAATATCGTCTATAAAAACGACAATTAGAAACTCGTTGTTTTGGCCTCTGGGGATACACTGCTTCTTCCTCCTATTGGACCATAAACAGCTTTGCTGCACTTTGCGCAAAATTTGTCTCCCATCGATACTCTGTGGTTTGAGTAAAACATGCCCCATCGTACCAGAAATAGCCGCGTCCCAAGCAACATTCTAGACACTCTCTGATGTACTTCTTTTGTTTTCTATTTTTTTGTGGTATTCTCCTCCCAAAGCCCGTTTGGCTGGGTCTAAGCCGGCATCTCCATGATTAATGATGGTGTACAAGGATCCCACATCCGCTGGTGCTAGTATCAGATCTTCTGTATCTTCTCTTTGTTCCAAGAACTGTAAAATGTGTTTTTGTGTCTTTTTACGAAGGCTCACGTTTTTCGTACTTCTGGCTGCGGGAACACATCTATGTATTCTCCTAATCTTTCCTTTACTGATTCTGCACCATTTCACTGTCCTTGAGGTCGCTGTTTATCCTCATGTATTTTTGGAATGCTATAAATAATTGCCACTCGGCAAGCGTTAGGGACCAGATAGCTCTCCCTTTTTTTTTTTTTTTTTGTTTAAAACATCTTTCTTTTTTTCTTAAACTGTCACTAAACCCACATCGTAAAAAAACTATAAATAAATGGTGTATTCCATACTCACTCAGTCACTATGGGATTCATTTTCTGTTGTTGATCTTTTCTGTTCTGGTTGACTCTTTCTGCTCTCTATCATTCCCCTTCTGTCCATGTCCCCAATTCAGCTAGGGATTTTGTAGAGCAGTGCTGCTGAAGGCTGGGGGAGAGAGAGCCACTGGGGGGAGAGAGAGAGCTGCTTAAGGCTGGGGGGAGAGAGAGCTGCTTAAGGCTGGGGGGAGAGAGAGACGGTGGAAGCTGGGGAGAGAGAGACGGTGGAGGCTGGGGAGAGAGAGCCACTGGAGGCTGGGGGGAGAGAGAGACGGTGGAAGCTGGGGAGAGAGAGACGGTGGAAGCTGGGGAGAGAGAGACACTGGAGGCTGGGAGGAGATAGAGCCACTGGAGGCTGGAGAGGAGAGAGGCACTTGAGGCTGGGGGGAGATAGAGCCGCTGGAGGCATGGGGGAGATAGAGCTGCTGGAGGCTGGGGGAAATAGAGCCACTGGACGCTGGAGAAGAGAGAGACATTGGAGGCTGAGGGAAGGGAGCCGCTGGAGGCTGGGGGAGATAGAGCTGCTGGAGGCTGGGGGCAGATAGAGTCACTGGAGGCTGGGGGGAGAGAGATACACTGAAGGATGGGGGAGAAAGATACACTGGAGGCTGGGGGGAGAGAGAGATACTAGAAGCTGGGGGAGAGAGAGCTGCTGGAGGCTGGGGGAGAGAGACAGACACTGGAGGCTGGAAAAGAGAGAGACGCTGGAGGCTGGGGGAGAGGTAGACGCTGGAGGCTGGGGGGAGGGAGAGCCACTGGAGGCTGGAGAGAGAGAGAGACACTGGAAGCTGGGGGAGAGAGAGCCGCTGGAGGCTGGGGGGAGAGAGACGCTGGGGGGAGAGAGAGCTGCTGGGGGAGAGAAAGCCGCTGGAGGCTGGGGGAGAGAGAGCCACTGGGGGAGGGGCTGGGGAGACACAGAGCCGCTATAGGCCTGGGAGAGACAGAGCCGCTGGAGGCTGGGGACAGAGCTGCTGGAGGCTGGGGTGAGAGAGAGCCGCTGGAGGCTGGGGGGAGAGAGAGCTGCTGGAGGCCTTGGGGGAGAGAGAGCTGCTGGGGAGAGAAAGGCGCTGGGGGGATTGAGAGATGCTGGGGGCTGGTGGGAGAGAGAGCCACTTGGGGCTGGGGGAGAGAGAGCCGCTGGAGGCTGGGGGAGAGAGAGCCACTGGATGCTGAGGAGAGACAGAGCTGCTGGAGGCTGGGGAGAGACAGAGCCGCTGGGGGGAGAGAAAGGCGCTGGAGGCTGGGGGGAGAGAGAGCCGCTGGAGCCTGGGGGAGAGAGAGCCACTGGAGGCTGGGGGGAGAGAGAGACGCTGGGGGAGAGAAAGACACTGGAGGCTGGGGATGAGAGATGCTGGAGGCTGGAAAAGAGAGAGACATTGGAGGCTGGGGGGAGAGAGAGTCGCTGGAGGCTGGGGGGGAGATAGAGCCGCTGGAGGCTGGGAGGATAGAGAGCCTCTGGGGGGAGAGAAGAGAGAGACGCTGGAGGCTGGGGGGGAGAGAGAGACGCTGGAGGCTGGGGGGAGAGAAAGACACTGGAGGCTGGGGATAAGAGACGGTGGAGGCTGGGGGGAGAGGGAGACACTGGAGGCTGGGGGTGAGAGACACTGGAGGCTGGAGAAGAGAAAGATATTGGAGGCTGGGGGGAGAGAGGGTTGCTGGAGACTGGGGGAAGAGACAGCTGTTGGAGGCTGGGGGGAGAAAGAGCCGCTGGAGGCTGGGGGAGAGAGAGACGCTGGAGGCTGGGGGAGAGAGAGACGCTGGAGGCTGGGGGGGAGAGAGACAGACACTGGAAGCTGGAGAAGAGAGAGACATTGGAGGCTTGGGGGGAGAGAGCCACTGGGGGCTGGGGAGAGAGAGCCACTGAAGGCTGGGGGGAGATAGACGCTGGAGGCTGGGGGGAGAGGGAGATGCTGGAGGCTGGGGGGGAGAGAGACAGACACTGGAAGCTGGAGAAGAGAGAGACATTGGAGGCTTGGGGGGAGAGAGACGCTGGAGGCTGGGGGGAGAGGGAGATGCTGGAGGCTGGGGGGGAGAGAGACAGACACTGGAAGCTGGAGAAGAGAGAGCCACTGGGGGCTGGGGAGAGAGAGACACTGGAGGCTGGGGGGAGAGGGAGATGCAGGGGGAGAGAGCCACTGAAGGCTGGGGGGAGAGAGACGCTGGAGGCTGGGGGGAGAGAGACGCTGGAGGCTGGGGGGAGAGAGACAGACACTGGAGGCTGGGGGAGGAAGTCACCATTGGAGAGACAGGAGAAACCGGAGCCATGGCCACTGGTGCCCACAGTCGGATTGGGAGAGCTGAATTGTTGCTGCAGAAAACTGCCATGCAGGGAGTTGGACAGCCTGGAGGTTCCACCATGGGAATGTATGTGTGTTCTCTCTGGAACCCGTTTTGGAAGAACTTTTTAATAAACATCTAGACTTTATTACTTAAAAGTTCCTATGTTTAACCTTTCAGATATATGGGTATGCTACAATAATTTCAGGTAACTCAAGATTATAATAATAAAAGGAATTTTCTTCACTTGATTTAACCACTTGCTTACCGGGCACTATCACCCCCTCCTGCCCAGGCCAATTTTCAGCTTTCAGTGCTGTCACACTTTGAATGACAATTACGCGGTCATGCAACACTGTACACATATGACATTTTTAGCATTCCCCCCCCCCCCCCCCCCACAAATAGAGCTTTCTTTTGCTAGTATGTAATCATTACTGTTTTTTTTTATTTTTTGCTAAAAAAAAAAAAAGACCGCAAATTTTGAAAAAAAAAACAGTTTCATAGTTTGTTATAAAATTTTGAAAACAAGTAATTTTTCTCCTTCACTGATGTGCACTGATGAGGTTGCACTGATGGGCACTGATGAGGCTGCACTGATGGGCACTGATAGACTGCATTGATAAGGTGGCACTGAGAGGTGGCACTGGTGGACATTGATGAGGCGGCACTGATGTGCACTAATGGGCACCCATGAGGCGGCATGGATTGGAACTAATGGGCGGCACTGATGGATGGCATTGACGGGTGGCACCGAAGGGCACTGAGAGGTGGCATTGATAGATTGCACTGATAGGTGGCACTGAAGAGCACTGATAGGTGTCACTGATAGACGGCACTGATCGGTGGCACTGATAGGCACTGGTGGGTGACACTGATGGGCAGCACTAATAGGTGGCACTGATGACAAGGCACTGACGTGCATTGATTGGCAGCATTGGTGGGCATTGATAGGTGGCACTGGTGGGTACTGGTAAGGGGCACTGTTGTGCACTGGTAGGCCCTGCATACCAGCAGTGTCTCTCCATGTGAGGGACCGATGTCCCCTCTGACAGAAGCTGGTGATCAGCTTTTTTTTCTCCTAGAAGAAAATATTTTTTTAATTTTATCTTTTACTTTCTCTTTATATTTGATATCGATGCATTAAAGCACTCTGCAGGTAGAGTCACATTTTTATAGCTCCCAATTTCGAGGGACTGTCCCTGATTTGGAGCAATGTCCCTCTGTGCCTCTTTCCTCCTCATTTGTCCCTCATTTTGGTCTGATCAATAGAGCTGTATATAAAATTCACTTTATATCTTTCAAAGAGTGTTTCCCAGCGCTAAACCTTTCATCTAAATTTCACTAATTTCTGCCTTTGTAAATTTCAAAAGCCAATTTAAAGGAATAGTAGTGGTAAAAAAAAAAAAGCACTTGTGGCTTTAACCAATCATTTTTTGGTATAATTCTCCTTTAAGGGGGGCGTGGCAAGGGGGTGTGTCCTATGCCTGCATACTTTTGCTAATAGGTGTCCCTCCTTCCCATCTCAAACAGTTGGGAGGTGTACTACTTGTAGCACCAGGATGAGCAAATTGCCACGAAAAAAGGAAGCAGGCCTATAGAAACGTGAATCTATCCTAAAAATGCTTTTGTGTATCAATATCAGATATAAAGAGAAAACTCAGGACTTGTAAAGATAAAATAATAAATCTGATTCTACTAAAAAAAAGTTTTATATGATGTTGACATAAGAGAGCATTCTGAAGGGACCGCAGTCCCTGATTGTCTCCTGCAGTATGTCCGCAGTCTCTGATTGTCTCCTGCAGTATGTCCGCAGTCTCTGATTGTCTCCTGCAGTATGTCCGCAGTCTCTGATTGTCTCCTGCAGTATGTCCGCAGTCCCTGATTGTCTCCTGCAGTATGTCCGCAGTCTCTGATTGTCTCCTGCAGTATGTCTGCAGTCTCTGATTGTCTCCTGCAGTATGTCCGCAGTCCCTGATTGTCTCCTGCAGTATGTCCGCAGTTTGATTGTCTCCTGCAGTATGTCCACAGTCTCTGATTGTCTCCTGCAGTATGTCCGCAGTCTCTGATTGTCTCCTGCAGTATGTCCGCAGTTTGATTGTCTCCTGCAGTATGTCCGCAGTCTCTGATTGTCTCCTGCAGTATGTCCCTAGTCTCTGATTGTCTCCTGCAGTATGTCCCCAGTCTCTGATTGTCTCCTGCAGTATGTCCCCAGTCTCTGATTGTCTCCTGCAGTATGTCCCCAGTCTCTGATTGTCTCCTGCAGTATGTCCCCAGTCTCTGATTGTCTCCTGCAGTATGTCCCCAGTCTCTGATTGTCTCCTGCAGTATGTCCCCAGTCTCTGAATGTCCCTGCAGTATGTCCCCAGTCTCTGAACCTCTCCTGTAGTATGTCTGCACTCTCTGACACTCTCCTGTAGTATGTGTATTAATGTGCCCCTTTACTTGCTCAATTATTTAGGATTGCTCCACTGCTCAGTGAGAGGTAATGATGTGCATTAACCTGTAGCAACCAATCAGCGAACCGTAGTGATCTGCTTTAATCTCTAGCAGCCAATCAGTAAGTGGTAATGATGTGCATTAACCTCTAGCAACCAATCGGCAAGCAGAAATTATGTGTTGTATCCTCTAGCAACCAGCCAGCGAGCAGTAAGGATAGGCTGTAACCTCTGGCAAACAATTGCAATCACTGCGTGATCTGCTGCAGTAAACTGATTTTGAGTCTACCTGCTATTTTTTGTATGTCTCAGAATGGAGGGGGGGCCCCAAGAAAATGTTTGCCCAGGGCCCAATCAAAATTAAAGACAGCCCTGGTAGAGCCACATTTCTGTAATCCTTGTAGCACTACTATGAGCAAAGTGCTATGACTAAGCACCGTGTTCGTTGTGAAACATGTCAGCGGCTGTGCAGTTAGTCTGTTTGCCAGCCTAGATGCTATGATTTTAATTACATTTTTGAAATAAAGTTGAATAATTTGGAGTGCGGCTATCCAGCTACATCTTTTCTACTTCAGTTCCTGTTGCAAACAGAGCCAGCACCCTGTGGGATTGTGGAGACAGCTGTTTTGGGAGAAGTCATTACCTTAGAGCGGTAATTCTTTGTATTTATATCAGTCTGGACATTTGCTTCTTTACCTGCTCAGGTATACTACACCCTCAGCTTCTGTGTGAAGGATTTTATATCTTATCTCCACCATATTCACTTTTATTCATCATTTTCTGTCATGGAAGACAGCATCATTGCACCTTTGGCTACAGACTTATATTTCAGCAGAACCTTTACAGCACCGGCCGACAATCCATTGCGATCATCTCAGCTATCACACACCGTGTCACCGTCCCACAGTGATGATGTTTCTCTGAAAATGCTTTTTCGACGCCTGGAGAATCTCATGGCTAAGGAAATACGATCATTTTGGGATATCAATACCCTAACCGAATATGGTCAGCGACAACAGATTCCCCGTGGGTTACGAATCAAAAAATTCCCTACGTTTGATCTGCACAATGATAAGTACAAAACTGACTGGACTAATGCTTTGTCTGACTGCTGTTTTAAACTTATCCAGATCATTATTGACTCAAGGACTGAGGAACTCGCCTGATTACAGGACGATATTTCTGTCATCCAACAGAGCTTGACACCTTTACAACAACATAAGGACTTTACTGGTTTAGACACCCGTCTAAACAAAAACCTGGATAGATTGGAAAAAAGTGTCATCTCTGGAAAAAATGACAAGCTTGCTAGAGATCATATGGATTATGAAAATAGCAATGTGTATATATGGAAGAAATCTACCTATCCAAAGCGTTCCCGTAAACATCACTCACAGAAACGGGTCAGTTTCTCCGATTTGGATAACGACAGTATGAATGACAACATGGCGGCCACCGCTACCGCTTCCGATTCCTCTCCGGATCCACCTGACCGGTCAACAAATGTTAAGCATCAGCTGGGTGTCATTAAAACACCCTGTTTAAACGTGGGTGCACAGAGTTCCACCAAAAGGAAAAAGTTGAAACCTTCAAGAAAACAAGAAGGGGCGGCCAAAGACACAGATGGAGCAACCAAAGATCGTTACAAACTGAGAGATCGGTTCCGGAAATAGCATCAAACGTGGTGAATTTGTCAAGCACTGTCCTGAATTCTGCTGAAATATCGCTGTTGTCTAAAGGACTGAATTTTTGTCCAGATAGGCATTTTGATTTATTCGGGACAGTTTTAGATATGAATAAATTTGTGCGTTCTCTCACCTTGAAAAAGCATTATTTTGGTGGTACTGATGATGGGTCAGCTGTGGATTCTGGAGATTGCGATCCTGCGATCGCTGCCATTATGGGTGAGTCTTGTTCCCCTCCTTCTAGCTTTTCTGATCAATGTGCTCTTTGCGATTTGGAAGATTTGGCTATTGAGTCTGCACCTGCCCCTATGGAGATGTTGGGTGGTCGCACTACCATCCCTTTTCGATTAAGGTCAGACTTCTACCCGATTGGCTCCAGGGGCAAGGACATGGACCTTTTTCAAAAGCTAGTGGAGAAAGACCTGACTCATCTGGCTTGCGGTCGCAGAAGTCGCTCCAGACCCAATAATTTATCTAGTGTTGAAAAAGAGGCTCTTACCCATCTGAGTGCCAACAAATGTATTGTGATAAAAAATGCCGATAAGGGGGGCTCTGTTGTAGTGCTAGATTCATGTACGTATAGGGATGAAGCAATCCGCCAACTGTCGGATGACAAAACTTATTTGAAGTTAAAGGGGGATCCTACGTCCACCTTTAGGAAGGATCTTAATGCACTTTTGGATAGAGCAGTCACAGCAGGCATTTTCACTCAAGTTGAGAGAGATATGTTTATCCCTGATGCCCCGATTATGCCCATTTTTCATCATTTACCCAAGCTGCACAAGGGTTGTCAACCCTTGTCAGGTAGACCTATAGTGGCAGGCATTGGGTCACTGAATGAGCGCTTGGGGGAGTGGGTTGATTACCAGTTACAGCCACTGGTTTCTGATCTACCCGTTTTTTTGAGAGATACTAAGCAGCTTTTGTCTGATATTCAACCTATGAAATGGGATTCGGATTTTGTGTGGATTACTTGTGATGTGGCTAGCCTTTATTCATCTATCCCCCACTCTCTAGGGATTCAGGCCGTAGCCTTTTTTCTTAGACATCATAGCCAACACTCCTTGGTGCACCAAGAGTTTGTTTTATGTTGTTTAGAGTATTTATTAACTCATAATTTTTTTATGTTCGACGGGGACTACTATCTCCAGAAGTGCGGGGCCTCGATGGGCGCTAAATTCTCCCCCTCCCTTGCTAATTTGTACATGGGTTGGTGGGAGAGGTCCCGCATTTTTGGCGCTGGTTGTCCCCATCGCTCTGAGATTAAGTTTTTCCGTCGCTATATAGACGACTTAATCTTTGTGTGCACCAGGAGTGTTGGTGAATTAGATGAATGGCTTCTGTATCTTAATGACAACACCCTCAATCTTAAATTTACAGGTGTTATGGACCCTAAACAAATTGAATTTCTAGATGTTGTTCTGATGGGTGAGGGGGAATCTATTTCCTCCAAACTTTTCAGGAAGCCTTCTGCTGGTAATGCCTTGTTAAGGGCTGATTCAGGCCATCCAAGGCATACCATTAAGGGAATCCCCGTGGGACAGTTTTTGAGGTTAAAACGGGTATGTAGTGATGAATCATCTTTTTTGAAAGAAGCCTCTGCTATGAAAAAGCGTTTCATAGAAAGAGGTTATTCAGCCCCTGTACTTGATAGGGCGTTTAATATAGCCCTTAATACGGATAGATGTCATCTCCTTCGTGATAAGGTCAAGAATGGAGATGGGAGAAGGCGGGTATCTGACAAATCCTTAAAAATTCCGGTGTTTTCCACGCCTTATAGTTTAGAGTTTAGTAAAATTAAAGGGATCGTGGAGAAATATTTACCTATTCTCTACAACGATCCTGTCTATGCTCAAATTCTATCTAAAGGCCTGTACACACGGTCGGACTTGTACAAACTTTTCCGTGGACTTTTGTACAAAGGGCGTGGTCCACAAGTTTGTATTGCATACACACGGTCGGACTTTTTGACAACAAACACGAACGTGGTGACGTCACAACGTACGGACGCCACTTCAAAAGAGGACGTTCAATGACTCCAGCGCCACCTTTGGTCAACTTCTGTATTGTAGTCTGATCGTTTGCATAGGTTCTGAGCATGCGTGTTTGTACCTTGTACAAAAGTCCGATGCTTTTGCGTACACACGGTCGGACTTTGCTCCATCAGACTTTTGTTGCCAGAAAGTTTGTCCGTTCGCACAGCCAACAAAAGTCCGATGAAAACAGAAAAAGTTTGTCCGATGGAGCGTACACACAGTCGGATGTTGCTCCAAAACAGCTCATTTGCATGCTTGTTGTCAAAAAGTCCGACCGTGTGTACGGGCCTTAAGGGTATTAGATCAGTCTCCCGCAGGGCCCCAACTATTGGAGGCATGTTGTCCCCCAGCCTCTATTCGAGCAGCATTCAACGCCCCAATTGGTTACAGTTTAAAGGATCGTTTCGATGTGGGGGCAATAATTGTCCATGTTGCCCCCACATTTTACGAGGCGATACCATCCTTTCTAGGTCTCTAAATAAGGATTTTAAAGCCATGGCCTTTATTAACTGTAACACTAAATTTGTTATTTACGTGATTACGTGTGAACAATGTCGCATACAGTATGTTGGACGCACAACACGAAGACTGAGAGACAGATTATATGACCACCTCTATGACATTTCCAAAAACCACCCCACTAATGTGGCGAAGCATTGGAATCTTTGCCATGATAAGGATGTCAGTGGCTTACGCATTCAGGGGGTGGAAAAAGTCACTTTATCTAAAAGAGGGGGTGATAGGTTTAGTCTGTTATGCAAAAGGGAGGTTTATTGGATATTCCATCTCCATACGAGGCAGCCTAAGGGCCTTAACTTTGAGTGGGACATTTCATTCTTTTATGAGTGAATTTTCCACATATTGATTGCCCAGTATTTATTAAGCTAATATGTATGGCTCCCATTTCACTGGTTGTCGGTCTGGTGCTGACAGGTTTTTTCATCTGGTTCTGCTGGGCTCATTTTATTATGTTTCTGCCATAGTTTATTCACCATTTTCCATTTATTATAATTGCTTTACATTGAGGACAGGCCAATTATTCGATTGAAACTGTTTTTTGAATAGGGCTGCATGCATATATTGCGGCATTTTTTTCTCTGCAATGTTTATGAATATCAGTATTTTTTATGTTAACTAATATCCTATTAGACATGTTTGTCATTCGTTTGATAATCACACAGCTGATATATTATGTTGGGTGTGTGATCAATCAACAGGGTTTTTGTATCAGCTTCTTATACCTGTCGGTATAGTGATATTCGCATTGAACCTGCCCTTGGTTTTAGAACATTCGATATCGATCGTTCATTTGGTCTATTCCTATATTTATATTTACTTTTATTTTTGATATCTATGCATTGTATCATAGGAGACGACCTAAGCAGACACATCCAATAATGCGATATTTGCAATCTTTTTATTATGAAACCTTTTTTGGGATGTGTCATTTTTAGGGAATATTTTTTGTGTTTTTTTTGTATGTTTTTCTCTGGTGGGTTTGACATTCAATGAGCCCATGTATTGGCATGCACACACATTGAGAGTTTGTTTCTTTCTCTCCTTTTTTTTGTGTGTCTGCCAATGCGTGTGAAAAAATATATAAAAAATTTTTACATACAAAATGAAAAATGTTTTTACTTATGTCATTTTTTATTTCTTTAGGTTACACCTATACCTCTTCACCTAAGGATAAGATGTATCATGTCATTCATTTATTACCATTATGTATGCTTTCAATGTGTCAGCTTGATTTTGGTGTTTTAGGGGAAAAAGTATTTTTCCTTTCATTAATTTAAATGTTAATCTTTAGACTTTGGGTGTTCACAGGTGTTTCCTTAATTGCTATCTTGTCATACACATATTTTATTCATTTGCCTAATTGCTTGTGTGTGTGTATATAGCTCTGTATGTATATTCTGCTCATTAGCTATGACTAAGCACCGTGTTCGGTGTGAAACATGTCAGCGGCTGTGCAGTTAGTCTGTTTGCCAGCCTAGATGCTATGATTTTAATTACATTTTTGAAATAAAGTTGAATAATTTGGAGTGCGGCTATCCAGCTACATCTTTTCTACTTATGAGCAAAGTGATATTAAAAAAAAAAAAAACACGAAAGGAAGCAGGTCTATAGAAATTAAAGTGAAGGGCCACTCAAAAAAAAAAAAAAATGCCTAAAAGTAATCCTAAAAAATTGGAGGAAAAACAAAACAAAACATTTTTTTTAACTTACCAGAAATGCCTGTTGCTAGGCAGATCATCCTAATCTGGATCTTCGGTCTTCTCCTCCTCACGTCGTCTTCTTCTAGTGAATGGGGAGCGGTGTGTTGTGGGAACTGTGTGTGTCCCAGAACACAGCGCGCCCCATTCACAAAGCGCTGCGCGACTCGCGCATGCGCAGTAGGAAATGGGCAGTGAAGCCGCAAGGTTCCACCACTGCCTGTTTCCCTTAGTTGGAATGGCGGCGCCGGGACCCCGAGAGCCGAGGAATGGTCGACATAGTGGGCACCCAGGACAGGTAAGTGTGCTTATTAAAAGTCAGCAGCTACAGTGTTTGAGTATGAGATGAGTATTATGTGATGAGCCGAACAACCCCCCCCCCCACCCGGGGCAGTTCACACCAGAACACGCGAACACCATTAAAGTCTATAGGACACGAACATGAAAAATCAAAAGTGCTAATTTTAAAGGCTTATACGTCAGTTATTGTCATAAGTGTTTGGGGACCCGGGTCCTGCCCCAGGGGACATGTATCAATGCACGTCACATGGCATCAGAGGGAGGCGGGGTCACCCGTTTACATCACCGAGTGGCCCCGCACTCAGTTATATAACAGCTGTCACCGAGAAGAAGCGTCACTCAGCGGGAGCCTCCCATTGAGGCGGAGCTGTTGCGGCTTTTTTTTTTTGCTTTTTTTGGCTCATCAGGCAGTATGATAGAAGATGAGAAGATGAATGGACATCGCGGGCCATTTTTATTTATTTTTTTATTTTTTAATAAAGGACTTGTCCCAAACTGTCTCTTGTCTTTTTTACTATTTTTGACGCTTTTGTTTGTGAAATGGTAGGGGTACAATGTACCCCGTTACCAATTCACATAGGAGGGGCGCATTCTCACCCCCCCTTTTCTTGCGGCCTGCCAGGTTGCCTGCTCGGATAAGGGTCTGGTATGGATTTTGGGGGGGGGGGGGGCTCTACGCCATTTTTTTAAAATTTTGGCACAGGGTTCCCCTTAATTTCCAGACCTGAAGGGCCTGATATGTATTCTGAGGGGAACCCCATGCAATTTTGTTTTACATTTTTGGTTCGGGGTTCCCCTTAATATTCATACCAGAACCAAAGGGCCTGGTAATGGACTGGGGGGGAATCCCATGCTGTTTTTTTCAATGTTTTTTATGATTTTTATCTATATTGCCGAGACCTGACAATTCATTATAGCTGCAATCAGTTTTAAATGACAATTTTTTTTCCTTTAGAAATGTCATTTTGCTGTGGTATTGTTCTAAACATACGCGATTTTGTTTTATATTTTTGGTTCAGGGGTTCCCCTTAATATTCATACCAGACCCAAAGGGCCTGGTAATGGACTGGGGGGATCCCATGCTGTTTTTTTTCAATGATTTTTATGATTTTTATCTATATTGCCGAGACCCAACAATTCATTATAGCTGCAATCAGTTTTAAATTACAATTTTTTCCTTTAAAAATGTCATTTTGCTGTGGTATTGTTCTAAACATGGGAAAAATGTGCTACTTTACAGGCATATTATAGACACCCCCCAGGGTACGATAAAGGAATATTTAATTTTATTGTTTCACTTTAAGCATTATTAAAATTACTTCTCCCGAAAAAACGTCCGTTCTTAAAACTTTTTTTTGCATTGATACATGTCCCCTGGGGCAGGACCCGGGTCCCCAAACACTTTTTAGGACAATAACTTGCATATAAGCCTTTAAAATTAGCACTTTTGATTATTCATGTTCGTGTCGTATAGACTTTAATGGTGTTCGGCGGTTTTCGAATTTGCACCGCATATTGTTCGTTGTTCACCAAACGTCTGAACAACCAAAGTTCGGCCGGAACTTATGCCCGGGCCGAACCGGTCGCCCATCCCTAATAGAGATGCGAGTCTATCCTCATTTTTGTATCATATATCTAATATAAAGAAAAATATAAAGAAAACTCTGTGACTTGTAAAGATAAAATAATAGTTATTATAGTAGAATCAAATGTATTATTTTATTTTACCTTTATTGGTAGTATGTTTTTATATATCGCATCTCATAAAATTAAAATATCATCCAAAAGTTCATTTATTTCAGTAATTTTATTAAAAAAGTGAAATTCATATATTTTATATAGATGAGTTACACACAGAGTGATATATTTCAGCCTTTTTCTTTCTTTTTGATGATCATGGATTGCTAGACAACTACACACGTGCAATTCTTTTCGTTCCGAATTCGCTTTTCCCCCCAAGATTCGACAAATCGAAAATATTAAAATTAACGAAAATCCGTTCAAAACACTTTTTTTTTTTCCGAAATTTGCAAATCAGAAAACTCTAAAAATTCAAAAAGAACGAAAATTCCAAAAAGTAAGAAGGAAAATCTGAAAAATTCAAAGGAACGAAAATAGAAAAATAGAAAGCCCAAAAATTTTAAAATCTGAATTATTTTCTATTCTATTCGGTTTTATTTTATTCTTTTAGTTTCTCTTCTATTCTATTCCATTTTATTCTATTCATTTATTTTTTATTCTCTTCTATTGTTTTTTTTTTTTTATATCATATTCTATTTTATTATATTCTATGATATTCTAATATATTATTATAATATATAAAGCAGCCTCAGTAGCAATCATCTTATTTTACTTTTATACCTTACTGTTGTAGCCCTACCCCCCCCTGAAAGGGCCACTGGAGTTGTTGGGTCTTCTCCCCCCCCCCCCCCCCCACACACAGCCAGGAAACAGGAATGTTCTCACTATTTTCGGATGCTCAATAAAACAGTCCAGGAAATTTGGTTTTGTTTATTTAACCACTTCAATACCGGGGCACTTAAACACCTTCCTGCCCAGACCAATTTTGAGCTTTCAGCGCTGTCGCACTTTGAATGACAATTGCGCGGTCATGCTACATTGTACCCAAATGAAATTTTTATCATTTTTTTCCCAGAAATAGAGCTTTCTTTTGGTGGTATTTGATCACCTCTACGGTTTTTATTTTTTGCTAAACAAATAAAAAAATACCGAAAATTTTGAAAAAATATGTTTTTTTTTGTTTCAGTTTCAAAACTTTGTAAATAAGTACGTTTTCACCTTCACTGATGGGCACTGATAAGGCGGCACTGATGGGCACCAATGATGTGGGACCAATGAAGTGGCACTGATGAGGTGGCATTGATGGACACTGATATGTGGCACTGATAGGCGGCACTGATGGGCACTGATAGGCGGCACTGATGGGTGGCACTGATGGGCGACACGGATGGGCACTGATAGGTGGCACAAATTGGCACTGATAGCTGGTACGGATTGGCATGGATGGGCGGCACAGATGGGCATGGACAGGCGGCACAGATGGGCATGGACAGGCGGCACAGATGGGCATGGATGGGCACTGATAGGTGGCACGGATGGGCACTGATAGGCGGCACAGGTGGGCAATGATAGGCGGCATTGTATTATGTTGTACTGTACTAATGGATGCATCCATTATGGGCACTGATTGGCATCCATTGTGGGCACTGACTGGCATCCCTGGTGGTCTAGGGAGGATTACCTTGTCCTGGGCATCACTGGTGGTCTGGTGGCGTCCCTGGTAGTCCAGTGAGGGCATCCTCGGGAGGGCTGCGCTGATAATCGATCAGCACAGACCCCCCCCCTGTCAGAGGAGCAGCCGATCGGCTCTCCTCTACTCGCGTCTGACAGACGCGAGTGAGGAAAAGCCGATCACCGGCTTTTCCTATTTACACTGTGATCAGCCGTGATTGGACACGGCTGATCACATGGTAAAGAGTCTCTGTCGGAGACTCTTTACCGAGATTGTAGTTGCAGGGTGTCAGACTGACCCCCCGCAACAATGATCGCCGCGATGCGCGGCCCTGGGGGCGCGCAGCGGCTTAAAATCCTGATCACGTCATATGACGTCCGATCAGGATTATGCAACCACTTTGCCACCGTCATTTTGTTATAGGGCGGGCGGCAAGTGGTTAAAGGGATGAACTTGGTTAGGGATGCATGGGATGCCCAGAAATGAAGAACTTCAAAATGAACAGATGAGGACCTGCTAATGTCTCACTGGCTGCTTTGAACTAACTCCACCACCCCTCCCCCCACCCATGGGAGTGATGGTGCAGCTAAAGTAGCAACAACAAGTTCCAAAACTGAAGTTGCAGGTGCAGCTCCTAGCTGTGTTGCATTGCATGCACCTGGCTGCTCTTGACCCAAGATAGGGGTATTGGGGTGCTCTTGGCTGCTTTGTGTTGGCTCTAAGCTGTCCCCTGGTCCCAGACCTGTAAAGCATTGTGCCTTACTGTCCTCCCTGTAGCCTTTGGGGCTTATACTGAATGGAAGGTACTCACTCAATTCCTTTAACCACTTCAGCCCCGGAAGAATTGGCTGCTCAGTGACCGGGTAATTTTTTTGCCACGCGGCACTGCGTCGCTTTAACTGACAATTGCGCGGTCGTGCGACGTTGTACCCAAACAAAATTGACGTCCTTTTTTTCCCCACAAATAGAGCTTTCTTTTGGTGGTATTTGATCACCTCTGCTTTTTTTTATTTTTTTGCGCTATAAACAAAAAAAGAGAGCGACAATTTTGAAAAAAAACACAACATTTTGTACTTTTTTCTGTAATACATGTTAAAAAAAAGCGAATTATTTCCTTAGTTTAGGCCGATATGTATTCATCTACATATTTTTGGTAATAAAAATCACAAAAAGCGTATATTGATTGCTTTTTGCGCAAAAGTTATAGCGTCTACAAAATAGGGGATCGATTTATGGCATTTTTATTATTATTTACTGGTGGTGATCTGCGATTTTTATCGAGACTGCGACATTATGGCGGACACTTTTGACACATTTTTGGGTCGATTGACAATTATACAGCGATCAGTGCTATAAAAATGCACTGATTACTGTATAAATGTCACGGGCAGGGAAGGGGTTAACACTATGGGGGTGAACAAGGGGTTAACTGTGTTCCCTAGTTGTGTGTTCTAACTGTGGGGGAGGGGACTGACTATAGGAGATGAGAGACTGTGGTTTCCAGCTCGTAGGAACTCACGATCTCTCTCTCCTCACAGAACTGGGATGTGTGTGTTCACACACACACATGTCCCTGTTCTGCCTCTCATGCCCGTGATTCGCTCGTTGCCAGGGGTCATCGCGACTGCCGGTCACGAGCATCGGCACCCCCGCTGTGGAGCGGGCTACGACAGTTCGCGGGATCGTTCCGACCTATCGAGAGGGCTGCTGCAGTGGCCTTATTGCTGTAAGGCTGATTCTGTTCCCTTAGATGTCTGCAACAAAGCTGGACTGGCAAAGGGTGTGAGGCTTCCAGCTTCTCTGGCTCTCTCACTTCCTCTCCTGGTTTTCCTTCTGCCCCAGGGGCGGAGCCCCCGCCCCCCCCCCCCCCCCCAGCACAGGGTTCCCTCCAGATGACTGGACCCAGACTCTGCTTCCAGGCTAGCAGGCTCCTGAGTATTTATGGGTTGTTTCCTCACCTTCTGGGCCTCGCCTCCCCAGGGATTGGTGGGATCTCCATAAATATTCAGGCTGCAGCCTGTGTTTCTCCACCATCTAATTTCTAGAACTATCCGGTAAGTTCTAGAAGCCAGCGGGAGGTAACAGAGCCTCAGCCTACAGAGGAGCCAGATTAAATGTACCCACTCTAGCAACTAGGAGGACGCTACACTGTATTTATTGTGATATGATTCCATTTTAAATTCAAATACATTTTCAAATCCTAGTTCATTGTTTAATTTGAATTTAGATAATTTGTTTAGTTATAATAAATTTCAGATTCGTTGATATGCGTTACTATTGCGATTCGTAAATTTGGATACATCCGAATCTCCGATATAACAAAAATTTTGTCCGGATTTCAATTCATAACGAATCGGATCGCACATGTCCAGCTGCCACTGCCATAATTGTAGAGGCAGCAGTGGCAGGTGAACTGATTCCCGACCTCTATAGCAGCCAGGCCAGGGGTTTTACTTTTCTTTCAAGTAAGTGCAGGATAAAGTGCCTCCACCTGATCCCCAACCCCATCATGTGTCCCGGACTTACCTGTCCTTCCTGAGTGCCTGGGACCTCCAGTGCCGGGACAAGGTCATCTAGCACCCAGGGCGAAACTCAACCCAATTGCGCTCTCCCCAAAGTTGTGAGGAGAGAGCAACCCATGGATGAGCGAACTTCACTGGCCTGCACAGAGTCATGATCTCAACACAATAGAACACCTTTGGGATGAATTACAGTGGAGACTGTGAGCCAGGCCTTCTCGTCCAACATCAGTGCCTGACCTCACAAAGGCTCTTCTGGAAGAATGGTCAAACATTCCCATAGACACATCTCCTAAACCTTGTGGACGGCCATTCCCAGAAGAGTTGAAGCTGTTATAGCTACAAAGGGCGGGGCCAACTCAATCTAAGAACCCTATGGACTAAGGCTGGGATGCCATTAAAGTTCATGTTTTAGTAAAGGCAAACGTCCCGATACTTTTATTAATATAGTACATTTTAATTAAGCTCCAAACCACCATATCCACAGGGATGCCTGATGTCTGTAATCTTCATAGCACAGGAAAACTCCACCAGGAGGGAGCCTCAGATCATGCAGGGTTTAGGGATAGGCAAAAAAAAAAAAACACTTATTTGTGCAGTATTAAGGGCAACAACTTTTATTAAAAACAACCCAGATGCAATAAAACGGGAATGCCCCCCTGATGACGTTCTTTTATGACAAAATGCGCTGGGTGGAGCTTTGTCACGTGACGTCACCACGCACGGAAGTCAGCCATCCTGTTGGTTGGAAACATTTCCATCGAATTGTGGAGTGACATGCGTTTTTTACTGCAAGGGTGGACTTTCTGCATTTTAATGGAATTGGGCATTAAGGAAACCTGTTGTCAGCAGACAGCCTCCCTGCGATAGCAATAAAGTTAGGAAAAACAAAAATACGTTTAAAACATTTTTTTAGATGCCTGCCGCTTTTTGAGGAACCACATGTGTCGGGTACAGCCTGCCGTACAAGTGAATGTGGTGGACATACAGTACTTTTTAAATACCAATGCTTTAAGAAACTATCACATTCGTAAAAATTGGTCGGACACACACATGTGTGGGTGAACGATGATGCAAAGAAGAAGTGGTGTTTAAAAGAGCTTGGTGCCTACTAGCCATTCACTGGTATGCCAGGCTGTACAACATGTGTGTGTCTCCCTGAGAGCAGGAGGGCGCTGGGAAATTACACCAGGCATCTAAAATCCCCATGTGCAGGAAACCTTCAAAGCCCCTTATACCCGCACATATGTTCACAACCACATCGGGCGCATGCGCTATACAAATACTATAGGTGTTCCATATTTATTAGGTATTGATTGATGCACACATCAATGGTCAATGATTGTGGGCGAAACATGTTGGGAACTCCATCTTACTTCCTGTATCCATAAGGACTGTACTTTATGTACTTGTTGTACAAATGTTTTTTTTTTAACCACTAGGGATCCGCGCTATAGCCAAATGACGGCTACAGCACGGACCTCCTTTGCCGGGACTACGTCTATTGATGTCGTCCCGTGCACGTGCAGCGCGCTCTGTGATCAGTGAGTCTATGAGACTCGCCTGATCACGGATCGAAGCAAGGGGTCGATCCCGACCCCTTACCACGTGATCAGCTGTCAGCCAATGACAGCTGATCATGTGATCACAACAGAGCCGGTAATCGGCTATTTTCCTCCTCGCGCTGACAGCGCGAGGAGAAAAAAAAAAAAGCCGATCACCGGCGGCCGTGAGAGGGACTTCAGTCCTGATCACGGCCAAGCCATCAGTGCCCACCTGCCCCCTGCCAGTGCAACATATATATATAGTATATGTGCCACCCATCAGTACCACCCCTTAGTGCCCATAGTGCCACCCATTAGTGCCCACAGTGCCACCCATCAGTGCCCATAGTGCCACCCATCAGTGCCCATAGTGCCACCTATCAGTGCCCACAGTGCCACCTATCAGTGCCCACAATCTGCCTCAACAACAGTGCTGCACCTCATATGCCACATATCCGTGCCCATCAGTGTCATCTACCAGTGCCCATCAGTGCCAATCAGTGCCACCCATCAGTGCCACCTATCAGAGCCACCTATCAGTGCCACCTATCAGTGCCCATCAGTCCCATCTATCAGTGGTACCTATCTGTGCCCATCCGTGCCACCCATCCGTGCCACCCATCCATGCCACCCATCCGTGCCATCTTATCTGTGCCCATATCTTTGCCCATCAGTGCTGCCTTATCTGTGCCCATCAGTGCTGCCTTATCTGTGCCTATTGGTGCCACCTTAACCGTGCCTATCAGTGCCCACCAGTGCAGCCTATCAGTGCCCACCAGTGCAGCCTCATCAGCGCATTTCAATGAAGGAGAAAAATGACCTGTTTGCAAAATTTTATAACAAACTATTAAACATGATTTTAAATTTTTTTTTATTTTGCATATTTTTTTGTTTGTTTAGCAAAAAATAAAACTCCCAGCTGTAATTAAATACCACCAAAAGAAAGCTCTATTTGTGGGGAAAAAATGATAAAAATGTCATTTGGGTACAGTGTTGTATGACAGCGCAATTGTCATTCAAAGTGCATCAGCGCTGAAAGCTGAAAATTGGTCTGGGCAGGAGGGGGGTTTAAGTGCCCAGTAAGCAAGTGGTTAAACAAATTGTCTTTTCAATCACTGTGGAAATAAAATATCTTAATTATATCTTCTTGGATCAATAATCAGTAATTTGCACCTTAAGAAGTCCCACCAACTTTCCTATACCTATTTAATTTAGGGATGTGGTGCTGATTTTAGTGGTTTGTCCGTGGTTTAGAATTGACCGTTATTACATGTGCCGATGATGTAGAATCTTTTTTCAGCTGTCTTTTTGAAAGTTGCCACAAGATGGCGCTCCAAGATAGCAAATAAGCCGCTTACACTCTCCAGTATTTTTCATTCATGGAATATCAATTAGAAGATCAATAATGTGATCAGATCTGTAATGACCGCTCTGGTCTGGTAAAGTTATAATAAAGACGTATTTAAACCCTTAATAACAAAGGTTTACAATGAATAAAAGCAATATACATCAATATTAATTGTACAGAATGTGATCAGATAAGAAAAATTAACTTAAAATCTTTTATACACAATCAAATTTCTTCATAAATTGAGACCAAAGTGTATTCCGTTACATGTGTTTGGCAAATAAAAATCCCAATAAGTCTATATCAATTGGCTTGTGTGAAAGTTATAGTGTCTACAAACTATGGGATATATATTTGAAAATCGATAAATCCTGATGTACCGACAGCTGATCTCAATTCTTGAGGCCCCAAAATGCCAGGACAGTACAAATACCCCCCAAACGACCCCTTTCTGGAAAGTAGACAGTCTGAGGTATTTAGTAGGGATGGGCGAATGGTTCGGCCCGAGCATGTGTTCGGGCTGAGTACTGTCTGTTCGGACGTTCTCCGAAGAACCGAATTATAGAGTCGTTTGACCGTTTGTTCAGCCCGTCGAACGCCCACAATGCACTGTGCAGCCACACAGTGCATTGAAAGCCCTGATTGGCTGAAGCACTCTCAGAGCCATGATTGGATGCTGTCATGATGACTGTATCCAAGCATGGCTCATTGCTCTTAATCCCATCCCACACTATAAAATTATTGTTTCTATAGCGGCCATTTGTAGTGCGATAGTAGCGTGGAGAGAGATAGAGCAGATCTCTGTTCACTGCTATTAGACAGTTAGTGTGCTATTCTGATTCTATTGTCAGTAGAACATCACTTTAGTGTGAAGGTAGGGATAGTTCAGTGTGAGTGTAGTGCGACCATTCATCTTTACATTAGTGTCAATCTAGGGATAGTTCAGTCAGTGTGCGTGTAGTGACCATTTAACACAGTATATTTTATTGCGTTACTGCAGGTTTAACATCATATAGTTCTGTGCATAACTGCAAGTTTAACGCCGTATATTTCATTGCGTTACTGCAAGTTTAACGCTGTATAGTTCTGTGCATTACTGCAAGTTTAACTCCATATATTTCATTGCGTTACTGCAAGTTTAACGCTGTATAGTTCTGTGCATTACTGCAAGTTTAACGCCATATATTTCATTGCGTTACTGCACGTTTAACGCTGTATAGTTCTGTGCGTTACTGTAAGTTTAACGCTGTACATTTCATTGTGTTACTGCACGTTTAACGCCATATATTTTATTGCGTTACTGCAAGTTTAATGCTATATAGTTCTGTGGGTTACTGCAAGTTTAACGTTCTACAGTTCTGTGCTATAATGCAAGTTTAACGCTGTATATGTCATTGCATTACTGCAAGGTTAACACCATACAGTTCTGTGGGTTACTGCAAGTTTAACGTTCTATAGTTTTGTGCATTAATGCAAATTTAATACTGTATATTTTATTGAGTTACTGCAAGTTTAACGCTGTATATTTCATTGCATTACTGCAAGTTTAACGCCATATAGTTCTGTGCGTTGCTACAAGTTTAACGCTGTATATTTCATAGCGTTACTGCAAGTGTAACACTGTATATTTCATTGTGTTACTGCAAGTTTAAAGCCATATAGTGCTGTGCGTTATGGCAAGTTTAACGCTGTATATGTCTTAGCATTGCTGCAACGTTAATGCCATATAGTTCTGTGCGTTACTGCAAGTTTAACGCTGTATATTCCATTGCATTACTGCAAGTTTAACGCCATATAGTCCCGTGCGTTACTTCAAGTTTAACACCATATAGTCCTGTGCGTTACTTCAAGTTTAACGCCATATAGTTCTGTGCGTTACTGCAAGTTTAACACTGTATATTCCATTGCATTACTGCAAGTTTAACGACATATAGTCCTGTGCGTTACTTCAAATTTAACACCATATAGTCCTGTGCGTTACTGCAAGTTTAACGCCATATAGTTCTGTGCGTTACTGCAAGTTTAACACTGTATATTCCATTGCATTACTGCAAGTTTAACGCCATATAGTCCCGTGCGTTACTTCAAGTTTAACACCATATAGTCCTGTGCGTTACTGCAAGTTTAACACTGTATATTCCATTGCATTACTGCAAGTTTAACGACATATAGTCCTGTGCGTTACTTCAAATTTAACACCATATAGTCCTGTGCGTTACTGCAAGTTTAACGCCATATAGTTCTGTGCGTTACTGCAAGTTTAACACTGTATATTCCATTGCATTACTGCAAGTTTAACGCCATATAGTCCCGTGCGTTACTTCAAGTTTAACGCCATATAGTTCTGTGCGTTACTGCAAGTTTAACACTGTATATTCCATTGCATTACTGCAAGTTTAACGACATATAGTACTGTGCGTTACTTCAAGTTTAACGCCATATAGTCCTGTGCATTACTGCAAGTTTAATGCTGTATATTCCATTGCATTACTGCAAGTTTTTTTTTTTTTGCTAATTTAATGCCATATAGTTCTCTGCGTTACTGCAAGTTTAACGCTGTTTATTTTTTTATTGCAGTACTGCAAGTTTAACTCTATATAGTTCTGTGTGTTACTGCAAGTTTAATGCCATATAGTTGTGTGCGTTACTACTAGTTTAACACAGTATACTTCATTGCGTTACTGCAAGTTTAAATCCATATATTTCATTGCGTTAATGCAAGTTTTAGGCCATATAGTTCTGTGCGTTACTGCACGCTTCACGCAGTATATTGCAGTATTTTATAGTGTGCCTGTGGAGTGTGTCTGTGTAGTGAATACTCAAATTAATGTGCACCAAACATCACTTTCCATTAATTAAAGTGCATCCATGTCCACATTTACACATCTTTCCTATACCTATTTAATTTAGGGATGTGGTGATAATTTTAGTGGCTTGTCTGTGGTTTAGAATTGACCATTATTACATGAGCAGATGATGTAGAATCTTTTTTCAGATGTTTTTTTTTGAAAGTTGCCACAAGATGGCGCTCCAACATAGCAAATAAAGCCGCTCACACTCTCTAGCGTCATTCATGGAATATCAATTAGAAGATCAATAATGTGATCAGATGTGTAATGACCGCTCTGGTCTGGTAAAGTTATAATGAAGACGTATTTAACCCCTTAATGACAAAGGTTCAAGCAAATCTTTTTATTTTATTTTTTTCACAATGAAGTTTTATTGATGAATAAAAGCAATATACATCCATATACATGGTACAGAATATACATGTGAACAGATAAGAGAAATTTACTTTAGTATAAGAATATCCTCTGGTGTTTAACAGCATTATGAAATCAAGATAAAATGATAACGCCTGAACCCAGAATTACAACTTGTCATGTGTTAGTAACACGGAACATATCATCCCTCCAATCAGAGAACACTTTGCACTTTCTCAACGAATGCAAAGCACCCGCTGATTGGATGAGGTGGAGAGGCGGTGATGTCAGTGCAGGAAAGCATGGAGGGGAGCATAGAAACCTTACAAACATAGAATCCCACATCTTTTAACCACTGGAGCTCCTGGAGATTTTACCCCCTTTATGACCAGGCCATTTTTTCCTTTTCAGCACTGCGCTACTTTCACTGGTATCTGCGTGGTCACGCAACACTGTACACAAATTAAATTTAGCTAATTTTTTTCACATTAATAGAGCTTTCTTTTGGTGGTATTTCGTCACCACTGGGTTTTTTATTTTTTACTATATAAATGGAAAAAAAAAAAATTTGAAAAAAATAATAATAATAATATATATATATATATATATATAAAAATAAATATATATATATATATATATATATATATATATATATATATATATATATATATATATGTGTATATATATATATATATATATATATATATATATATATATATATATATATATATATATATATATATTATCTACTTTCTGTTATAAAACATATCCAAGAAAATCAAATTTCTTCATAA
Source organism: Lithobates pipiens (assembly GCF_037356315.1). Lineage (NCBI taxonomy): Eukaryota > Metazoa > Chordata > Amphibia > Anura > Ranidae > Lithobates > Lithobates pipiens. Next base: position 649,708,923 of record NW_027507758.1, read on the forward strand.
ATTGAGGCCAAAGTGTATTCCGTTACATGTCTTTGGTAAATAAAAATCCCAATAAGTGTATATTAAAGTGGTTGTAAACCCTTACAGACCACTTTGACCTACAGGTAAGACCTAGATTAAGGCTTACCTGTAGGTCCAAGAAATATCTCCTAAACCTACACGGTTTAGGAGATATTTGCAAAAAGACAGGCACTGCTGTCTATGGCAGCGGCGCGCAGGCGCACTGTGCATGTGGCTGCTAATGGCGATATGCCATTAGGGGGCGACTCCCGTGCGCATGCGTGGGAGTAAACATCATCGCAGCTCCGGCCAATCACAGCGACGGAGCCACCATACCCGGAAAGAAGATGGACGCTCCGTGGAAGACGGGAACAGCGGTGACATCGCTGGCTCCTGTGTCAGGTAAGTGACACATAATGGGCTACTATGCGATGCATAGCCCGTGCTATCCAGTCCTCAGGCAGGGCGTCTTTTCCTCTGTTGAGTGATGTTGCCCATGCTATCCAGCTACAGTATGCTAAGGAGGTGGTGGACTGGTTTACTAAACCGTCCCCCACGTGCCCCTTGACGATGCACAACCATTACTCGATTTAAATGTTGGTTCTGAGGTTGAGGAAGACAGAAACATGAGCCTACAGAGAGGGGAGAACACTGGTATTCATGTTCACCCAGTCGCGGCGTATTGCCAAGTTGTCTCCAGTGGTAATGAGGATGGAGGAGATAAGGATGATGGGGTCACTGACTCAACTTGGGTGCCGGATAAAGCAGAGGAGGAAAGTGAGGGTGAGGCACAACCCCAACGAGGCAGCCATCATGGAAGAGTAGAGAGCAGCCACCCTATTTCATCACATTGTGGAGCTGTTATCTCCCGGCCCACTTCCCACAGCTCAGCTGTCTGGGCCTTTTTTAGTACATGTGCAACCGATCGCACTGTTGCTATTTGCAAACTTTGTCTCAAGCACATCAAGTGTGGCAAAGACACCAACCATTTAAGTACCACATGCTTGACAAGGCATTTAACCTCCCACCACTCAGCCCGTTGGCAAGAGCACCTAAAAGCCACCCAAAAGGGGCACAAATCTGTTTCCTCCTCCTTACTCACCTCAGTCTATCCCTGCTATACCTCATGACCTCCCAGCAACCTCCACTGAGAGGGATGATGGTATAGCACAGGGTGTCTTGGGTCCTTGCAGCACATCTGCCAGTAGCACACCACCAACTGAAGACTATAACCAGCAAATTTCTCTGCCCCATCTGCTGCAGCAAAAGAAAAAAAATATACAGTCCCTGTGAAGGGTGAGAAAGAGTTAACAAAAAAAAAAACATTAAAATAGCTGACAGATGAATATTTTTTGTTTTAGGGTCTTGTTTGTCGCAATGACCACAGGTTAAGTGAGCTCCAAAATCAACCGTCAGCATTACTAGTTTAAATTATGTCTGAGATGTTATGTCTCATGTGATGAGCTTTGTCCTTCCTCCCTCCCTTCTCTTTAAGTTGAGCAAATTTCTGTGTCCTTATTTTGTATAAAAACTCAGCTCACGCTGACATTAAAGCAAGCATTCTTTGAAATTCTGTGTTGGGTGTGTATTGAATGCTTGAGGAGCTCCAAGGTCTCACTAATTTACCCTAACACCCTGTCAAACAGGTGCGGAAAAATTGATCTGTGTTAATTGTGCCCATGAAACCTACACCAAAAACATTCTTCCAGATGAAATCAACACACACAACACTAGGCAGCCTAGAAGTCCTGCAGAGATTCCACATCCCAAAAACACTTGATCTGCGACATCGGCTTCAGGGGCTTCATAGCTGCTGGTAATCCAGGACTGATTGATTTTGATAAAAGTCAGACGGTCTACGGAGTCTATGGACAGACGCATTCTATGATTAGTAACAAAACCTCCAGCAGAACTGAATGCCCATTCAGAAAGAACGCTGGATGCAGGGCAGCCCAGCAGCTCAACAGCATACTGGACAAGTTCTGGCCTGTGGTCTATTCTCATGACCCAGTAAGCCAGTGGATCTTCGACTGGAAAGCTCTCCATCTCTGTTTTCCCCCCGGATAATCATCCACCATGTGATGCAGACACTGCCGATGGGATGTAAAATCTGACAGCCCTGGGCGGCGCGGACTAAAAAATTTCAGAAATGCATCACTTTCTCCCGCTCCTCTCTTGACCAACAGAAGCATCAAAACGACGTTTTCCATGACACTTTAACCTACCAGGTCGGGAAAAGAGTTGTCCTCAAGAGATTTCATCTTCTGCACTCTCTGTGGGGACAGGCTGAGTTCTGAGACTTTCCCCTTATAACAGTGGTCAAGAAGGGTTGCCAACCAATAGTGATCCTTTCCCTTTACGCCACATATTCTTGGGTCCTTTCACAGGCTTTGAAACATGAGGGAGCCCTCCTCTTGGTCACTGAGGATTATAGTATCTGGAACTGCCTCCTCCCAGCCATGCACTACTCCCAATGGTTCTGGGGATAGAAAACCACCTCTTACTGTTTGACGTATGTCTTCTTCTGCTTTAATGCCCCCGAAACTGCCAGAATCATCCCCCTCCTCCTCCATCTCTCTCTTCTCTTGTGTGTTCTGTGGCATAGGAACAATGGTGTCTGCATAAAGTGGGCCTTGAGAGGAAAGGAAGTCCTCCTATACGTCCCGCTGCTCTGCCTCAAGTGCCCTGTGCATGATGCCACGCAGAGTCTGCTCCAGCAGGAACACAACAGGGATTGTGTCACTGATGGATGTACTGTCACTGTTCACCATCCTTGTGGTCTCCTAAAATAGTGACAATACAGTGCATGTATCCTTTATGAGCAGCCATTGGCGTAGGAAAAAATATCTGTGCCATCCTGAGCCTGTCGTTGTGCCATACTCACACAGGTACTTGTTGACGGCCCTCTGCTGCAGGTGCAGCCGCTGCAGCATTGCCAAAGTCACAAATCAGGCGATTTGCAGGCATGTGGAATTCCCGCTGATTTTCAGCCAACCGACCACTGGCTGTGTATGATTGCCTAAAATGGCTACAGACTCTGCTTTAGTAATTCTTCCAACCCTGGGTACCTATTTAGAAAAATGCTGAACCACCAAAATGAGGACATGTGCCAGGCATGGCACATGTGTCAACTTTCCCTGTCTAAGGGCAGACAGGAGGTTTGTGCCATTATCACACACCACAATCCCTGGCTCCAGGTGGCATGGCGTGAACCACCTCTGGGCCTGACCCTGTAGAGCTGAAAGAATCTCTGCTCCGATGTGGTTCCTGTCCCCTAGACACTGCATGGCACCTTTTAGCCTGACTCATTGAATAGCCCTTTGAACGCTTAGGGGGTACTTGAGGTTCATAGGACAATTCAGCAGAGGAGGGCATGGAGGAGGAGGGGGTAGAGCAGCCAAATCTTGCATCATCACCAGCTGTATGGAGACGTGGGGGCACAACAAGCTGCAGCACTGAGCCCTGTCCTTCATCCCTCTGAGTTGCAAGCAGCGCTACACAGTGTGCTGTGAACTAAATATATCATCCCTGCCCATGCTTGCTGGACCACGTGTCAGCAGTAAAGGCTGACTGCCTTGCCCAACGATGCCACAACATTTGCCTTCCACGTGATGGTAGAGAGCTGGAATGGCCTTACATGAAATAGCGACTGTGAACCTGCCATTGTGATAGAGCACATTCTGCAAATTCAGGGAAAGGAGCAAGGATCCACCAGGCGGAAAGTCAGAAGTTGTAGAGCCAGCAGCTTTGACAAGCTTCCATTTAGATGCTGGCAGGGGCGGACTGACAACTCATGGGGCCCCCGGGCAATAGGAGATTATGGGGCCCCCAGGCAATCAGAGATTATGGGGCCACACAGTATACACACACACACACACACACACAGTACTGGAGAGGTGGGGCAGCTATAATTTCTGGATTTTTAGACCAAAAGGATGTCGGTAAGGGACATTTCAGAGACAGATGTAAAAAAAAAAACACACATTTTTACATACTGTCCCTGGTTTTACTGAGGCTGACAAACCTGATGGGGCCCCCTAGTGGCATGGGGCCCTCTGGCAGTGCCCGAGTGGCCCAATGGTCAGTCCGCCCCTGGATGCTGGGCATGTACTGTCAAACAATTTTTATGCACCTGTTTAACAATTTTCGACAGCGAAGGCCTATTCTTGCTTTCATCAAGAGTACCTCTGTAGGGTTACGGTGTGAAGGTGCCACCGACACCCAAAGACCTCCTCTGTAGCTCAAAACTGGTAACCTGTAGAAATTTTTAAATGTCGCCTATGGAGATTTTTAAATGTCAGAGTGTTTCGCCATTCCACGAGCGGGCGCAATTTTGAAGCATGACATGGGTATCAATTTACTCGGCGTAGCATCACCTTTCACGATATAGAACAAAAATTTAGCTAACCTTACTATTTTCTTATTTTTGAATTTTAAAAAGTGTATTTTTTCCCCCCAAAAATTGCGTTTGTAAGACCACCTGCGCAAATACTGTGTGACATAAAGTATTGCAACGACTGCCATTAGATTCTCTAGGGTGTCTGGAAAAAAAATATATATAATGTTTGGAGGTTCTAAGTAATTTTCTAGCAAAAAAATAATAATTTTTAACCACTTATGGACCGCCGCACACCTATATACGTCCTAATTTTGAAGAGGAATATAATTGTTATGGCAGCAGCTAGATGCCATAACCCCAAGTATCCTCTTCTTCGGCTGGCTGTCTGCTTTCAGATAAAAGTTGTTTCTGCAGCGGATTCACCACAAGATCAATTTTACCGGCGGCGGGAGAGGGCCCCCCCCTCCCGTCGTGTTCCAGTGCCCTCTGCCTCTTACCGTAGCTGTCGGCAGCAGCGGAGGCGATCGGATCCTTTCACATGCTAGGTATGGAGACAAGTGAGGGGAGGATGGCCCCCAATCATCTCCATACCATTGCAAGGCAGAAGCGACGCCAAAACGTCCCTTCAGCCCATAGCTCTTAAAGGGCCTTTTTTATTAATTTTTTTATTTTATTGCATTTTATTGTAAATATGTGTAAATATAATTATTGCTCTCGCTCTGACGATCGCGGCGATACCTCACATTATTTAAACACTGTTTACATATGCGGGCGCGACTTCCGTATATGTTTTCTTTGCTGTGCAAGCTCGCGGTGACTGGGTTTGAAATAAATATTTTTTTTCTTATTTATTTTATATTACTAAATTGTGTTTTTAAAAAAAAAAATGTATCACTTTTATTGCTATCGCAAGGAATGTAAACATCCCTTGTGACAGTAATAGGCGGTGACAGGTACTATTTATGGAGGGATCGGGGGTCGGACAGACCCCAAATCCCTCCTTAGCGCTTCAAAGTATTCAGATCACTGAAAACGGTGTATCTGACTCCTGTAGATTTTTTTAAATCCGGCGTCATTGGCAGCCGAGTAAACAGGAAGTGACGTTGTGACGTCGCTCCCGTGTTTACATCAAGGAGACTGGAACAAAGCCGTTTCCGGCTTTGCTCCACTCTGCAACTATCATCTATCGTCTCTCCGGTGCCACTGGGAAGAGCGGCAGGAGGTGGCAGGAGGGTCCCCTCCTGCTCCTACGGGATAACAACCGAGTGGCTTTTAGCCGCATCGGTTGTTATCCTCGGAAAGCCGATCGCCCACTCTAAACAACGGTACTGGGATGATGCCTGCATCTGCAGGCATCATGCTGGTATAACCCCCGAAAGCCGAGTATGCACATCTGCGTACGCTTGGTGGGAATGGGTTAAACTGCCTGGTTCATTTCTTCCGTGCATCGCCTTGGTCAAACACATCTGGAAACTCTCTGCTGTGTTCTTGTTGAAGACTTGCCTGGCTGACGTCCCTTCTAGTTCCTGGTCCTGTCTGCTGCTTCCGACTACGCTGGTCTCTGACTTGCTGATTTACTGACTTTGTTCTGACTACACGCTTTGGCTACTGTACCCTGGCTATGTTTTGACTACGTTTACTATTTGTACCATTTTTGCCATTTATGTTGAAAGGTGTGATTTTTAACTGCATTTTCTGTCTTCGTCTGATTCATGATTCCTGACAAAATGTTATAAATATAGTTTCAGTTCAGTGAGTAAAATAAGTATTTTATCCCCAAGCAAAACACTTATCCTCAAGTAAAAGACTAAAGCCCCGTCCACACGATCGGAAATCCCGCCAGCATAAAAAGTCGGATGAGAGCTTTTGGTCGGGAATTATGTCTGTGTGTGTACGCTCCATCGGACTTTTGCTGACGGAATTTCCACCAGCAAAAGATTGAGAGCAGGTTCTCTACTTTTCCGACGGAAAAAGCTCTGATCGGAAATTCCGATTGTCTGTAGCAATTCCGACACGCAAAATTCCTAAGCATGCTCGGAAACAATTAGATGCATGCTCAGAAGCATTGAACTTGAAATTTTCTCAGATCATCATAGTGTTGCACGTCACACGTTCTTGACGGTCAAAAGTTCAGAGAACTTTTGTGTGACCGTGTGTATGCAAGCCAAATTCCAACTGAAAAACCAACCAAGATTTTTCCGATGAAAACTAAGACCGCGTGTACGTGGCATTAGTAATTGGTGGAGAATCTCTTGTTGGCAAGCACAGAGGTCAGACCTTTCTTGCAGTCGGCGACAAGGTTTGCACACATCTCAGGAGGGATTTTGGTCCACTCTACTTTACAGATCTTCTCTAAATCCTTAATCTTTCTTGGCTGTCAATTGGCAACTCGAAGTTGCAGCTCCTTCCATACATTTCTATAGGATTAAGGTCTGGAGATTGGCTAGGCCACTCCATGACCTCAATGTGCTTCTTCTTCTGGAGCCACGCCTTTGTTGCCTTGGTGGCATGTTTTGGGTCATTGTCATGCTGGAAGATCCATCCATGACCCATCTTCAGTGTTCTGGCTGAGGGAAGAAGGTTTTCATCCAAGATTTTACAATACATGGCCCCGTCCATTGAGCCCTCAATGTGGAAAAGTCTCCCTGCACCTTCAACAGAGAAACATCCCCAAATTATAATGTTTCCACCTCCATGCTTGCCTGTAGGGATGGTGTTCTTAGGGTCATAGTCAGCATTTTTCTTCTTCCAAACACGGCGAGTCCCCCTCTTCAAGAAGGCACATGTACAGGCCCGTCTGATGTTTGCCAATGAATATCTAAGTGATTCAGAGAAGCATTGGGAGAAAGTGCTGTGGTCAGATGAAGCTCTTTAGCACTAACTCGACTCGCCGTGCAGAACACACAGTCAAGCGCGGAGGTGGAAACATTATGCTTTGGGGCTGTTTCTCTGCTAAAGGTACAGGCCAACTTTGCCACATTAAGGGGCCAATGGATGGGACCATGTATTGTAAGATCTTGGATGAGAACCTTCTTCTCTGAGCCAGAACACTGAAGATGGGTCGTGGATGAATATTCCAGCATGGCAATGACATACCACCATGGCAACAAGGGAGTGGCTCAATAAGAAGCACGTTAAGGTCATGGAGTGGCCTAGCCGGTCTCCAGACCTTAATCCCATAGAAAATTTATAGAGGGAGCTGAAACTTCGAGTTGCCAAGCGAAGGCCTAGAAACCTTAAGGATTTAGAGAAGATCTGTAAAGAAGAGTGGACCAAAATCCCTCCTGAGATGTGTGCGAACCTGGTCACCAATAGGGATGGCCGAACAGTTCGCCCGGCGGTTGTTTTGCGGCGAATTTCGGCTGTTCGTGGTCCGCCCGTTCGGCGGACTATTGGCGCAGTTCGCCCGGTGGACTTCCGTGTTTTTACTGTGTAAAAGAACTTTGACCTGATGACACATCCATCATGGGGTACAGGACAGCCAATTGAGACATGACAGCACATGGACACTTGGACATTCCCCCTAACTTATAAATACACCCGATCCGGCGGCCATTTTACATTCTTTCTTCTGTCACTATAGGGCAGTGTTTCTCAAATAGTGGGGCGCGCCCCCCAGGGGGGTGCGAGGCTCCGTAAAGGGGGGCCCGTTTGACACTGGAGATTGACATCATGTAAGCAGGAGCAGGAGAGTCGTCATGGCAACCCTTCCTATCTCGGAGCCCTCCACGTGACAAACAGCCGCTCGGACAAGCGGCATTACACGCAGTGCGGTGCGTTCCAAGCAGGGCTCGAGTAGCTCGCCTCCTCTGCCGCCCGAGTGACTGGTTGCTAGGCTAGGGCCGCTCCGCGTCTAGCAACCGGTCACATGACATCGGCCGTACACGTGGGCAAGTGCGCATACGGCCTCCAGCGCAGCCAGCGGCAGACACACGCCGCTGGGATCCGGACTGTCTCCTCCCTCCCCTCTACCCTCCCCTCTACCCGAGAAGTAAACCAGGTTAGTCACTAGCACTCTGCATTACTCCACCAATACTCTGCAATACCCCGTCAATACTCTGCATTACTCCACCAATACTCTGCATTACTCAATACTCTGCAATACCCCACCAATACTCTGCATTACCCCGCCAATACTCTGCATTACCCCGCCAATACTCTGCATTACCCCGCCAATACTCTGCATTACTCCGCCAATACTCTGCATTACTCCGCCAATACTTTGCATTACCCCGCCAATACTCTGCATTACTCCGCCAATACTCTGCATTACTCCACCAATACTCTGCATTACTCCACCAATACTCTGCATTACTCCACCAATACTCTGCAATACCCCGCCAATACTCTGCATTACTCAATACTCTGCAATACCCCGCCAATACTCTGCATTACCCCGCCAATACTCTGCATTACTCCACCAATACTCTGCATTACTCCACCAATACTCTGCAATACCCCGCCAATACTCTGCATTACTCAATACTCTGCAATACCCGGCCAATACTCTGCATTACCCCGCCAATACTCTGCATTACTCCGCCAATACTCTAAATTACCCCGCCAATACTCTGAATTACCCCGCCAATACTCTGCATTACTCCACCAATACTCTGCATTACTCCGCCAATACTCTGCATTACTCCACCAATACTCTGCATTACTCCGCCAATACTCTGCATTACTCCACCAATAATCTGCATTACTCCACCAATACTCTGCATTACTCCACCAATACTCTGCATTACTCCACCAATACTCTGAATTACCCCGCCAATACTCTGCATTACTCCACCAATACTCTGCATTACTCCACCAATACTCTGCATTACTCCACCAATACTCCGCCAATACTCTGCATTACTCCACCAATACTCCGCCAATACTCTGCATTACTCCACCAATACTCCTCCAATACTCTGCATTACTCCACCAATACTCCGCCAATACTCTGCATTACTCCACCAATACTCTGCCAATACTCTGCATTACTCCACCAATACTCCGCCAATACTCTGCATTACTCCTCCAATACTCCGCCAATACTCTGCATTACCCAATACTCTGCAATACCCCCCCCCCCCCCCCGCTCCGTTAAATCCTGTGCTCCTTTAAATCTTTTCTGCTACAGTTAATAAAGCTATTTTTTCTTTTAAATTGATCCACATTTCTTTCTTTTTTTTATTCTCGTATACGTTAATAAGGATACAGTGTTATGTAGAGGTGTACTTAACAATTTTATAGACAAATGATACTATTTACAGTCGCGCGGGGGGGCGCAAAATATTTTCTTCTTCCTAGGGGGGCATGACAGAAAATAATTGAGAAACACTGCTATAGGGAAAGGTTGCTGTGTGGAGTAGGGAGAGATAAATCGCTAGCTATTTGGTACACAAAAGTTATTTTCAGGACTGGTATAGGTGTTAGGTGTATATAGGTTTGCTGTGCTACTGATTGTTGCAGCAGCCTGAGTGTCTTTTGTCAGTTTAGAGAAAGGGAAAGGACGGTGTATGCTGCTGTTGTAGGGACAGCCAGATTAGTCATCATCATCATCATTAGCTGTTACTATCAGGTCCACAAAAGTGCTATTCCAGTAACCAGTTATTGTTCCAGTCTCCTCTGTTTTGCCAGTTTGTATAGGGACAGGAAGGAAGCAGTGTGTCAGGCAGTGAGGGTCAGTTTAAACAGTTGCTGTTACTATTAGTTCCACAAAGGTTCTTTTCAGGACTGGTATCAGTGGTATGGTAATAGGCTTGTACACGTATAATATTCTTTCTTCCAAATATAGAAAGAATATTATACTTGACTGCTGCCCTTCTGCTGCAGTCTGCTAATCATTCACAACTCACTTGTTCCACAAAGCTCTTTATCAGGACTGGTAACTTGGTCTGTGTAGGGTGCTACAGTACATAGGGTTGAGTGCGGTACAGTCTGCTATTCTATAAGGACTGGTATAGGTCCACAATACATAGGGTTGAGGTGCACTACTGCTGACCGCTGCCCTATACTGCAGCAGTCCTTCATCGGTATAGGGACTGTGAGCTTTGTCACAGGGTCATTTAAAAAATGACAGGCATAGGAAGAGGCAGGCCCTTCTGCAGGGGTGGTATACAGGGGTGGGTCATATTTCTACTGGGGCTACTTATTATGAGGGGCTCCCACCATCCCTGTGCTGTGCTCATTATGAGGGGCTCCCACCATCCCTGTGCTATGCTGACTTCCTCCTGGGGCTGCTTACGGTGCAGGTGTCAGTGATGTATATTACAGTGCTGATGTCAGTGCTCTCTATCACGGTGCTCCTGGTAGTGCTGTATATCACGGTGCTGGTGTGAGTGCTTTATATCACGCTGCTGATGTCAGTGATCTCTATCACGGTGCTGCTGTCAGTGCTGTATATCACGGTGCTGCTGTCAGCGCTGTATGTCACGGTGCTGCTGTCAGTGCTGTATATCACGGTGCTGGTGTGAGTGCTTTATGTCACGCTGCTGATGTCAGTGCCCTCTATCACGGTGCTGCTGTCAGATGACTCTATCACGGTGCTGCTGTCAGATGACTCTATCACGGTGCAGGTGTCATTGCTGTATGTCACGCTGCTGATGTCAGTGCCCTCTATCACGGTGCTGGTGTCAGATGACTCTATCACGGTGCAGGTGTCATTGCTGTATGTCACGCTGCTGGTGATCATCTCCTGCACCCTCTTCTTTGCCTACCCTGGTCCCTGACCTTCCCTCTCCTCCATTGCCTTCATGCGCTCCACAGTCCTGAATTGTCACAACAATTTCCCATATAAAAAAAGAATGCTTGTAGTTATCGATCCCAAATTCACCTCATACATGTGTTATGTCATTGGCCATGTGGTGGGACTATGTTTGCACAGCTAATAATTATTTTGTGGCTGCAAATTTGACCTATAGGTTTGCGAAGTTCGCCTCCCATTGAAGTCAATGGGGCCCGCCGCGAACGTTCCGGTTCGTTCACGGTCCGCGTTCGCGAAACGTCCCGTCGGAAGTTCGTCCATCACTAGTCACCAACTACACGAAAGGTCTGACCTTGCCCAAAAGGGTTTCTCCATCAAGTATTTTGTCATTTTATGCTTGGGGATCAAATACTTATTTTACTCACTGAACTGCATCGTATCGTGTGTTTTTTCTGAATTTTTGGTTGATATTTTGTCTCTATCATATAAAACACACCTATGATAAAAATGATAGAGCCTTCATTTCTTTGTAAGTGGGCAAACACAATCATAACATAACATAACATACATAATCTGCAGGGGAGACGATCACTATTTTCAGCACTGTAGATGCCATTTACATAAATACAATTGTGTTTGCCCCCAATGAACAATGTTTGTTTTACTTTGTTATCTTAAGAAATTATAAAGTTATCGCCCAATAATCAGGCCCATAGCAGAAATGTAAAGATTGCACCAGGTGTATACAGCTACACAGGGCTGGACTGGGACAAAAATTTGGCCCTGGACTTCATCCAGACCGCAAAAAAACAGTATATAAACTATACGTAAAAAAGCTCCTAGAGAGCCCCCCTTACATCAGGGTCCCCATATAGCCTTCCCCTTACATCAGGGTCCCCAGAGAGCCCCTCTTACATCAGAGTCCCCAGAGATCATCCGCCTTACATCAGGGTCCCTAGAGAGCCAACCCCTTACATCCGAGTCACCACAGAGCCCCCCCCCCTTACATCCGGGTCCACAGAGAGCCTCTCTCTTACATCAGGTTCACCAGAGAGCCTCCAGCTTACATCAGGGTCCCCAGAGAGGCCCACCTTACATCAGGGTCACCAGAAAGAGGGCAGGTAGTGGGCCGGGACCCTGTGGTTGGGCACTCCTGGACTGACTCGGGGCTATGGGCCCCAGATTCGGGGCTACAGCCCCAAAAGTCCCCCCCCCAGCGATGCCACTGGCTGTCACTGAAACCGGCCCACTGAGCCATCGGCCCCCCGGGAAACTCCCTATAGTCCCTATGGCCAGTACATACCTGCAGCTACAGGACACCCATATACTATATATATATATATATATATATATATATGTGTGTGTGTATGTATGTATGTATGTATGTATGTATGTATGTATATATATATATATATATATATATATATATATATATATATATATGTATGGTGTATATATATATATATATATATATATATATATATATACATATATATACATATATATGTATGTATGTATATATATATATATATATATATATATATATATATATGTATGGTGTATATATATATGTATATAGTTCCTCCCCTGCCAGCAGTTCCACCTTTCCCCACTAGATGCCACTATGGATCCACAGAAAAAGACATACTAACTTTTATTTTCCCCTCTCCCTTTACTCATTTAAAATGTATTTTGCTTTTCTACATTTTGTGTTTTTCCTTCCCACCACCACCAGCGCTGAAACAGCGGCCTCCGAAGACCAATATTTATGAGGACTGGATAAGGGATTAATATGGAAACGGAAGCTTTTTATTTTAAATAATTTTCTTATTCCTTTTAAACAAAGATCTTTGCGGTTTGGGGGAAAGGCGAGATGAAACGTTCTCACTCTTGCTACTGCAAGTGGCTAATTCCAATGCGGAACGGTGTGCTGCATGGATACGGCGGGTTCAATCCAGAGGGGGGCGACGCTGAGAAATCTGATGGGTGTTTCAGGTTTTTTTTTTTATTAGAGAAAGGGAACTGGGATCATGAGAGTCTACAGGGGTATGTACATGCTCCCTCTAGTGGTCATAAGGGTATATACGTCAGTGCAGTCAATGTAATATACAGACAAAAAGCTGCTTAACCACTTCAGCCCTGGAAGAATTTACCCCCCTTCCTGACCAGAGCACTTTTTTGCGATTCGCCACTGCGTCGCTTTAACTGACAATTGCGCGGTCGCACGATGTGGCTCCCAAACAAAATGGACGTCCTTTTTTCCCCACAAATAGAGCTTTCTTTTGGTGGTATTTGATCACCTCTGCGGTTTTTATTTTTTGTGCTATAAACAAAAAAGGAGCGACAATTTTGAAAAAAATGCATTATCTTTTACTTTTTGTTATAATAAATATCCTCAAAAAATATATAAAAAAACATTTTTTTCCCTCAGTTTAGGCCGATACGTATTCTTCTACATATTTTTGGTAAAAAAAAACTGCAATAAGCGATTATTGATTGGTTTGCGCAAAAGTTATAGCGTCTACAAAATAGGGGACAGTTTTATGGCATTTTTATTAATCATTTTTTTTACTAGTAATGGCGGCGATCAGCAATTTTTATTGTGACTGCGACATTGTGGGGGACCCATCGGACATTTTTGACACATTTTTGGGACCATTGTCATTTATACAGCAATCAGTGCTATACGATTGCATTGATTCCTGTGTAAATGACACTGGCAGTGAAAGGGTTAACCAGTGGGTGGCAGTGTAGGGGTTAAGTGTTCCTAGGGGTGTGTTACTAACTGTGGGGGGGTTGGGCTTTCATTTAGTGAACACTGATCTCTGCTCCAATTACATGGAGCAGAGATCAGCGTCACTAGTTGCTAGGCAGAACGGGGAGATGCCATTTACAATGGCATCCCTCCGTTCAGCCGCCCCGTGAGACGATCGCGGGTATGCCCGCGGCGATCGAGTCCGCGGGACCCGCAACCGGACTCACGGGGGGCCCAACCAGCACACGAGCGCACCACCGCCGGCACGCTCGCGATGGAGGTAGGCATTAAAGATTGGACGTACCTGTACGCCAATATGCCTGCCTGTGCCATTCTGCCGACGTACATCGGCGTGCGCTGGTCGGGAACTGGTTAAACAAGGCGGCGATCAGTGATTTATTTATCACGACTGCGACATTATGGTGGACACATCGGACATTTTTGACACATTTTTGGGACCATTATCATTTATACAGCGATCAGTGCTATACAAATGCACTGATTCCTGTGTAAATTACACTGGCAGTGAATGGGATAACCACTAGGTGGCAGTGTAGGGGTTAAGTGTGTTCTGGGGAGTGTTTCTAACTGTGGGGGGGCGTGGCTGTGTGTGACACGTCACTGATCTCTGCTCCAATCACAGGGAGCAGAGATCAGTGACACCGTCACTAGGCAGAACGGGGAGATGCTGTTTACATTAGTGCAAAGAAAAAAATAAAGTGCAGCGTTTGTTCAATAAATAATGATTAAATAATCGCACAAGTGAAAGGCGCAAAAATGGTGACAACCCAAAAACAAAATAAAGTGGCATTCAAACGAAATCAATATTAACATATAAATGTGCAGCAAAAAAAACGAATAAAAAATTTATTCGTATGTGAGTCCATAAATCATAAATAAATGTCCATAGAAATATCAAAAAAATCCAACAGATAGTGTAAATTTATTGAATAAAAATAATAATAATATACTTAACCACGTAGGACCCGTCACCTTTAATCACCACTAATAAGATGGGGGGCTTACCAGATCATCAGCGACCCCCTGTTTAGGGGAGGTCAGTCAGCGCGTATAATGTCGCACATTCCGATGTGAAAAAAAACGGGGGTCTCCTATTTGCAGACTGCGCAGCTCAGGTGATCAGTCGCCGAAAACTCCCCAAACGTTTTCCAGCGTGAAGGCTTGTGCAAAATAAAAAGTTCTCTGAACCGTGTGATATGTCTTAACACCAAAAAAAAATTTTCTTTATTGCATAAAAGTCAGATGCTGTAAAAAGGACCCCATCCGAGTCTCCAATGTACAGCTAGCATTTAAAATACAAACAGCGTTCAAAACGAAAAAGTACCCCTAATGACGTCAGACCTGTGACGAAACGATCGTCGGGTAGCCGCGCCCGCACGCATGTTTAATATTCTTTATTATCCTTTATGTCCATTGTGTATTTCCAATTAAAATGTTCTCTATAATATACATTGTATGTGCACCTTTCCTTCCTCTCTCCTTCTCTCCTCCCCCCCTCCTCCGTAAGAGAAGTTAAAATGAAATGTGAAATTACTAAACCAACTCTGTTGCAATTTTTAATGTAAAAATTGTTTCAATGTCTATAAAAAATCCTTCTGATAATATATTTGTGTATCATTACAGTGTATATATATATAATTTGTGTTATAATCTGACGTCCTGACGAAACGGGTTATCCAGCGAAACACGTAGGCCGATTCTCCGGATTCTTCCGCCAAGGACAAAAAGACCCTGGGAAACTTAACTGTAACTTTAACCAGTTGTGTCTGCAACCTTTTTAAGCCAAAAGTACTTGTTTGTGTAGAATAAAGATTTCTTTACTTTTTATTTTTTTAATCTCTATGGTTTGTACAATTTATTAGACCCTACAGGGTACAAAGTCCTACTTCTAGTATGGCACATACAATATGTAAGATACACGCCTCCATGTTCATTAAAGGAAAGAAAAATCATTCGGCAGCTTGGCAAACAACTACAACACCACATTGATCTCACACCATATCTTGGGGGGGGAGGGGAGGTGGCAGGTGTCTGCAGATTTATTGACAGTCAATAAAAAATACGTTAAGGCAAGAATCACCACAAAAATAAAAATGTTCAGATCTGTCACGGTATAAAAAATTTTTTTTCATAAGCGCCTGTATACGAAGTATGAATATGTTGGTATTTGGTGCCAAGGGCGCGGCGCTGTCAGTCCTGAGTGCCGGGTGGACCCCGAACCTCCAAAAAAAAAAAACTAACACAATTACTGCCTTTCTTACACCCCCCAATCACACCGAGGGGTCTATTTATAACAAAACTCTCTGCGTGAATGTGACAATCAATCGCCGGACCATCACAATTTATTCCCCGTGATTTGTGTGATATGTTTACTTCATATCATCTTCAGCTCCATCTAGTGGCCATCATCTGATGTTTTGCTGGAAATACCCCAATCAGGAAAATATTGCATTATGTCCACCAGATGGAGCTGTTAAGCCTTAAAGTGATTTTAAACCTTTGTTTTTTTTTTTGTTTTTTTAACTAAAATAATGAAACATGTCATACTTACCTGAATCTGTGTAATGGTTTTGGACAGAGCAGCCCCGATCCTCCTCTTCTTGGGCCCCCCCGCCAGTGTTCCTCCTCTTCAGCAAGTGCCCGCGCCCCCCCCCCCCCCCCACTCCCTCATCACAGCATTTGATTGCCATTTGGCTCCTGCTGCTATCAATCTGCCCAATGAGGAGGGAGACAACAGGGGATATGATCACCATGTGTAAATACATAAGGGGTATATGATCACCATGTATAATTCATAATGGGGGATATGATCACCATGTATAATATATAAGGGGGGGATATGATCTCCATGTATAAATATATAAGGGGGGGATATGATCTCCATGTATAAATATATAAGGGGGGGATATGATCTCCATGTATAAATATATAAGGGGGGGTATGATCTCCATGTATAAATATATAAGGGGGGATATGATCTCCATGTATAAATATATAAGGGGGGGATATGATCTCCATGTATAAATATATAAGGGGGGGATATGATCTCCATGTATAAATATATAAGGGGGGGTATGATCTCATGTATAAATATATAAGGGGGGGATATGATCTCCATGTATAAATATATAAGGGGGGGATATGATCTCCATGTATAAATATATAAGGGGGGATATGATCTCCATGTATAAATATATAAGGGGGGGTATGATCTCCATGTATAAATATATAAGGGGGGGATATGATCTCCATGTATAAATATATAAGGGGGATATGATCTCCATGTATAAATATATAAGGGGGGATATGATCTCCATGTATAAATATATAAGGGGGGATATGATCTCCATGTATAAATATATAAGGGGGGGTATGATCTCCATGTATAAATATATAAGGGGGATATGATCTCCATGTATAAATATATACGGGGGGTATGATCTCCATGTATAAATATATAAGGGGGGGATATGATCTCCATGTATAAATATATAAGGGGGGATATGATCTCCATGTATAAATATATACGGGGGGGGGTATGATCTCCATGTATAAATATATAAGGGGGGATATGATCTCCATGTATAAATATATAAGGGGGGATATGATCTCCATGTATAAATATATAAGGGGGGGATATGATCTCCATGTATAAATATATAAGGGGGGATATGATCTCCATGTATAAATATATAAGGGGGGGTATGATCTCCATGTATAAATATATAAGGGGGGGATATGATCTCCATGTATAAATATATAAGGGGGGATATGATCTCCATGTATAAATATATAAGGGGGGATATGATCTCCATGTATAAATATATACGGGGGGTATGATCTCCATGTATAAATATATAAGGGGGGATATGATCTCCATGTATAAATATATAAGGGGGGTATGATCTCCATGTATAAATATATAAGGGGGGATAAGCCCCTACACAGGGCTGGACTGGGACAAAAATTTGGCCCTGGACTTCATCCAGACCGCAAAAAACAGTATATAAACTATACGCAAAAAAGCCCCTAGAGAGCCCCCCTTACATCAGGGTCCCATATAGCCTTCCCCTTACATCAGGGTCCCAGAGAGCCCCTCTTACATCAGAGTCCCCCAGAGATCATCCGCCTTACATCAGGGTCCCTAGAGAGCCAACCCCTTACATCCGAGTCACCACAGAGCCCCCCTTAACATCCGGGTCCACAGGGAGCCTCTCTCTTACATCAGGTTCACCAGAGAGCCTCCAGCTTACATCAGGGTCCCCAGAGAGGCCCTCCTTACATCAGGGTCACCAGAAAGAGGGCAGGTAGTGGGCCGGGACCCTGTGGTTGGGCACTCCTGGACTGACTCGGGGCTATGGGCCCCAGATTCGGGGCTATAGCCCCAAAAGTCCCCCCCAGCGATGCCACTGGCTGTCACTGAAACCGGCCCACTGAGCCATCGGCCCCCCGGGAAACTCCCTATAGTCCCTATGGCCAGTACATACCTGCAGCTACAGGACACCCATATACTATATATATATATATATATATAATATATATATATATATATATATATATATATATATATATATATATGTATATGTATGTATGTATGTATGTATGTGTATATATATATATATATATATATATATATATATATATATATATATATATATATATATATATATATATGTGTGTATGGTGTGTATATATATATATAGTTCCTCCCCTGCCAGCAGTTCCACTTCCCCCACTAGATGCCACTATGGATCCACAGAAAAAGACATACTAACTTTTATTTTTCCCCTCTCCCTTTACTCATTTAAAATGTATTTTGCTTTTCTACATTTTGTGTTTTTCCTTCCCACCACCACCAGCGCTGAAACAGCGGCCTCCGAAGACCAATATTTATGAGGACTGGATAAGGGATTAATATGGAAACGGAAGCTTTTTATTTTAAATAATTTTCTTATTCCTTTTAAACAAAGATCTTTACGGTTTGGGGGAAAGGCGAGATGAAACGTTCTCACTCTTGCTACTGCAAGTGGCTAATTCCAATGCGGAACGGTGTGCTGCATGGATACGGTGGGTTCAATCCAGAGGGGGGCGACGCTGAGAAATCTGATGGGTGTTTCAGGTTTTTTTTTTTATTAGAGAAAGGGAACTGGGATCATGAGAGTCTACAGGGGTATGTACATGCTCCCTCTAGTGGTCATAAGGGTATATACGTCAGTGCAGTCAATGTAATATACAGACAAAAAGCTGCTTAACCACTTCAGCCCTGGAAGAATTTACCCCCCTTCCTGACCAGAGCACTTTTTTGCGATTCGCCACTGCGTCGCTTTAACTGACAATTGCGCGGTCGTGCGATGTGGCTCCCAAACAAAATGGACGTCCTTTTTTCCCCACAAAATAGAGCTTTTCTTTTGGTGGTATTTGATCACCTCTGCGGTTTTTATTTTTTGTGCTATAAACAAAAAAGGAGCGACAATTTGAAAAAAATGCATTATCTTTTACTTTTTGTTATAATAAATATCCCCAAAAAATATATAAAAAAAACATTTTTTTCCCTCAGTTTAGGCCGATACGTATTCTTCTACATATTTTTGGTTAAAAAAACTGCAATAAGCGATTATTGATTGGTTTGCGCAAAAGTTATAGCGTCTACAAAATTAGGGGACAGTTTTATGGCATTTTTATTAATCATTTTTTTTACTAGTAATGGCGGCGATCAGCAATTTTTATTGTGACTGCGACATTGTGGGGGACACATCAGACATTTTTGACACATTTTTGGGACCATTGTCATTTATACAGCAATCAGTGCTATACGATTGCATTGATTCCTGTGTAAATGACACTGGCAGTGAAGGGGTTAACCAGTGGGTGGCAGTGTAGGGGTTAAGTGTTCCTAGGGGTGTGTTACTAACTGTTGGGGTTGGGCTTTCATTTAGTGAACACTGATCTCTGCTCCAATTACATGGAGCAGAGATCAGCGTCACTAGTTGCTAGGCAGAACGGGGAGATGCCATTTACAATGGCATCCCTCCGTTCAGCCGCCCCGTGAGACGATCGCGGGTATGCCCGCGGCGATCGAGTCCGCGGGACCCGCAACCAGACTCACGGGGGGCCCAACCAGCACACGAGCGCACCACCGCCGGCACGCTCGCGATGGAGGTAGGCATTAAAGATTGGACGTACCTGTACGCCAATATGCCTGCCTGTGGTATTCTGCCGACGTACATCGGCGTGCGCTGGTTGGGAACTGGTAAACAAGGCGGCGATCAGTGATTTATTTATCACGACTGCGACATTATGGTGGACACATCGGACATTTTTGACACATTTTTGGGACCATTATCATTTATACAGCGATCAGTGCTATACAAATGCACTGATTCCTGTGTAAATTACACTGGCAGTGAATGGGATAACCACTAGGTGGCAGTGTAGGGGTTAAGTGTGTTCTGGGGAGTGTTTTCTAACTGTGGGGGGGCGTGGCTGTGTGTGACACGTCACTGATCTCTGCTCCAATCACAGGGAGCAGAGATCAGTGACACCGTCACTAGGCAGAACGGGGAGATGCTGTTTACATTAGTGCAAAGAAAAAAATAAAGTGCAGCGTTTGTTCAATAAATAATGATTAAATAATCGCACAAGTGAAAGGCGCAAAAATGGTGACAACCCAAAAACAAAATAAAGTGGCATTCAAACGAAATCAATATTAACATATAAATGTGCAGCAAAAAAAACGAATAAAAAATTTATTCGTATGTGAGTCCATAAATCATAAATAAATGTCCATAGAAATATCAAAAAAATCCAACAGATAGTGTAAATTTATTGAATAAAAATAATAATAATATACTTGACCACGTAGGACCCGTCACCTTTAATCACCACTAATAAGATGGGGGGCTTACCAGATCATCAGCGACCCCCTGTTTAGGGGAGGTCAGTCAGCGCGTATAATGTCGCACATTCCGATGTGAAAAAAAACGGGGGTCTCCTATTTGCAGACTCCGCAGCTCAGGTGATCAGTCGCCGAAAACTCCCCAAACGTTTTCCAGCGTGAAGGCTTGTGCAAAATAAAAAGTTCTCTGAACCGTGTGATATGTCTTAACACCAAAAAAAAAATTTTCTTTATTGCATAAAAGTCAGATGCTGTAAAAAGGACCCCATCCGAGTCTCCAATGTACAGCTAGCATTTAAAATACAAACAGCGTTCAAAACGAAAAAGTACCCCTAATGACGTCAGACCTGTGACGAAACGATCGTCGGGTAGCCGCGCCCGCACGCATGTTTAATATTCTTTATTATCTTTATGTCCATTGTGTATTTCCAATTAAAAATGTTCTCTATAATATACATTGTATGTGCACCTTTCCTTCCTCTCTCCTTCTCTCCTCCCCCCCTCCTCCGTAAGAGAAGTTAAAATGAAATGTGAAATTACTAAACCAACTCTGTTGCAATTTTTAATGTAAAAATTGTTTCAATGTCTATAAAAAATCCTTCTGATAATATATTTGTGTATCATTACAGTGTATATATATATAATTTGTGTTATAATCTGACGTCCTGACGAAACTGGTTATCCAGCGAAACACGTAGGCCGATTCTCCGGATTCTTCCGCCAAGGACAAAAAGACCCTGGGAAACTTAACTGTAACTTTAACCAGTTGTGTCTGCAACCTTTTTAAGCCAAAAGTACTTGTTTGTGTAGAATAAAGATTTCTTTACTTTTTATTTTTTTAATCTCTATGGTTTGTACAATTTATTAGACCCTACAGGGTACAAAGTCCTACTTCTAGTATGGCACATACAATATGTAAGATACACGCCTCCATGTTCATTAAAGGAAAGAAAAATCATTCGGCAGCTTGGCAAACAACTACAACACCACATTGATCTCACACCATATCTTGGGGGGGGGGAGGGGAGGTGGCAGGTGTCTGCAGATTTATTGACAGTCAATAAAAAATACGTTAAGGCAAGAATCACCACAAAAATAAAAATGTTCAGATCTGTCACGGTATAAAAATTTTTTTTTCATAAGCGCCTGTATACGAAGTATGAATATGTTGGTATTTGGTGCCAAGGGCGCGGCGCTCTCAGTCCTGAGTGCCGGGCGGACCCCGAACCTCCAAAAAAAAAAAACGAACACAATTACTGCCTTTCTTACACCCCCAATCACACCGAGGGGTCTATTTATAACAAAACTCTCTGCGTGAATGTGACAATCAATCGCCGGACCATCACAATTTATTCCCCGTGATTTGTGTGATATGTTTACTTCCTATCATCTTCAGCTCCATCTAGTGGCCATCATCTGATGTTTTGCTGAAATACCCCAATCAGGTAAAAATTTGAATTATGTCCACCAGATGGAGCTGTTAAGCCTTAAAGTGATTTTAAACCTTTGTTTTTGTTTTTTTGTTTTTAACTAAAATAATGAAACATGCCATACTTACCTGATCTGTGTAATGGTTTTGGACAGAGCAGCCCCGATCCTCCTCTTCTTGGGCCCCCCGCCAGTGTTCCCTCCTCTTCAGCAAGTGCCCGCGCCCCCCCCCCCCCACTCCCTCATCACAGCATTTGATTGCCATTTGGCTCCCGCTGCTATCAATCTGCCCAATGAGGAGGAAGACAACAGGGGATATGATCACCATGTGTAAATACATAAGGGGTGTATGATCACCATGTATAATTCATAATGGGGGATATGATCACCATGTATAATATATAAGGGGGGGATATGATCTCCATGTATAAATATATACGGGGGGATATGATCACCATGTATAATATATAAGGGGGGGATATGATCTCCATGTATAAATATATACGGGGGGATATGATCTCCATGTATAAATATATAAGGGGGGATATGATCTCCATGTATAAATATATACGGGGGGTATGATCTCCATGTATAAATATATAAGGGGGGTATGATCTCCATGTATAAATATATAAGGGGGGGATATGATCTCCATGTATAAATATATAAGGGGGGTATGATCTCCATGTATAAATATATAAGGGGGGGATATGATTTCCATGTATAAATATATAAGGGGGGATATGATCTCCATGTATAAATATATATGGGGGGTATAATCTCCATGTATAAATATATAAGGGGGGTATGATCTCCATGTATAAATATATAAGGGGGGGATATGATCTCCATGTATAAATATATAAGGGGGGGTATGATCTCCATGTATAAATATATAAGAGGGGATATGATCTCCATGTATAAATATATAAGGGGGGGATATGATCTCCATGTATAAATATATAAGGGGGGGTATGATCTCCATGTATAAATATATAAGGGGGGGATATGATCTCCATGTATAAATATATAAGGGGGGATATGATCTCCATGTATAAATATATATGGGGGGTATAATCTCCATGTATAAATATATAAGGGGGGATATGATCTCCATGTATAAATATATAAGGGGGGATATGATCTCCATGTATAAATATATAAGGGGGGGATATGATCTCCATGTATAAATATATACGGGGGGATATGATCTCCATGTATAAATATATAAGGGGGGATATGATCTCCATGTATAAATATATAAGGGGGGGATATGATCTCCATGTATAAATATATACGGGGGGTATGATCTCCATGTATAAATATATAAGGGGGGATATGATCTCCATGTATAAATATATAAGGGGAGGATATGATCTCCATGTATAAATATATACGGGGGGTATGATCTCCATGTATAAATATATAAGGGGGGATATGATCTCCATGTATAATATATAAGGGGGGGATATGATCTCCATGTATAAATATATACGGGGGGATATGATCTCCATGTATAATTCATAATGGGGGATATGATCACCATGTATAAATATATACGGGGGGGAATATGATCTCCATGTATAAATATATAAGGGGGGTATGATCTCCATGTATAATTCATAATGGGGGATATGATCTCCATGTATAAATATATACGGGGGGTATGATCTCCATGTATAAATATATAAGGGGGGATATGATCTCCATGTATAAATATATAAGGGGGGGATATGATCTCCATGTATAAATATATACGGGGGGTATGATCTCCATGTATAAATATATAAGGGGGGATATGATCTCCATGTATAAATATATATGGGGGGTATAATCTCCATGTATAAATATATAAGGGGGGATATGATCTCCATGTATAAATATATAAGGGGGGGATATGATCTCCATGTATAAATATATACGGGGGGTATGATCTCCATGTATAAATATATAAGGGGGGTATGATCTCCATGTATAAATATATAAGGGGGGATATGATCTCCATGTATAAATATATATGGGGGGGTATAATCTCCATGTATAAATATATAAGGGGGGGATATGACCTCCATGTATAAATATATAAGGGGGGATATGATCTCCATGTATAAATATATACGGGGGGTATGATCTCCATGTATAAATATATAAGGGGGGGATATGATCTCCATGTATAAATATATAAGGGGGGGATATGATCTCCATGTATAAATATATACGGGGGGTATGATCTCCATGTATAAATATATAAGGGGGGATATGATCTCCATGTATAAATATATAAGGGGGGGATATGATCTCCATGTATAAATATATACGGGGGGTATGATCTCCATGTATAAATATATAAGGGGGGATATGATCTCCATGTATAAATATATATGGGGGGTATAATCTCCATGTATAAATATATAAGGGGGGATATGATCTCCATGTATAAATATATAAGGGGGGGATATGATCTCCATGTATAAATATATACGGGGGGTATGATCTCCATGTATAAATATATAAGGGGGGTATGATCTCCATGTATAAATATATAAGGGGGGATATGATCTCCATGTATAAATATATATGGGGGGTATAATCTCCATGTATAAATATATAAGGGGGGGATATGATCTCCATGTATAAATATATAAGGGGGGGATATGATCTCCATGTATAAATATATACGGGGGGTATGATCTCCATGTATAAATATATAAGGGGGGGATATGATCTCCATGTATAAATATATAAGGGGGGGATATGATCTCCATGTATAAATATATACGGGGGGTATGATCTCCATGTATAAATATATAAGGGGGGGATATGATCTCCATGTATAAATATATAAGGGGGGGATATGATCTCCATGTATAAATATATCCACGGTGGGGGGGGGGGGGTATGATCTCCATTTATATATACAGTGCCTTGCGAAAGTATTCGGCCCCCTTGAACTTTTCAGCCTTTTGCCACATTTCAGGCTTCAAACATAAAGATATAAAATTTTTATTTTTTGTGAAGAATCACCAACAAGTGGGACACAATTGTGAAGTGGAACGAAATCTATTGGATAAGTAAAAAAATGGTGTTGCGCTCCCAGATAGAACGAAACAATTAGTGAATACCCAACCTATATCCTAAAAGCAGATATCGTGAATATAATATTGTAAATAAAAACTAAGAGCAAATAAAGCAAAGTGCATATATGCATAACATATCCAGATGTTAAAATTAGACCTAAAAATAATAAACGAGTAATTCATATGTCAACGACAATAGTGCTGTGGTAAAACAGTGATCCACAAAAAAGAAAAAAAATATATAATATAAGGTGCTAAAGTGCATGTAGCAAAACAGCTTCAAAACCAACTGGGTTTAACCACTTGCTTACTGGGCACTTAAACCCCCCTCAGTCCCAGACCAATTTTCAGCTTTCAGCGCTGATGCACTTTGAATGACAATTGCGCGGTCATACGACACTGTACCCAAATGAAATTTTTATCATTTTTTCCCCACAAATAGAGATTTCTTTTGGTGGTATTTAATTACAGCTGGGAGTTTTACTTTTTGCTAAACAAACAAAAAAATAATGCAAAAAAAAATCATGTTTAATAGTTTGTTATAAAATTTTGCATACAAGTCATTTTTCTCCTTCATTGAAGTGCGCTGATGAGGCGGCACTGATAGGCTGCACTGGTGGGCTCTGATAGGCTGCACTGGTGGACACTGATAGGCTGCATTGGTGGGCACTGATAGGCTGCATTGGTGGGCACTGATAGGCTGCACTGGTGGGCACTGATAGGCATAGTTAAGACGGCACTAATAGGCACAGATAAGGTGGCACCGATGGGCACAGATAAGGCGGCACCGATGGGCACAGATAAGGCGGCACTGATGGGCAAAGATGGGCACAGATAAGATGGCACAGATGGGTGGCACAGATGGGTGGCACAGATGGGTGGCACGGATGGGCACTGATAGGTACCACTGATAGATGGGACTGATGGGCACTGATAGGTGGCACTGATAGGTGGCTCTGATAGGTGGCACTGCTGGGCACTGATGGGCGGCACTGCTGGGCACTGCTGGGCACTGGTAGATGACACTGACGGGCACGGATATGTGGCACTGGGGTGCAGCACCTTTTGTTGAGGCGATGTGGGCACTGCTGGGTTCATGACACTGCTGGGTGGCACTGTGGGCACTGATGGGTGGCACTGTGGGCACTGCTGGGTGGCACTATGGGCACTGCTGGGTGGCACTGACGGGGAGCACTTATTTTTTAATTATGTTTAGTTATGAGGGGGCAGGTAGGCACTGGCAGGGCTGGCCGTGATCGAGACTGATGTCCCGATCACGGCCGCCAGTGATCGGCTTTTTTTTTTCTCCTCGCGCTATCAGCGCGAGGAGGAATAATAGCCGATTACCGGCTACGTTATATCACATGATCAGCTGTCATTGGCTGACAGCTGATCACGTGATAAGGGGTCGGGATCGACCCCTTGCACGGATCGGTGATCAGGCGAGTCTCATAGACTTGCCGATCACAGAGCGCGCCGCGCGCGCCCCTCAGGCCGCTCGTGCACGGGACGACGTCAATAGACGTAGTCCCGGCAAAGGAGATCAGCGCTGTAGCCGTCATTCGCCTATAGCATGGGTCTCAAGTGGTTAATCAAAGTGACCCATAAATAGTCCAATCGGGAATAATGTAGTGAAATATCACAACCAGGTACAAATAAATAGTGCAGTTGTGTGTTCACAGGGCCAAGCCAACTCTCTCCGTTTGGGTGATCTGCACGTGTTAATACTGGGCACACCAGGTAATTACCTTACTGCTGTAAGGTATACAGCAAAATAGCCTCTAATAGGGAACACTTGGATTCAGGAGAGAGACAGGGGGAGCTTCACACTTCTCTAGGGTGTTTGAAAAAATATATATATAATAATATATAAATACTAATATTAATTAATTTTGAATATTAATTAATTAATATTAATAATAATATATAAATGTGTATATATATATATATATATATATATATATATATATATATATATATATATATATATATATATATATTTTTTTTTTTTTTTGGACACCATAGAGAACAAAATGGAGGTCATTGCAATACTTTCTGTCACATCGTATTTGCGTAGCGGTCTTACAAAGGCAAATTTTGGGGAAAAAAAGACGCTTTTTTTTTAAATGAAAAATAAGAAAACAGTAAAGTTAACATAGTAAAACATATTGGATTTTTTCATTTTTTTAATCACCATTTTTTTTAATCACTGCCATTAGTAATATTAAAAAAATAAAAATAAAAAATTCCAGTATATATCCCATACGGTAGTTTGTAGATCCTATAACTTTCACGCCAACCAATCACTATATAGTTATTGGGATTTTTTTTTTTTTTTTTTTATTATTACCAAAGACATGAAGCAGAATAAATTTTGGCCAAAATATATTTATTTTTTTAAATGTTTTATAGCAGAAAGTAAAAAATATTTTTTTTGTTCTTTTTTTTCCTGTTTATTTCTCTTTTAATTTTTTTTTTTATTTGATATATTTTTATATATTTTTTTATTATATTATTTTATATATATTTTTTTTATATCGCAATTTAAAAAAAAAAAAAACAGTGGTGATCAAACAATACCGAAAGAAAGCTCTATTTATATGAAATTAATTTCTTTGGGTACACCATTGCATGACCGCGCTATTACCAGTTAAAGTAAATAAAATAAAAAAATGGCCTGGTCGTGAAGCCCCCCTTCACGACCAGGCCAGGAAGGGGTGAAACCTTCCAGAGTTCAAGTTGTTAAATATAAAATGTCTGATTGCTCATGTTTTCATTAATAATGGCTCCCCTGGGGGTGGGGTTATGTAGACCTATGAGCTCTCCTCGTAGTGTCGGTGTATTCCGGTGAAGTACAACATCCGGTGATATACAATGTAACGTACACCGTGTTCCCCCTTCATCGGTGAGAGTATGTAAATACACGGAGTGTGTGTTGTCTATCGATAAAACGCTGTAATTATATTCAGGGAAACAATTTCGGCAGTGAGTTATGATGGATGGCGCATATTTTACAGCCACTTTTATGAGATAACCGGTAGGCTGCGGTGGGAATAATTCTTGGAGTAAACGACATGGGCTGGCAGATAAGAGGCCCCCAGGGACATCTCCATGATATTTGTTGTATGAATAGATTTCAATGAATTACATAGTGAGCGTTCGTCATTGCCATATTTCGGGCACGTTCTCGAAATCTGAAAGCAGCCACCTACCGCAGATTTATAGCTTAACTCCGACTGTCCAGAAAATAAAAAATTTTAAAAATTCCAGCCTGTTAAAGTCCATCTAGAACAGGGGTGTCAAACTTGATTTTTTTTTCTGTAGGCCACATCAGCCTTAAGGGCCGGTTGTATCTGTAAGACCAGATGTCCAGAGCACCCCCCCCCCCCAACCATCGGAAGTCAAGAAGAGCCCCCCACTCACGCTTACATCACAGTGTACCCACCTTAGCTTGCGCTGCTGCCGGGAAGAAGCTGGTGGCAGAGCTGGGATGAATGGCGGGTTCTGTCAGAAGTACCCTCAGCTTTCGGGGATGGTCAAAGGACTGGGGCGCCAGACCGTGGATTGAATCATGTGTAGCACCCTGGGGTTTATTCAGGGATGCTCCTCACAAATTTACTTTGCCAGGAGTAGTTACACTGGTCAATTGTTAGAGATCCATTGATATCTCCCTAAGCTTGGCCTGGTTGTACTTTTCCATTCTACCACTAGGCTGTGTGAGAGCCTATCCAGAAGCAAGAGAGCAGCGCAGGGTTGGGATTGCGGTTTGCAGTCCAACCGAAAGTGACGGTTCTGCCGGCCGGAGAACCTGTCAGTGGTCGGAGGTTAAAGGGAAGCTGTCGCCACAAATGGACCAACCACCTTATTACCCGGGGACCACAGTGAGTAACTGAAGCCAGTACAGGAGCAGCATTCTCACCGAATGGGCATGGTGGAGAATCGGGAAACCTCAGGCGGTGATCAAGTCAGGGACCCAACCAGCGAAGGTGAGGCTTACAGAGCAACCTTGTGAGTCAAGCCAGAGACCGAGCCATTCAGCAGGGGTGAAGTTTTACTTCGGATTCAAGTTTGTTTCTCCCCAAAACACACAGAGTCTGGAGAAGATGTTAATATAATCAGCTAAAGCAACCTGATGCTGGGGTCTCCTGCTATAGTCTTCTTTATTAAGGTGTTCTGTGTTTATCAAGTGTGCCTCTTAGGTGTGCACTCCCATTGTTAATTGCGTTAATTGAGTCACCTATTGTTTCTGTCTGTTATTTAATTTGGCCAATTCTTGTGGGTTCTGATGATGGGATTAGCCTTGTGTCAAATTTAGCTTGTTATCTAATCCTTGTGTGATATTTTGGGTAAATATTTGGTTTTATTGTTCATGTGGTGACTGATCTACTTTTGAAATGTATAAAAACCTGTAGTTCTGTTCAATAAACAGTCATTTCTTTGGTTCTCATCCCAACATCTTGTCGGTGTACGATGCTTGGGGCAAAAGGGCTGGTATTAGCTCTCGATCTGCTGGACCGGTTTGGAAGGCAGGAGGCACTGTTTGACGGAAGCACCCAAGCGGGGTGCCAAGCATTTCATCACATTTGGTGGCAGCAGTTGGATGCTTCCTGCAGTCTGGGACATCCAAACCACCACCAGGATCTGAGGTTCGGCTAAAAAGAAGAGCAGTGGTACAGATACCAGCCGCCATGGAAGAGGAATTTGGAAGAAGGCTGCAAGAGATACGGTTACAGCACAGGGGACCAGCGTCAGTGCAGGTCCTGCTGGGATGGTAGGACTCTGTCCGCCGGCAACTCTGGAAGGAAGCACTAGCCCGTGAGCAGTGCCACCAGGGAAAAGTTCTCCCCTCCATCCAGGCAAGGTACTGGTCACAGTATAAAGTATGGGCGCTGTTATTGACAAAACAGCCACACAAGGAGTGAGCAGCGGAGTTAAAGCGGGAGTTCGGCCGTTTTTTTTTTTTTTTTTAAGTCAGCGGCTACAAATACTGCAGCTGCTGACTTTTAAAATAAGGACACTTACCTGCCCAGCGCGCCTGCGATGTCGGCACCCGAAGCCGATCTCTCGATCGTCTCTCGGGTGCTGCCGCCGCCATCTTGGGTATGGGAATCAGGAAGTGGAGCCTGTACTGTACAGGTATCTGCACCCCCCTGAAAGGTGCCAATTGTGGCGCCAGAGGGGGGGAGGGTTCCGATGAAGTTCCACTTTAGGGTGGAGCCCCGCTTTAAGCAGGCTGGTCCAGGCAGAGATGTGGCTGGACATGAGCTACGGAGCCCAGGCTGGTATGTAGCCCAAGTGTGCCCATGGACAGCAAACGGGCTGTTGTACGACAGGTTGTCCAAGGACCCTTACTTTGGGAGTGATCTGTAGTGGCGTTTGGAGGAAACCATGGCATACAGAGACTGGAGGCCAGAGCTGGACTGGGACAGAAATTTGGCCCTGGACTTCATCCAGACCGGCCCACTTACATTTTGAGTATCCCATCAGCACTCCCTTACATCAGAGTGTCCCATCAGCACCCTCTTACATCAGAGTGTCCCATGAGCAGCCCTCTTACTTCAGAGTGTCCCATCAGCACCCTCTTACATCAGAGTGTCCCATGAGCAGCCCTCTTACATCAGAGTGTCCCATCAGCACCCCCTTACATCAGAGTGTCCCATGAGCAGCCCTCTTACATCAGTGTCCCATCAGCACCCTCTTACAACAGAGTGTCCCATCAGCAGCCCCTTACAACACAGTGTCCCATCAGCACCCCCTTACATCAGAGTGTCCCATCAGCACCCCCTTACGTCAGAGTGTCCCATCAGCACCCCCTTACGTCAGAGTGTCCCATCAGCACCCCCTTACGTCAGAGTGTCCCATGAGCAGCCCCCTTACATCAGAGTCTCCCATCAACAGCCCCCTTACATCAGAGTGTCCCATCACCAGCCCCTTACATCAGAGTGGCCCATCACCAGCCCCCTTACATCAGAGTGGCCCACTGAGCCATCGGCCCACCGGGAAACTCCCGGAAGTCCCAATGGCCAGTACATGCCTGCCGGAGGCTGAAGGTCTTGGAAGTGCTCTGGGCACAGGAGTATTTGCAGTTTCTAGCCATTCAGGAATGTGAGCTGGAGATCACCTACAGATGGCTGCTAGACTGCTCATCAGCAGGGCATGGCTCCCTTTGCCTGGGGCTTTCAGGAACTACTGGCCAACAGCTCGGAAATCCCTGCTAAAGCAGTGTACTTTGCTCACCTCCACCCACAGCTATGGAAGCAGAGCTCTTATGGTGGATGTAGCAAATGCTGACTCACCATGACAAACCTGTTTCTGCACATGACATGCTTAGATAGAGGAATGCATCTGTCCAGCAGTGGGATAAGGGTACGGGAGATGGAGCAGTTCAAGGGCCATGAGGGAGAGGAAGCTGTCCTCCGTCCCCAGTCACAGATCCCAGAAAACATGGATATAACATTTACTGAACTCTCAACTTAAGTGCTGGCATCAGGGTAGAGCATTGCCAACCTCTGCCCAGCAACTTCAGCGGCTCCGGGGGATCCATGGAGAAAAGATGGTGAACCTCTATCCCCCACCAGCAGCTCCAGAGACTGGGGATTTAATAGACTTTTCTGCTGAGGAGGAACAACCCTGTGAACCTCCAGCAGAAGAGCTGGCATTGGGGCAGAACATCACTGAGCCCCGCTCATCACCAACAGCAGCTTCAGCCTTCCTGGGAGAATAAGCAGCCCACCTTTCTCCCACACAACTGACAGGAACATGGCATTTCAATGCAGCAGCATATGTGGAGTTACAACAAACTTCTCCAGCTGAAACACTGGCCACAGGGCAGAGTGCTGCCCAGCTCTGCGCACCCTTGTTTGCAAACCCAGCAGAAACACTGGCATCAGGGCAACATACTACAGACTTCTCTGTCCCACACCGGCAGCAGTTCTGGGGGACCAGGGAGAGAGGGTGGTCATTCTTCTTCTCCAATGGCAGACCCACAATCCAGAAGAGGAGGTGGCCATCCTCACGGCAGTTCAAGGATCAAAGAGGGGAGGGAGCTGTCCTCACTCCCCATTGGCAGTCCGAGGTGAAGGGAGGGGAGAAAGCTGTTCACCCTCTCCAGCAGTAGATCCACAGTCTGGGAATGGAGGAAGCCGGCCTCCCTCCCCAACAGTTAGCCAGAGCAGATGATGTGGGGTCCCTACCAGAAGCGCTGGCATTAGGGGCAGAGTGCTACAAATCTCTGCCCAGCACCAAAAACAACTCCAGGTGTTCCAGGGAGCCAGGGCAGGTGGCCCCTCTCCCCAGCGACAAGCTGTTGTAGTGAAGTTACTACTCCCAGCTAAAGCATGGCAACATGGCAGAGCGTTGCTGTCTTCTGCTTAGCACCTACAGTGTCTTCACGGCTTCAGGGAGTTGGGGCAAGTCGGCCCCTCTCCCCAGCGACAAGGTGATGTAGGGAAACTACTACTCCCAGCTAAAGTGTGGCAACAAGGCAGAGCGCCGCTGTCTTCTGTCTAGCACCTACAGTGTCTCCGTGGCTTCAGGGGGCCGGGATAAGTCGGCCCCTCTCCCCAAAAGGGAGACTGAGCCCCAGAATGGTAAAGACCACCAAGCTGAAGCGCTGGCAGCCAGACAGAATATTCCACAACCTCTGGTCCACACCAAATGATGACAACTCTTCACTGAAGAATGGTGGAAATCATGTGGACCACCTATGTGAGGTCACTCTGCCTGACTAACACAGGTCCAGACCAGATCAGGTGGAGGTCTGGGACCTTGTTAGTCTATTTTGGATAGGGGAGATATATCACAGACCCAACCAGGACAGGGGCTTTCGGAGAGGACTGCAGGCTAGCCTCTTGCGTACTGACTATGGGCCCTGGGGTTTTGGGTGGAGGGACGGGGGCTCTATTATTTGGGAGATGTGTGCCTGGGGGACCTTTGGATTCGTTTTACTTCGGATGCAAGTCCATGCCTCCCAACTTGGCCCCCAAGGAGCTGGGGTTGTAGCCCCTCCCACTGCCCACACCCCTGAGGGATCGGCTCAGGGGAATACATGTGAGATTTTATTAAACAAGACGTGAATAGATGGCGCAGATCTGATCCACGCGAGTCTATTTTTTTTGTCAAACGGTATTAATAGCGATAATCTGGCTCCTTATTTATGAATTCAGATAAGACGTATTCCACATTAATTATTTATCGAGCATACTTGGATGGAATATACATATTCGCTAATTTAATTTGCAGAGATATTACATTCTGTGGAGATAAAATTGCTAATTAGCCATTTCCTTGTTTCAGTTCCTGCTCTGTAGTATTTTTAGGTTTCTGATACACATTGATATCGGCGTCTTTCTCTGATGGAGCCTTTCTCTGTTGCTTCAGTTGTATTATATCAAAGAAGAATCTGGACCAAAGCAGAACCTATGGAGCCCTTAAAGTGATATTGTCCTATTTGCATTATGGGTCTTCTTTGCGGAATGTGGCGGAACGTGGCCTGGCCATCTCGTACCCAAACGTGATGAGGTCCAAAAGGGTTGCGACCCTACGCTTTTCCTCCTCGTCAGGAACCTTTCCCTTCTGCTGGTACTGTCCCTAACAGGCGGGGTACCTTTCCCTACAGTGCCAACTTGCAAAAACACACCAAACTTGGGAGCCAGGGCCTTACATAGGATCTTCCTGACCCAAGACGGCTGCCAGAGTCACATGGGGCAGCAGCATCCAACAAGGTGCTACCCCAGTGACCCAGGAAACCATAGAGGAACTGTGTTCTCCTTGACTTCCTCTCCAGCTGTGGTGGAGTGCCGCCTGCAGTGGGGAAGGTAGACTGCACCTACCTACAAGTTGAACATTTTTTTTTTTTACGGGTTCCTTCCAGGTGAACATGTTGGAAAAGGCTGGCTTAGGCAGTACACAAAAGGAGAGGTCGATTTTAAACGTGTCAGTAGGCCAGAGTTTGAACCCCCTAGTAGGGATGAGCCGAACACCCCCTGGTTCGGTTCACACCAGAACATTCGAACGGACCGAAAATTCATACAAACTTTAGAACCCTATTAAAGTCTATGGGACTCGAACGTTCTAAATCAAAAGTGCTAATTTTAAAGGCTAATATGCAAGATATGCAACAGACAACACCAGCAATAAGGGATATCTTCAGGTGTATACTGTGCTGGAGGCACACAACACCCACTCTAACTGCTGCAGATGCCTGTATTAGAGAACACCAGCAATAAAGGGTAGCTACATGTGTATACTGTGCTGGAGGCACACAACACCCACTTTAACTCCTGCAGATGCCTGTATTAGAGAACACCAGCAATAAAGGGTAGCTACAGGTGTATACTGTGCTGGAGGCACACAACACCCACTAACTCCTGCAGATACCTGTATTAGAGAACACCAGCAAAAAAGGGTAGACACAGGTGTATACTGTGCTGGAGGCACACAACACCCACTTTAACTCCTGCAGATGCCTGTATTAGAGAACAGCAGCAATAAAGGGTAGCTACAGGTGTATACTGTGCTGGAGGCACACAACATCAACTTTAACTCCTGCAGATGCCTGTATTAGAGAACAGCAGCAATAAAGGGTAGCTACAGGTGTATACTGTGCTGGAGGCATACAACACCCACTTTAACTTCTGCAGATGCCTGCATTAGAGAACACCAGCAATAAAGGGTAGCTACAGGTGTATACTGTGCTGGAGGCACACAACACCCACTTTAACTCCTGCAGATGCCTGCATTAGAGAACACCAGCAATAAAGGGTGTCCTGCCTGTGGCCAATTATGGCTCTCCT
The DNA here is from genome assembly GCF_037356315.1 of Lithobates pipiens. Lineage (NCBI taxonomy): Eukaryota > Metazoa > Chordata > Amphibia > Anura > Ranidae > Lithobates > Lithobates pipiens. The sequence goes on from NW_027507758.1 coordinate 649,743,929, forward strand.
CCCTGCCGGTGATGTGATTGGCCAAGCATGCGGGGTCACAGTGCATGCTTGGCCAATCATGAGCCAGCAATGCACTGCGATGGCGTAGCGCATTTTGGGCCGTTCGTGCCACACGAATTTGGTGGGAACGGTCCACAAAGTTCTGAATTCACCAAACAGGCGAACGGCCCGCGTTCGAGTCGAACACCGAGCTCATCCCTACACCTTAGGGTAAAACAAAGAGTTTGAAACAAAAGAGAAAACCCTTGGACGACTTTAATTCCAAGCTAGACTTTCCAATTTGATTGGCATGTACCTTTTAAATGTTCTAATCCTTTCACTCTTACTTCTATAATGGGACCTCCAAGATCTGATACCACCTATGAGCCTCCGACAACCTCTCCACATTATTAAGTCGTGTCAGCTTCTGCTCTTTCTGCCCGGCCACTCTACAGTTTGTTAATACATCCGGCATCATAAACCCAGCCTATAATATTTATATGCAGCCGCCGCGCTGTGTACCTATTTTGTATAGTTCTGCCAGCAGCTGGAATCAATCTGGAATAGGTGAAGAGAGGTTAATATTCATGTCATAACCCTATTACTGATCAATTGCTCTTAGTCTGTTCCGTTCTGTAGCTGGTAATTGTGTTTGCTGAGATGAATTGGAGCAGATGAAGAACTACAAGTCCTTTGGATCTATCAATGTCCCTCTAGACCAGGCTTCCTCAACCTTTTAACCCTAGGGGAACCCCAAAAATAATTTTCATGTCTCGAGGAACCCTTCCCAAAACCAAATCATCGGGGCTCAATAGGAACAACGCTCCTTACGTTGATGGTCAATAGGAAGAATGTCCCCCTTAAAGTGGTGTTCAGAATGTCACCCTTAACCAGTTGAGACCCGCGCTATAGCCGAATGATGGCTACAGCGCGGATCTCCTTTGCCGGGACGACGTCTATTGACGTCGTCCCGTGCACGAGCGGCCTGCGCGCCCCCTGAGGGGCGCGCGCGGCGCGCTCTGTGATCGGCGAGTCTATGAGACTCGCCTGATCACCGATCCGAGCAAGGGGTCGATCCCGACCCCTTATCACATGATCAGCTGTCAGCCAATGACAGCTGATCATGTGATATAACAGAGCTGATGTCCCGATCACCGGCGGCCGTGATCGGGACATCAGTCCCGATCACGGCCAGCCCTGCCAGTGCCCACCTGCCCCCTGCTTTGCCACATCAATAAAAAATGTGTCCCCCCTGTCAGTGCCACCCAGCAGTGCCCATAGTGCCACCCAGCAGTGCCCACAGTGCCACCCAGCAGTGCCCACAGTGCCACCCAGCAGTGCCCACAGTGCCACCCAGCAGTGCCCACAATCTACCTCAACAAAGGTGCTGCACCCCAGTGCCACATATCTGTGCCCAGCAGTGCCGCCCATCAGTGCCCAGCAGTGCCGCCCATCAGTGCCCAGCAGTGCCACCTATCAGAGCCACCTATCAGTGCCACCTATCAGTGCCCATCAGTCCCATCTATCAGTGGTACCTATCAGTGCCCCTTAGTGCCACCCATCCATGCCACCCATCTGTGCCACCCATCCGTGCCATCTTATCTGTGCCCATCTTTGCCCATCAGTGCCGCCTTATCTGTGCCCATCGGTGCTGCCTTATCTGTGCCTAATAGTGCCGCCTTAACTATGCCTATCAGTGCCCACCAGTGCAGCCTATCAGTGCCCACCAATGCAGCCTATCAGTGCCCACCAATGCAGCCTATCAGTGCCCACCAATGCAGCCTATCAGTGCCCACCAATGCAGCCTATCAGTGCCGCCTCATCAGTGCACTTCAATGAAGGAGAAAAATGACCTGTTTGCAAAATTTTATAACAAACTATTAAACATGATTTTTTTTTTTTTTTTGCATTTTATTTTGTTTGTTTAGCAAAAAATAAAACTCCCAGCTGTAATTAAATACCACCAAATGAAAGCTCTATTTGTGGGAAAAAAATGATAAAAATTTCATTTGGGTACAGTGTTGTATGCCCGCGCAATTGTCATTCAAATTGCATCAGCGCTGAAAGCTGAAAATTGGTCTGGGCAGGAGGGGGGTTTAAGTGCCCAGTAAGCAAGTGGTTAAAGACAGCTAAAAAAGATATTTGGTGTTATGCTGCTGGCTTTGCTAAGCGGTGCTGAACCTTGAACTCTGTAGACATCATCAAAGAGGTGGTTCATCAGCCACAGCTCAAGGAACCCCTAACAACCTCTGGAGGAACCCTGATTTAGAATGGCTGCTCTAGACCATATGTCTGTTTTTACCCTGAAAAGCCAGTAATCATTTTTTTTCTTTTCTTCTTGGGATCAATTACATAACTATCAAACCAAAGTTGGAACACATACACTTAGTACCAAAACTATTGGGACACCTGCCTTTATGCACACATGAACTTTTTTGTTTACAAACGATTTTTATTTGGTACATAGAGAAAGTACAGAGAGTAAGCATAGATATAATATAATAAATGCAATGTATGGCATCCCAGTCTGACAGCCCGTTCACACCTGAACGTTTTGTAGCCCTACGCCTGAAGCTACAAAACGCTGGAGGGGAAAAAATCCATTATTCTCAATGGAGATGGTTCACATCTCCACTCCATGTCGCCTGAAGCCCTACGCCTGAAGCTCAAACAAGTTCCGGACCCTTTTTTGTCGCGCGAATTGGGCTGATTTGGGCGTTTTCATTCCCATAGAAACTAATGGAAACGCTCGATTCGAGCGTTTAGCGCGACAACGAGCGTTTCTACGGGCGTTTTGACGCTGTATCTGCTCAAGAAAAAATAAGCAGATGAAAAATATTTTTCCTATTGGCTGAAAAAAAACGCTGAAGTTAAAAAAACGCTCGTTGTCGCGCGTTGTAGTGTGACAAAACGCTCGTTGTCGCGCGTTGTAGTGTGACAAAACGCTCGTTGTCGCGCGACAAAACGCCGGTAAAAACGTTCAAACGCGCTACGCTCAGGTGTGAATGCAGCATTAGTCCGTAGGGTTCAATATTGAGTTGGCCCTTTGCAGCTATAACAGCTTCACCTCTTCTGGGAAGGCCGTCCACAAGGTTTAGGAGATGTGTCTATGGGAATGTTTGATCATTCTTCCAGAAGAGCATTTGTGAGGTCAGGCACTGGCCTGGCTTGCAGTCTCCACTCTTATTACATGGTTAGTAAGGTTGAATAAAGACACCAGTCCATCCAGTTAAACCTAAGTGAGTGTCTACAATTGTCTCCATCCCACACTCACATCAGTCTCTACCCTCAAGGAGCCCACAATCCAAGGACCCTGTTCATATATTAGGGACAATTTTGAACAGAAGCCAATTAACCTCCCAGCATTTCTTTGGAGTGTGGGAGGAAACCCATGGAGGCACAGGGAGAACATGTAAACTCCAGGCAGGTAATGTCATGGTTGGGATTTGAACCTGTGACCCTTTTTACTGCTAGACAAGAGTGCTAACCCCAATACCACGGTGCCTCCTGGCTCGCTGTCTCCTCTCTAATTCATCCCAAAGGTGTTCCATCAGGTTGAAGCCAGAACTCTGTGCAGGCCAGTCAAGTTCCTCCACCCCAAACTTGCTCATCCATATCTTTATGGACCTTGCTTTGTGCACTGGTCCAAATCATTTGGTGGAGGGGGGATTATGGTGTGGGGGGTTGTTTTTCAGGGGTTGGGCTTGGCCCCTTAGTTCCAATGAAGGGAACTCTTAAGGCGTCAGCATACCAAGACATTTTGGACAATTTCTTGCTCCCAACTTTGTGGGAACAGTTTGGGGACGGCCCCTTCCTGCTCCAACATGACTGCCCACCAGTGCACAAAGCAAGGTCCATAAAGACATGGATGAGCGAGTTTTGGGTGGAGGAACTTGAAAATAGAGGAGGCCACCATTTTGAGAATCTTCTGCAAGGCAGCAAGGCTGTTTCTCCAATCTCTCGCCATCACCTCTTAGCAAGCTTAAAAAGTGAGTTTTTGTTATCTCATTCTGTGTTATAGAGCATTGTTACTTTATTATATGTAATATTGCACTGATTGATGTTTGTTTTATCAATTTGTAGTTTCGCCTAGCTCTTTCTAATAAATGATATGGTATCTGAGGTTTATGGAGCAGGAAGGTTTAGCTCTCTGTCCTACAGACAGAACAGGCAGGCACCACGGGCAGGCTGGATCACATACATGTATATCGTCAACTGATGGGTGCACAGCGCACCGCCCCCCCTCCCCCCCCCACGGGTTGCGGCTCCAGGTACCCAACCACTCAAAGCTATCACATGATCACAATGTAAAACAAGGCTGTTATGAATGGGGTTCATTCATAACAGCGGTGCTTAGTATTGCGATGCTGTGATTGCCCCACAGCTATCACATGTTACCTTGGTCAATCACAGCACCCTGTACCATGTAATGGCTGTGGGCCAATCACAGCCCATAATAGTAATCACAGATGTAACCCATTGACGACAGTTCCACACACTGCTGTTACAATGATAATCAATGATCATCACTGCAACAGCAATCGAAATGTTAAAAGAAAAAAAGGAATAAAAAAAAAAACAGAGTGCTACACTATGGTGAAAACCTGTAAAAAAAAAAAAAAATAGTAAAAAAAGGTAAAAAAAATGTTAAAAAATGAATGAAAATGATTTATTTCTTTTTTAACATACTGTCACTGGTCAGTATCCCAGATGGCTGTCACACCAGTCACTGCTGATATGATGACACTGTACTAGACATAAAAATGTGAATTTAAAAAAAAAAAGTTATTTAATTTCTTAAATTTTTTTTACCCCCCAAAAATTTCCAAAAAATTACAACTTTAAAAAAACACTTTGTCTACTTTCCCAATAGAGGTCATTTGGTGGGTGTTTGTACTGTCCTGCCATTTTTTGGGCCTCAAGAAATTAGATTGGCCATCAGTACATCAGGATTGATCGATTTTCAAATATATATCCCATAGTTTGTAGACTCTATAACTATTTGTACTTGTACCATTTTTTGCGATACGGCACTGCGTTATTTTATCAGACAATTGCGCGGTCGTGCGACGTTGTACCCAAATAACATGTCATTTTTTTTCCCCCACAAATAAAGCTTTCTTTTGGTGGTATTTGATCATCTTTGCATTTTTTTTTTTTTTTTGCGCTATAAACAAAAAAAGGCCGACAATTTTGGAAAAAAAACAATATTTTTTACTTTTTGCTATAAAACATATCCAATACAATAATACAAAAAAAAAATCGAATTTCATCATAAATTTAGGCCAATTTGTATTCTTCTACATGTTTTTGGGAAAAACAAAATCCCAATAAGTGTATATTGATTGGTTTACACAAATGTTATAGTATCTTTAAAACTATGAGATATATTTATGGAATTTTTATTTATTTTTATACTACGGTAGTAATGGCAGCGATCAGCGACTTATAGCTGGACTGCGATATTGCAGTGGACATTCTGACACTGACGCTTTGTGGGAACCAGTGACACTAATGCAGTGATCGGTGCTAAAAATATGCACTGTCACTGTACTAATGACACTGGCCGGGAAGGGGTTAAACACCTAGGGTGATAAAAGGGTTTAACGTGTGCCTAGCTTTGGTTAGTGTGTACTGTGGGAGGTGCTTTTACTAAGGGAAGTGATAAATTTTGTTCCCTGCTTTGCAGGAACACAAAATTGACCCCCCCCCCCCCGTCAGAACAACGATCTGCCTTGTTGACATAGGCCGATCTCAGTTCTGTGTGTTTTACCGACAATTGGCACGAGCTGGCAAACATGGAGTGCCCAACCCCCTGCAGATTGGCTTATGATTGTTCATAGCAGAAGTGGCCTACCAGCAGCACGTGTGCCCCCTGCAGGCCACAGTACAGAAATCATGTATATACAGTGCCTTGGAAAAGTATTCATACCCCTTGAAATATTCCACATTTTCTCATGTTACAACTAAAAATGTAAATGTATTTTATTGGTATTTTATATGATAGACCGACACAAAGCGGCATATAATTGTGAAGTGGAAGGAAACTTATATTTCAAGGGATATGAATACTTTTTCAAGGCACTGTATATTAGAGCTGCACAATTAATCGTTAAAAAAAATCGTGATCTCGATTCAACCTCCCTGACGATCTCTATTGCAGATTTTGCCGATTCTTTCATATAATAAGTGGAGAGACTTATCTGCTCACTCAGCTTTCAAAAGAAAACATCGGGGCAGTCTGCCAAGTTTTTAACATGAAACATTGTAGATAACTCTTCCTTCTTAAATCAAAGGGATAAACTTCTGTGTGTAAAGAAAAAAATCCAGGCAGTCTGCCAAGTTTTTAAAATGAAACATTGTAACTAACTATTCCTTCTTAGATCAAATGGATAAACTTCTGTGTGTAAAGAAAAAAATCCAGGCAGTCTGCCAAGTTTTTAAAATGAAACATTGTAACTAACTATTCCTTCTTAGATCAAATGGATAAACTTCTGTATGTAAAGAAAAAAATCCAGGCAGTCTGCCAAGTTTTTAAAATGAAACATTGTAACTAACTATTCCTTCTTAGATCAAATGGATAAACTTCTGTGTGTAAAGAAAAAAATCCAGGCAGTCTGCCAAGTTTTTAAAATGAAACAATTTAACTAACTGATGCACAATGGCAGGACTGCGCAAATGGGCATACATGTACATCCCCTTTAAGAAGCGGCATTGTGGACGCGCGTGCGCGCCTGCCGTGTGCTCCGTGGCCGTGCCCGCTGACTCGATGTCCGCCAGTGTCCCGCGACCGTGTCACGGAGCGGCAGAATGGGGAGATGTAAACAAGGCATTTCCCTGTTCTGCCTAGCAACATGACAGAGATCTACTGCTCCCTGTCATCGGGAGCGGTGATCTCTGTCATGTCCTAGGTAGCCCACCCTCCCCCCAGTTAGAATCACTCCCTAGGACACACTTAAACCCTTGATCGCCCCCTAGCGTTTAACCCCCTTCCCTGCCAGTGTCATTTACACAGTAATCAGTGCATTTTTATAGCACTGATCGCTGTATAAATGGCAATGGTCCCAAAATAGTGTCAAAAAATGTCCGATGTTGTAAACGGACGTGTATTTCAATTGTTATTCTGAAATCATTTATTGTCAATGTAAAAAATTTTCCTTTCTTCAATAAAATTCTTGATTGTGAAAAAAAAAAAGTGTCTGATGTGTCCGCCGCAATGTCTCAGTCACGATAAAAATCGCAGGTCGTCACCATTACTAATAAAAAAAAAAAACGAATAATAAAAATGCCATAAATCTATCCCCTATTTTGTAGAACTTTTGCGCAAACCAATCAATATACGCTTATTGCGATTTTTTTTTTTTTTGATTTTACCAAAAATATGTAGAAGATTACTGAGAAATAATTTTTTTTAAATATATTTTTGGGGGGATATTTATTATAAATAAAGTGCTTTTATTTATTATAAAATATTACTTATTTTTTTCAAAATTGTCGCTCTTTTTTTGTTTATCGCGCAAAAAAATAAAAAAAACAACGCAGAGGTGATCAAATATCACCAAAAGAAATCTCTATTTGTGGTGAAAAAAAAAAAAGGGATGTCAATTTTGTTTGGGTGCAAAGTCGCACGACTGCGCAATTGTGAGTTAAAATGATGCAGTGCTCTGGTCTGGAAGGGGGTAAATCCTTCCGGGGGTGAAGTGGTTAATATACATTTTTTTTTTTTTTTTTTTTTACCAAAGACATGTAGCAAAATAAGTTTTGGCTAAATTTATGAAGAAATTTGAGTTTTTAACAGAACGTAGAAAATATAGCTTTTTTTCGAAATGTTTGATCTTTTTTTTCGTGTATATAATAAAAAAAATAGAATCCAGCGGTGATCAAATCCCACCAAAAAGAAAGCAAGAAAAATGATATAAATGTCACTTACATACAGCGCTGCAGGACCGCGCCATTAACAGTAATACTAGCCAAACATGAGCTGCTCATTAAACCTTCTGGAGATCCAAGTGGTTAAATAACTCTTAGATTATTTCCTGTGAAAGACTCCCGGCATTGGATGCCGCTCACTCGCTGCTGCACAAATGTTGTTGCCCAGAAAATAAGTATCTGAACCCTCGGGGCACTCACCAGCATTTCCCTTCTGCCACCCTCTGACTGAGGGCCAACGCCAGCCAATGAGATGGAGACAGCTGTGGCGGCGTGCCCATTGATAAATACGTCCCAAAACACACCGCAGCTTGTTACTGATAAAATGTTTCAAAATGAGCAACAACGTAACTCTTGATTCTAACCCAAAGAGCAACATAAGGACATTTAGTAGCTACAGAATTATTTTAAAGCCGAACTGAGTGATAAGCAAATATCTTCTAAATCCATCGGTCATATTTCTTCTCCTTCAATCTCGGTGATATTTGTGTATTTCCCTCAGATCTGGGCAGTAATCCGGTGCGAGACTTCCTGTAATAAAGACCGCCCACTGCTGCCCTCTCTCCTTGTGCAGGGGGACTGGTCTGGTCTCCGCCTCCTTCTGTAGATTTCTGTTAGGCGTGGGGGGCACCACAAGGAGATTCGGAGTGGGGCTAACCCTCCCACAGCTCTGCTCTCTTTCCTTGTGCAGGGTGACTGGTGTTGCTGCGCCCCCCGTCATTTTCTGTAGTGGGTGGAGCCTGCAGGGCCCCTCCCACAGTTCTGCCCTCTCTCCTTGTGCAGGGGGACTGGTCGTGTATCCCCCTACCCTACTGTAGGTTTCTGTAGTGGGTGGGGCTAGCTGGACCCCTCCCACAGCTCTGCTTTCTCTCCGTCAGGGGTGTAACTAGAAATCACAGGGCCCCATAGCAAAATGTTGTATGGGGCCCCCCTGCAAACACCCCCCCCCCCCCACAAAAAAAATTAACTAATTCCATTGAACAATAGATTACCATACTCATGTGGCACAGTACCCAGGCCAGTAAATTAATTCGACCGTGACCAATAAATTCATTCATCAGTGACCGTGACCAGTTAAATCATTCGACCGTGACCAGTAAATTCATTCATCAGTGACAGTGACCAGTGCAGGACATTAAAGCGGAGGTCCACCCTAAAGTGGACCTTCCGCTCATTGGAACGAGTCGCGCTGCGCAATAAGGATGGTCCCCGCTGTCTCTGGGATCTGTGTGTTTCCCAGCAGGCAGCGGGGGACCTTCGGAAAGGGACGTGGATTCTGCGGAAAGGGGTGTAGCTTCTGCACAATCTACGCCGGAAGTGGGTGCAGATACCTGTACCCCCCTCCCCCCTGAAAGGTGCCAATTGTGGCGCCGGAGGGGGGGTACAGGTATCTGCACCCACTTCCGGCGTAGATTCTGCAGAAGCTACACCCCTTTCCGCAGAATCCACGCCCCTTTCCGAAGGTCCCCCGCTGCCTGCTGGGAAACACACAGATCCCAGAGACAGCGGGGACCATCTTTATTGCGCAGCGCGACTCGCGCATGCGCAGTAGGGAACTGGGAAATGAAGCCGAAAGGCTCCACTTCCTGATTCCCATACCAAGATGGCGGCGGCAGCACCCAAGAGACGATCGAGAGATCAGCTTTGGGTGGCGACATTGCGGGCGCGCTGGGCGGGTAAGTGTCATTATTTTAAAAGTCAGCAGCTGCAGTATTTGACTCCCGCTTTAATACAAAAATTACTGTGACTAGTGCAGGACATTAACCCCCCCCCCGCCATGCTGCATATTAGAAAAATCAGTCAAACTCACAGACAGTTCAGAATGCAGTCTGGCCCCATCACTGCATCAGCTTAATTTAGCTTGTATGGTACCTCTGAAATTGTAGTCTGCAAATTCTGCAATCAAGTGAGGGCATTGACTGGTTCCTCCTCGGCGGTGCTGCCTGGCTCCTCTTGTATGCAGGCTGCAGTAGCTCAGCAGTAGCTCAGCATAGCATAGCTCAGTAGCTGCAGTAGCTCCGCCCATCGAACCTCCGGCCGAGTGACGTCACAACGCTGGGACAGGGCTGACGCCGGTGTTCTAGGCAGGACAGAAGCTTGCCAATGCCGAGCCCCGGACTACTCGGCAGCGGGCCCCCGGCTGAGGGCCCCATTCGGCAGCGGGCCCCATAGCGACTGGGGGCCCCATAGCGACCGCGTGGGTTGCTATGGCGGTAGTTCCGCCACTGCTCTCCATGCAGGGTGACTGGTCTTGCCCCTCCTGCAGATTTCTGTAGTGGGTGGGGCCATGGCCCCTAACTGTCCCTAATTTCGAGGGACTGTCCCTGATTTGGAGTAATGTCCCTCTGTCCCTCTTCCCCCCTCATTGGTCCTTCATTTTGGTCTGATCTGTATACTTGTATATAAAATGCACTTTTTTATCTTTCAAAAAGTGTTTCCCAGAGCTAAACCTTTCATCCAATTTCTAAATTGCTGCATTTTTACATTTTAAAAGCCGATATAAAGGAATAGTAGTGGTAAAAAAAAAATGTCCTTGTGGATTTAACCACTTTCAGCCCCGGACCATTTTGCTGGTAAAAGACCAGACCACTTTTTGCCATTCGGCACTGCGTCGCTTTAACTGACAATTGCGCGGTCGTGCGACGTGGCTCCCACACAAAATTGATGTCCTTTTTTTCCCCACAAATAGAGCTTTCTTGTGGTGGTATTTGATCACCTCTGCGGTTTTTATTTTTTTGCGCTATAAACAAAAATAGAGTGACAATTTTGAAAAAAACGCATTATTTTTTACTTTTTGTTATAATAAATATCCCCCAAAAATATATAAAAAAACATTTTTTCCCTCAGTGTAGGCCGATACGTATTCTTCTACATATTTTTGGTAAAAAAAATCACGATAAGCGATTATTGATTGGTTTGCGCAAAAGTTATAGCGTTTACAAAATAGGGATAGTTTTATAGCATTTTTATTAATAATTTTTTATTATTTTTTTTTTACTAGTAATGGCGGCGATCAGCGATTTTTATTGTGACTGCGACATTATGGCGGACACATCGGACATTTTTGACACATTTTTGGGACCATTGTCATTTATACAGTAATCAGTGCTACATAAATGCAGTGATTCCTGTGTAAATGACACTGGCAGTGAAGGGGTTAACCAGTGGGTGGCAGTGTAGGGGTTAAGTATTCCTAGGGGTGTGTTACTAACTGTGGGGGGGTTGGGCTTTCATTTAGTGAACACTGATCTCTGCTCCAATCACATGGAGCAGAGATCAGCATCACTAGTTGCTAGGCAGAATGGAGAAATGTTGTTTACAACGGCACTTCTCCATTCGGCCGCTCCGTGAGACGATCGTGGGGATGCCCGCGGCGATCGAGTCCGCGGGTCCCGCGACCGGACTCACGGGGGTCCCGACCAGCGTGGGAGCGCGCCGCCGGCGGGGCGCTCACGATGGCAGGGCGGCAAATTTAAAGGGACGTACAGGTACGCCCATTTGCCTGCCCGTGCCATTCTGTCGACGTACATCGTCGTGCGCTGGTCGGCAAGTGGTTAATTAACCATTTTTTGTTTGGTTAATTCTCCTTTAAGGGGATGTGGCAGGGGGGGCGTGTCCTATACCTACATTCGTTTGTTAGTAGATGTCCCTCATTCCCATCTCAAAATGTTGGGAGGTATGGGTGGGGCTAGCTGGACCCCTCCCACAGCTCTGCTCTCTCTCCTTGTGCAGGGTGACTGGTCATGTCTCCGCCCCCCTTTCTGTTGTTTTCTGCAGGGAGCCTGTAGTGGGTGGAGCCTGTTGGGTACGGCACAGTGAGGACATAGGACAGGGGCACAGAGGTGACCGCTAAGGTTCACTCACTAGGTGTCATTTCAATGAGCTTATAAATAAATATATATATATATAATTATTACACATACATACACACTCTATTACCAAAAGTATTGGGACGCCTGCCTTTACACCCAAATGGTTTGGACGAGTGCACATTTTGGACAATTTCATGCTCCCAACTTTGTGGGAACAGTTTGGGGATGGCCCCTTCCTGTTCCAACATGACTGCCCACCAGTCCGTAAAGATATGGGTGAGCAAGTTTGGGGTGGAGGAACTTGACTGGCCTGCACAGAGTCCTGACCTCAACCTGAACACCTTTAGGATGAATTTGAGTGGAGACTGCGAGCCAGGCCTTCTCAAGCCTGACCTTCTGGAAGAATGGTCAAACATTCCCATGGACACCCTCCTAAACCTTGTGGACGGCCTTCCCAGAAGAGCTGAAGCTGTTATAGCTGCAAAGGGTGGGCCAACTCAATATTGAACCCTCCGGACTAAGACTGGGATGCCATTAACCCTTTGACGTTCTGCTCCACCGTTTGGTAGAGCACATTTTGAGTCACGCTAACTCATTGAAAAATGTGGACTTTAAAGGGTTAAAGTTCATGTGCGTATAAAGGCAGGCGTCCCAATACTTTTGGTAATATAGTGTATATACAGTATATAGCATAGGGCTGTGTGCTGTTTGTACCCAGTATCCCTTTCCCAGTGCTAACCCATGTCACACCCCTGCCCCCCTCCCCCCCCCGAATACAATCTATGGGGGGTAAATCTGTCCATGGTGGATATGGACTGGCAGTGAACTCTCATCTCCGACTCTTTTCTCCCTCCGCAGTGCAGATTTAATGGAATAAGATTTAGCGATGAGATGAAAAGCGTTGGATTGATTTCTGCTCCCCGGTAACACAAAACGCTGAGTCCGCTGATATGCAAATGGCGGGAATTATCATATTAATATTTCTATGGCACTTCAAAGGAAGGAGAACAGAGTTAAAGAAGAACTCCGGGCACATGTAATAAAAACTCTGATTATTTAATTCTTGATCAAAAAATAAAAAAAAACGAAACCTCTTCTTGAGCCGTGATATATTTCATTCCCCGTCACCGTCCTGCCGAGTGACTCCCCCGCCTCCCCCGCCATCGTTTTCACCACGCCACCTGAAATGTCAAATCAGAACGACAGCGAGGGTCATAAGCGTACGCACGATCGGACTTTCCGCCAGACTTGGACAATCCGTTGGACAATCGTGTGTGGGGCTCCAGCTGACTTCCCCCCCCCCCCCCCAAAAAGTCCGAAGGACCTAGAAATAAAACATGTTTCAAATCTGTCCGACAGACTAAAAATCGGGAAAACCGTTTCGTCTGTGTGCCGGCCCGACGGGCCAAATACGACGCGAAGGGCAGCCATTGGCTACTGGCTTTAGCACTTCCTTGTTTAGTCCCGTCTTACGTCATCACGCTCCAAACGAAACGGAATTTTCGAACCGTCTTAGTCCGGTCGTGTGTGGCCATTTGCGTTTCGTTCAGAAAGACCGTCGGACCTCCGCCGAAAAAGTCAGTCGGGAAGACCGCCGGACCCAGTCCGTCCAAAAGTCCGGTCGTGTGTACGCGGCATAACGAGTTTTCGGGGGGGGGTGGCGTTGCCGAAACATTGGGGTGGATTTAATAAAGACTAATAGACAGAGGACTCTGCAGGTGCGGTTGCTCCGGAGCTCTGCCGACTTTCATCATCCAATCATATGCAAGCAAAAAATGCTGTTTTTTTTTTTTTTTTTTGTTTTTTTGCTTGCATGTGATTGGGTAATCTTTGCTAAGTGAAAAAAGGGGAGTGTGGCTGGAAGAACCTCATTGTATACGGCACCTCATCCCTATTAGTATGTATGTATAGGGAAAGAAAAAGGATGAGGAAGGGGAGTATCACGGTGCCAGTGACTACAGGGACACAGTTATATATATAAAAAAATATTTTATTTAATTACACATCACAACCACAAAAAACAAACAACAACAAAGAAAAGAAAAGAAAAGAAACAATATCACATGGACAAGGGTTGATACAAATAGATACTAAGCAGGTAATTTGCAACTGTTAAGCAACCATAAAAAAGCACACAGGCACAGATCTTGTATTAGCCTGTGATTTGAGATATCAGCTCCTACATGTTTCGCCAAACCACTGGCTTCCTCAGGGCAATGATATCTGCTCATACTAGAAATAGACAACAAAAAAAGTATAAAATTAGAAAACAGAACAATTTATTACAAAACATAATTATATCAATTCAGAATGACTGACTTCAGCATGGCACGGGCACATACTTTGCTAAGTGAAGCTTCACCTCATTTACTTTCATAGCTCCCAACATTTTGAGATGGGAATGAGGGACACCTACTTGCAAACGTATGTAGGCATAGGACACAGAGCTGTGGGAGGGGTAAGCAGGCTCCACCCACTACAGAAAAGTATGCAAGGGGGGCGGAGACAAGACCGGTCCACCTGCACAAGGAGAGAGAGCAGGGCTGTGGGAGGGACCCAACAGGCTCCACCCACTACAGAAAACGACAGGAGGGGTGGAGCAAGACCAGTCACCCTGCACAAAGAAAGAGAGCAGAACTATGGGAGGGGCCAAGTTAGCGCCAACAGCTAACTGGGCCCCCATTGTCTCCCCTCGAATCTCCTCGTGGTGCCCCCCCCCCGCCCACACCTAACCTTGCATGATACCATATTGCCCACGGCAGCCACCCCTTGTCCTGACCTTGCCTAGACGTTAAGTCACAGCTCCCAACCGTCCCAGATTTCGAGGGAATCTTTATAGTTGCATATAAAAAGCACTTTTTTATCTTTCAAAAAGTGTTTCCCAGCGCTAAACCTTTCATCCAATTTCTAAATTGCTGCATTTGTACATTTTGAAAGCCGATATAAAGGAATATTAGTGGTAAAAAAAAAAAAAATAGCCCTTGTGGATTTAATGAACCTTTTTTTTGTCTTTTTGGTTAATTCTCCTTTAAGGGGGTGTGGCAGGAGGCGTGTCCTATGCCTTTCATACATTTGCTAGTAGGTGTCCCTCATTCCCATCTCAAAATGTTGGGAGGTACGGTTAAGTTATCGTAAATGCTCGTAAATGCTTCGGCGAATTCCGAACGTTATGGGCCGTTCGCGCCAAATTCGTGTGGCGCTCACGGCCCACAATGCACTGCGTCATCGCAGTGCATTGCTGGCTCATGATTGGCCAAGCATGCACTGTGACCCCGCATGCTTGGCCAATCACAGTGCCAGCAGCGAGGAGAGCCATGATTGGCCACAGGCAGGATGCCTGTGGCCAATCATAGCTCAGGCTGTGTAGTACACGCCCCACACTATATAAGGCCGCCAGCGCGGCGGCCTAGTGTAGTGTGTTGGCGTCTGAAGCAGTTAGTGGGTGTTCTGTGTACCTTCAACACAGTACACACCGATCGTTATCGGCCGACTTTCGATCTTGCTGTTGTGTAGTGGTTGTTGTCTGCGTGCCCTGACCGCAGTATACACCGCTATATTCACCTCACCTATATAGCTAGTGATCTATCTTTTATAATAGAGCTTGCAGTCAGTAGTGTTAGGAGATAGTGCGTGCTGTCTGCGTGCTCTGTACCCAGTACACACCGCTATATCCACCTACATGGCTCTTCTCTATTTGAGCCCACTTGCCATCTGCAGGAGATATTGGAAGTTGTGTGTGCCTCCAGCACAGCACAGTATACATCTGTATATACCCCTTTATCTCTGGTGTTCTATAATAAAGGCATCTGCAGGAGTTAGTGGGTGTTGTGTGCCTCCAGCACAATATACACCTGTATCTACCCTTTATTGCTGTTCTCTAATAGAGCCATCTGCAGGGCTTAGTGGGTGTTGTGTGCCTCCAGCACAATATACACTACCCAATTGCTGTTTTACCCAACTCCCTTCAGGCCATTACCATGTCTGGAAGGCCAGCAAGGAGAGGCAGACAGGCGCGAGCCGATAAACGAGGTCAAGCAGGCTCTGTGTCTAGAGACAACAGTGCTGGTCGTGGACGCGGTGCATTGTCATCAGCACGTGGCCATGGGACACGCTTGTCCTTCTTTTCGGCAGCTGGACATGTTGAGCCGCAGCATGCCAATGACTTGGTAGAGTGGATGACCAAGCCCTCTTAATCCTCCTCATCCTCTCTCACCCAGTCTCAGGGTACTAGCAAAGCAGCTGCCAACGCATCGTATCCCTCGTCTCAATGTCATCATCAGTGACTCCTTCCCTAGACCCACCACGTCCTCCTGAGGAGTCTCCTGAACTCTTTGAGCACAGTGTTGGGTACATGCTCCAGGAGGATGCCCAGTGTTTTGTAGGCTCTGATGATGACACTCAGCTAGAGGAAGGCAGTAGCGTGAATGCAGAGAGAGGGGATGCTCAAGAAGGACAGCAATCTGGCAGTCATGTTCCACAAGCTGCAGCATATTGCCAGGTTTGCAACAGCGATGAAGAGGGAGGGGATGATGAGGGCACTGACTCCACGTGGGTGCCTGGTAGGTGAGAGGAGGAGGAGGCACATGTCCAACGAGGCAGGATGCCCTCCGGGGGCCAGCTTAGGGGCAGCACACCGACTGAATCACACCGCAGAGCTCCGCCTGTGCAGGGCGCTGCCTCTGCGCGTTATTCTAAAAGTTCTTTGGCGTGGGCCTTTTTTGAGACGAGTGCATCAGATCGTACCGCTGCTATTTGCAACATATGTCTCAAGCGTATCTCGCGTGGCCAAAACATCAGCCGCTTGGGCACCACATGCTTGACCAGACATATGTTGACCTGCCATGCAGCTCGTTGGCAAGCGTACCTCAAAGACCCACCCCAAAGAACAAAGCGGACCTCTCCTTGCTCCTCATCAGCTGGCATCTCCAACCCCACTAGACCTTCAGTCCTCTCTGAAACCTGCTCTGAGAGGAATGAAGGTGTAGAATTAGGTGTGTCACAGCCAAGTGCTTCCGGGCACTCTGCTAGCAGTAAACCCACGTCCGATTATAGCAGGCAAATGTCCCTGCCCCAGCTGCTGGACCGGCGAAAGAAGTTCACTCCCAGCCATCCACATGCCCAGCGGTTGAATGCTAGCTTGGCTAAATTGCTAGCACTTCAACTGCTGCCTTTTCAGTTGGTAGACTCGGCCCCCTTCCGTGAGTTTGTACAATGTGCGGTTCCTCAGTGGCAGGTCCCCAAACGCCACTTTTTCTCACGGAAGGCGATTCCGGCTCTCTACCGGCATGTGGAAGGCAATGTCCTTGCCTCGCTGGACAGGGCGGTCAGCGGTAAGGTGCATATTACCGCTGACTCATGGTCCAGCAGGCATGGACAGGGACGTTACCTGTCTTTCACGGCCCATTGGGTCACTCTTCTGGCAGCTGGGAAGGATGCAGGACAAGGTGCAATAGTGTTGGAGGTTGTTCCGCCACCACGCCTCCAAAATGCTACTATTGGTTGTGACACATCTCTCTCCTCCACCCCCTCCTCCTCTTCTTCCTCCATGGCCTCTTCCAGTGCTCTGTCCTCAGAACCAGCGGTGCTCCGTAGGCATTCCAGAGGCTACGCAAGTACGCAGGCAAAACGATGCCATGCCGTGCTTGCGCTGGTTTGTTTGGGGGACAGGAGCCACACTGGGGCGGATGTTTTGTCAGCTCTGCAGGGGCAGGCCGAGAGGTGGTTGACACCACGCTAGCTTAAGCCAGTAATGGTGGTTTGCAACAATGGCACCAACCTCCTCTCCGCCCTCCAACAGGGACAACTGACCCATGTGCCCTGTGTAGCTCACGTCCTTAACCTGGTGGTGCAGCGGTTCTTGGGCAGGTACCCCGGCTTACAGGATGTCCTGAAGCAGGCCAGGAAAGTCTGTGTGCATTTCTGCCGATCATTTAATGCCTGTGCTCGGCTGGCTGAGCTCCAAAAGGAGTTGAACCTGCCAGAGAACCGCCTTATATGTGACATGCCCACCAGGTGGAACTCAACGTTGGCCATGCTGCATCGGCTGCACACGCAGCAGAGGGCCATCAATGAGTACCTGTGCGACTACGGCACCAGGACAGGGTCAGGGGAGCTCGATTTTTTCTCACCACGCCAGTGGGGCATGATCAGGGATGCATGCACTGTCCTGTCACCGTTTGAGGAGGCCACAAGGATGGTGAGCAGTGACAGTGCATGCATCAGTGACACTGTACCTCTTGTCCACCTCTTGGAGCATACGCTACGTGGAATAATGGACAGGGCACTTGAGGCAGAACAGAGGCAGGAAGAGGAGGACTTCCTTGCCTCTCAAGGCCCCCTTTATCCAGACAGTGTTCCTGCTGTGCCACCCATCACACAGGAAGAGGATGAGGAGGAGGAAGAGGAGGAGGAGGATGATTGTGTCAGCATGGAGCTGGAGGCTGGCACTCAGCATCAGCAGCAGCAGCAGTCTTGTAGGGATGATTTACAGCCCCAAGAAACACGTGGACTTGTACGTGGCTGGGAGGAGGTAGCTGCGGATCATGTTGTCCTTAGTGACCCAGAGGACTCCGGACCGAATGCCTCAGCTAACCTACGCTGCATGGCCTCCCTGATCCTGCAAAGCCTGCGGAAGGATCCTCGTATTCTTCGGATCAAGGAGAGGGACCATTACTGGCTGGCCACTCTCCTTGATCCACGGTACAAGGGTAAGGTTGCCGACCTTATCTTGCCATCGCAGAGGGAGCAGAGGATGAGACATCTCCGGGAGGCCTTGCAGAAAGGTCTGTGCAACGCGTTCCCAGGGACTAGGAGGTTACAAACTCCTGGTCCTGGACAACGTGTTGCTGAGGCATCGGTCAGAAGGAGCGGTGGAGAAGGTGGCCGTCTGACTGATGCTTTCAGACAATTTTTTAGTCCGCAGCCCCAAGGTATGATCGGTTCCAGCAACCATCGCCAGCGTCTGATTTACATGGTGCAGGAATACCTAGGGGCAAGGTCAGACTTGGACACCTTTCCCACTGAAAATCCTCTGGCTTACTGGGTCTTGAGGATGGATCACTGGCCAGAGCTTGCACAGTATGCAATTGAGCTACTGACCTGTCCTGCATCCAGCGTTCTTTCGGAACGCACCTTCAGTGCTGCTAGTGGCTTTGTTACCGATCACAGGGTGCGCCTGTCCACCGAATCAGTTGATTGACTGACCTTCATCAAGATGAATCAGTCTTGGATGACCCACAGCTACCAAGCACCTGAAGCTGATGTAACCGAATTATTTTTTTGGGAAATATCACATCCCTTCAAGACTGCCTATGCTGATGCTGAGTGACTGTCCTGTTATGTTGATTGTCTATCCTCTTCCTCCTCCGCTGATATGTTGGAAGAACATTTCTGGCTCTGGGTGATGCCATCAGCCCAATTTTTCTTCCCCTGTTTAACAGGGGCGTTTAATTAAAATTTTTGATGCAATGCTTTGCAGCAGGGCTCATTCCTGCAATAAAACTAGAGTATATGGGAGAGGTTGCAGTGTGGTGGCACCAGCACCAGTGCCTAAGTCCCAATTTTTCTGCCCCTGTTTAGCAGGGACATGTAATTACAATTCTTGATATAATATTTCACAGGAGGGCCCCTTCCTGTGCCCACCCAGAGTAACGGTGAGGACTTATAGTGTTGTGGCACCAGCACCACAACCACCAAAGGTCAATTTTTCTACCACTGTTCAACAATGGCATGTAATTACAATTCTTGATATAATCGTTCATAGCAGGGCGCTCCAGCGCCCACCAAGAGTCACTTTGAGGGCTTACAATGTTGTGGCAAAACCAACACCTTGTTCCGCCATTTCTGCAGAGCATATAGGGCAGGCCCCTACTTTCAAACATCCAACTTACAAACATCTCCTACTTGCAAACGGAAGGAGACAACAGCAAGTGAGATGAAAAAAGATGGACGACAAAACAAATTATACAGGGGTGATAACCCTTCCGTATGTTTTCCAAAAAGCTTAAAAATAGTTTTTTTGACTGGAGCTACACTTTACAAATGTACCAGTTGAAAATTACAAACAGATTCTACTTAACACAACAAACCTACACAGTCCCTGTCTTGTTTGCACCGCCTGTATACTGCTGTTCTGAGTATATAGGGCCTGGGGGCCCCACGCATTTCCTTTTTTTAATATGGGTACGGGGTTCCCCTTAATATGCGTAGAAGACCCAAAGGGGCTGGTAATGGGCAGGGAGGGCTACCCATGCCATTTTTCTCAATGATTTTCAACCATATTGCAGGAACCAGATATAACATTAAAACCGCAAGCAGTTTTAAATGGTGTTATTTCCGTTTAATGTCATTTTGTGCAGGGACTGTTCTAAACACGGGAAACACGTGGCACTTCACAGGCATACTACAGACACCCCCCAGGCACCATATTTAAAGGAATATTTCACTTTTTTTTCCACGTCAATCGTCATTAAAATCAGTGCTCCCGCCAAAATGTCAATTTTTAAAAACATTTTAGGCATTGACCCATGTCCCCTGGGGCAGGAGCCAGGTCCCCAAACCCTTTTTAGGACAGTATCTTGCATATTAGCCGTTAAAATTAGCACTTTTAATTTCGAATGTTCGAGTCCCATAGACTTCAATGGGGTTCTAAAGTTCGTACGAATTTGGGGTCCGTTCGAAAGTTCTGTTGCGAACCGAACCGGGTGATGTTCGGCTCATCCCTAATCAGGAGTTACTTTTTAATGAAAGCTGCAGATTTTAAACTTATTGATAATATTGATTGGGATAAGATCCAATTTAAAATGGGGCTTGTCGGTGGACATCCAGGACAGATGTCCTCCTGACCCCCTCTTAGATATTTGGATAGTTCCCATACCACGCCAAGAACAAAGGGAAGACATTCCAATGGCGGGGTTGAATCTCTTTTACTGCACGTTTCCCTCCAAGCATCCTGAGCGCAGTTTGATTGACAGGCAATTTTGTCGCCGTCGGCGGCTGGGACCGCCTGATATCATCCACCGCCCTGCTGGGGACGCGGCTCCCTGTAATATTGATGAAGGTGTAAATTATATGATTACTTACTGTAACAAGCTGCACAGATTTGTGGCTCGGACCAATTCGGAGGCTCCGCAGAGACTTGGCGCTTATTGCCGGGGAAGTAAAGCCAGTCTGCTTATTGATTAGGCAAGGAGCGATCAGACTGATTTGTAATGTTTTGTAGTCAGCGGCAGAAAATATATTCCGGGTCCCATGTGCGCTCTTGTGTGTGTGTTTTTTTTTTCCGGGGATAAAATGGTTCATCAGCAGAGGCAAATTCTCTCAAATTTTATTTAAAACTGCCAACTAAATCACGCAATGCGCTGACTCGTCCCGGTCAATAGACAGCGGAGATCAGAGAACGCTGGAGAAGTTTAAACATTTATGAGGGGAAAAAAAAGAAAAAATTAGACATTATCAATAACAAGAAAACGGCAACAATATTTCATCCTGAGGAGAAAAAACGTTCCATATATTTCCTGTTCAGTAAAAGGATTTCCTGATTTTGCAATAATTTAAAGGGCCAGTCCCCCGAAAGTAATTTTTTTTAGGTATAGATGCAGTGGTGGCCTGTCCATACGGGGGGCAGGGATGCCGCCCCCCCCTAAACCATGCGCCCGGCCCCTAATCTACACGCAGGGTGCCAGAACACATGTTCTTGTTTTTTGCTTTGCATAGTCATATTCAATTATTTTGTAAATACGTTTTATTTATTTATTATGGTTTTACTGTATATAAGGTTGTTTGTAAGATTTTTCAATAAACAAAATTAACCCCTCATAATGGGCACAGCGGGTGTACAGACCCGGGAACTCAGCACAGGGATGGCGGAAACACCTCATAATGGGCACAGCAGGTGTACAGACCCAGGAACCCAACACAGGGATTATGGGAACCCCTCATAATGGGCACAGTAGGTGTACAAACCCGGGAACTCAGCACAGGGATGGGGGAAACACCTCATAATGGGCACAGCGGGTATACAGACCCGGGAACTCAGCACAGGGATGGTGGGAACCCCTCATAATGGGCACAGCGGGTGTACAGACCCGGGAACTCAGCACAGGGATTATGGGAACCCCTCATAATGGGCACAGTAGGTGTACAAACCCGGGAACTCAGCACAGGGATGGGGGAAACACCTCATAATGGGCACAGCGGGTGTACAGACCTGGGAACTCAGCACAGGGATGGTGGGAACCCCTCATAATGGGCACAGCGGGAGTACAGACCCGGGAACTCAGCACAGGGATGGCGAAAACACCTCATAATGGACACAGCAGGTGTACAGACCCGGGAACTCAGCACAGGGATGGCGGAAACACCTCATAATGGGCACAGCGGGTGTACAGACCCGGGAACTCAGCACAGGGATGGTGGGAACCCCTCATAATGGGCACAGCGGGTGTACAGACCCGGGAACTCAGCACAGGGATGGCGGAAACACCTCATAATGGGCACAGCGGGTGTACAAACCCAGGAACTCAGCACAGGGATGGCGGAAACACCTCATAATGGGCACAGCAGGTGTACAGACCAAGGAACCCAACACAGGGATTATGGGAACCCCTCATAATGGGCACAGTAGGTGTACAGACCCAGAAACACAAAAAAAAAACTAACAAAAATATGCGAGGTCCCAGACCGTTAACCATAGCTTGCAGCCTGGCTGGGTGGCAAAGGGAGGATAAGCATGCACCCCTTCTCCTAAACTATACCAGGTTACATGTCCTCAACATGGGGAGGTGCCTTTCCAGTGGCAATCCACCTGGCAAAGCACCTTCTCACCATATTGATTGGACAAGGGCCTCTTCCCCATAACCCTGGCCGATGGTTGTTGGGGTCTGCAGACAGGGGGCTTATTATCAGAATTTGGAAGCCACTTTAATCATAAGGAGGCCCACCTTTACTAATGATGAGACCTTCAGTTCTTCCCTAATGATGAGCATCCCTAACCACCTACCCACCTTCCTTAATGATGAAACCATCAGTTCTTACCTAATAATGGTCCCTAATAATGAGCATCCCGAACCATGTAACCACATTCCCCAATGATGAGACCATCAGTTCTTCCCTAATGATGACCATCACTAACCACCTAACACCTTCCCTAATGATGAGACCATTGGGTCTTCCCTAATGTTGAGCATCCCTAACTACCTTCCCTAACGATGAGACCATCAGTTCTTCCCTAATGATTATCATCCCAGGGTTTTTTTTGCTGGGAGGGCGGCAGGCAACCCCCCGCCTGCTGTCTGCAGATTGGTCTGGCACTTACCCCATCTAGTTGGTGGGTGGCAGTGTCCTCTGCTCCAGCATGACGGATGTGATCTAGGTGGCGGGTGGCAGGCTCCGGTGTCCTCATCTCCTCCTAGGCGTCAGATTGGATGACCCGCTTCCTGTATGGCAGGGAGGAGATTTAGTGTGAAAATAGTGAATATTCGTTTGCTATTGTCACACAACTTGGGGGGGGGGGGGGGATCAAGGAGCAGTGCCCTGGGGCCCGAGACCACCCTTTTTGAAGCCTATTAGAGCCTCTCACTCTAATAACATGCTTAAAATAAACACACCCCCCTATTGGAATCCATAGTCTCGCGCCCCTGCATGTAGATCAGGGGGCCGGACGCATGCATAGGGGGACGGCGCCGGTGTGCCCCTAATGGATGGACTACCACTGCTACCCACCTTCCCTAATGATGATACCATCAGTTCTTTCCAAATGATGAACATCCCTAACCACCTAACCACCTTTCCTTATTATAAGACAATCAGTTCTTCCATAATATTGAGCATCTTTAACCACCTAACCACCTTCCCTAATGATGACACCTTCAGTTCTTCCATAATAATGAGCATCCCTAACCACCTAACCACCACTCTAACCACCTAGCCACCTTGACTAATGATGAGCATCCCTACCCACCTTCCCTAATGATGAGACCATCGGTTCTTCCCTAATGACGAGCATCCCTAACCACCTAACCACCTTCCCTAATGATGAGTATCTCTAACCAACTAGCCACCTTGCCTAATGACGAGCATCCCTAACCACTTGATGAGATCATCAGCTCTTCCCTAATAATGAGCATCTCTAACCACCTAACCACCTTTTCTAATGATGAGACCATTGGTTCTTCCCTAATGATGATGAGACCATTGGTTCTTCCCTAATGACGAACATCCCTAACCACCTACCCTAATGATGAGCATCTCTAACCACCTAGCCACCTTCCCTAATAACAAGCATCCCTAACCACCTGATGAGATCATCGGCTCTTCCGTAATAAAGAGCATCTCTAACCACCTAACCATCACTCTAACCACCTAGCCACCTTGACTAATGATGAGCATCCCTACCCACCTTCCCTAATGATGAGACCATCGGTTCTTCCCTAATGACGAGCATCCCTAACCACCTAACCACCTTCCCTAATGATGAGTATCTCTAACCAACTAGCCACCTTGCCTAATGACGAACATCCCTAGAGTAGCCACCTGATGAGATCATCAGGTCTTCCCTAATAATGAGCATCTCTAACCACCTAACCACCTTCCCTAATGATGAGACCTTCAGTTCTTCCCTAATGATGAGCATCCCTAACCATCTTCCCTAATGATGAGAGCATTGGTTCTTCCCTAATGATGAGACCATTGGTTCTTCCCTAATGATGAGCATCCCTAACCACCTTTCCTAATGATCAGACCATTGGTTCTTCCCTAATGATCAGACCATTGGTTCTTCCCTAATGATGAGACCATTGGTTCTTCCCTAATGATGAGCATCCCTAACCACCTTTCCTAATGATCAGACCATTGGTTCTTCCCTAATGATCAGACCATTGGTTCTTCCCTAATGATCAGACCATTGGTTCTTCCCTAATGATCAGACCATTGGTTCTTCTCTAATGATCAGACCATTGGTTCTTCTCTAATGATCAGACCATTGGTTCTTCCCCAATGATCAGACCATTGGTTCTTCTCTAATGATCAGACCATTGGTTCTTCTCTAATGATGAGACCATTGGTTCTTCTCTAATGATCAGACCATTGGTTCTTCCCTAATGATGAGACCATTGGTTCTTCTCTAATGATCAGACCATTGGTTCTTCCCTAATGATCAGACCATTGGTTCTTCCCTAATGATCAGACCATTGGTTCTTCCCTAATGATCAGACCATTGGTTCTTCTCTAATGATCAGACCATTGGTTCTTCCCTAATGATGAGACCATTGGTTCTTCCCTAATGATCAGACCATTGGTTCTTCCCTAATGATCAGACCATTGGTTCTTCCCTAATGATCAGACCATTGGTTCTTCCCTAATGATCAGACCATTGGTTCCTCTCTAATGATCAGACCATTGGTTCTTCCCTAATGACAAGCACCTTCCCTAACGATGGGCAGCTGATGCTGAAGTGACTGTAGTCAGGAAGTGAATGAAAGAGGCTGGAGGAGATCAGCAGCACTGAGATTGGAAAACAAATGATAAAAAGTACAAAAATGTATTTTATTAAAAAAAATGTAAATAATTGATGGTACAGGTAAGTGTCATCCAGCGTTCCCAGCAGACTCACTACAAAGTTCTCCAGTATTGCTCACCTACCTTCTCACTCCTATTCCGGGCCACGAAGGGTTACCACAGAGCTCCTCGTCCCGCTGATCTGTAGATTTCCAAAATGGAAAAAAAATTCAAATCAGGCCAACGGGATCCATTTTACTAAATGGCCCCGGCCGCAGCAGTCATACATTTACATTATAATTTGCGGTTGTAAAGTGTGTATGTGCCCAGCGTGGCCCCACGTCGGAGGCGAGGGCCGCAGGGCGCCTTTAAAGCAGATTGCTGACATTACCCTTCATTGTTTTTCTCAGCGCTGTTTTCTTTTAAAGTTAATTCTTATTTTATAAAGGCCGTCGGCTCTCAGCGATCTCATGGCGGTTCCCGCTGTTTGCCCTAAACTCTCGCTGATGCGTCACGCGTGGCTCTGGGGGTTCCCTCCTCTGACCATTGACGTCACCAGCTCTTCACGTCTCTGCAGCGTTCGCATCGGTCAGGAATCGTCAGGCTGGTTATTTTCCAGAAACAATCATTACAGTATGAAGTTCTTTATTATGGGAACCTAAATTCTTAACCACTTTCAGACCGGACCATTTTGCTGGTAAATGACCAGAGGTCTTTTTACACTTTGGCACTGCGCTGCTTTAACTGGTAATTGCGCGGTCATGCAATGTTGTACCCAAACAAAATTTGCGTCCTTTTCTTCCCACAAATAGAGCTTTCTTTTGATGGTATTTGATTGCCTCTGCGATTTTTATTTTTTGCGATATAAACGTAAAAAGACCGCAAATTTTGAAAAAAAATGATATTTTCTACTTTTTGTTATTAGAAAAATCCAATAAACTCAATTTTAGTCATACATTTAGGCCAAAATGTATTCAGCCACATGTCTTTGGTAAAAAAAAAGTCAATAATTGTATATTTATTGGTTTGCGCAAAAGTTGTCACATCTACAAACTAAGGTACGTTTTCTGGAATTTACGCAGCTTTTAGTTTACGACTGCCTATCTCATTTCTTGAGGTGCTAAAATGGCAGGGCAGTACAAAACCCCCCCAAATGACCCCATTTTGGAAAGTAGACCCCCTAAGGAAATTGATAAGAGGCATGTTGAGCCCATTGAATATTTTATTTTTTTGCCTCAAGCGATTGAATAATGACAAAAAAAAAAATTTTTTTTTTTTTTTTTACACAAAGTTGTCACTAAATGATATATTGCTCACACATGCTATGGGCGTATGTGAAATGACACCCCAAAATAAATTCTGCTGCTTCTCCTGAGTACGGGGATACCACATATGTGGGACTTTTTGGGAGCCTAGCCGCGTACGGGGCCCCGAAAACCAAGCACCGCCTTCAGGCTTTCTAAGGGCGTAAATTTTTGAGTTCACTTCTCACTACCTATTACAGTTTTGAAGGCCATAAAATGCCAAGATGGCACAAAACCCCCACAAATGACCCCATTTTAGAAAGTAGACACCCCAAGCTATTTGCTGAGAGGCATGTTGAGTTCATGGAATATTTTATATTTTGCCACAAGTTGCGGGAAAATTACAAACTTTTTTTTTTTTTTTTTTTTTTCACAAAGTTGTCACTAAATGATATATTGCTCACACATGCCATGGGCATATGTGAAATGACACCCCAAAATAAATTCTGCTGCTTCTCCTGAGTACGGGGATACCACATATGTGGGACTTTTTGGGAGCCTAGCCGCGTACGGGGCCCCGAAAACCAAGCACCGCCTTCAGGCTTTCTAAGGGCGTAAATATTTGACTTCACTCCTCACTACCTATTACAGTTTTGAAGGCCATAAAATGCCAAGATGGCACAAAACCCCCACAAATGACCCCATTTTAGAAAGTAGACACCCCAAGCTATTTGCTGAGAGGCATGTTGAGTCCATGGAATATTTTATATTTTGCCACAAGTTGCGGGAAAATTACAAACTTTTTTTTTTTTTTTTTTTTTTTCACAAAGTTGTCACTAAATGATATATTGCTCACGCATGCCATGGGCATATGTGAAATGACACCCCAAAATAAATTCTGCTGCTTCTCCTGAGTACGGGGATACCACATATGTGGGACTTTTTGGGAGCCTAGCCGCGTACGGGGCCCCGAAAACCAAGCACCGCCTTCAGGCTTTCTAAGGGCGTTACAGTTTTGAAGGCCATAAAATGCCAAGATGGCACAAACCCCCCCCAAATGACCCCATTTTGGAAAGTAGACACCCCTAAATTTAGGGGTACACTAGTGAGACTAGGTAATAAATGGCGGGTGCCCTGAAACTATAAAAAAATAACTAACCAACCAGCGTCACCTGTAACAGTTATATGGTGATCACTGGTGAAAGGGTTAACTAGGGGGCAATCAGGGGGCTTTATGCGGTAGTATATGGGGGTCCCTGGCGCTATAAAAAGCTGCGGCGAACCTAAATACCTACTTGCCTAACTAGCGTCACCTGTGACACTAATACAGCGATCAGAAAAACGATCGCTTATTAGGCTGGGTTCACACTGGAGCGATGCGGGAACGCCACGAATGCGCGGCGGGTTCCCGCATCGCATGCCTCCCGGCGGCAGTTCACACTGCCCTATGCGAACTGCTGGGAGTGTCAGTGAAATGTTACTGACACCCCCAGATCAGTTCGCATATCGCAGTGCGATCTGCAAACTCGGATCGCATGGTGTGAACACCCATGCGATCCGATTCTGCTGCGGGCCAAAAAAAGGGTCCCGTGCGAATTTGCGGCGGGTGCGGCGGGTGTGGCGGGTGCGGCGAATGGCTGAACTCGAATCGCACAGAGATCGGATGTGATTTGCACTGCAGTGCGAATCACATCCGTTCTCAAACCGCTGCAATCTGAACCCAGCCTTAGTGACACTGGCGACGGGGGGTGATCACGGGGTTAAACCTTTATTGGGGGGGTTAGGGGGGTACCTTAGAACTAAAGGGGGCTAACCCTAACTGCCCTAACAGTTATTAGTCACAAATGACACCCGCCGGGTGATCAGGGGGTTAAACCTTTATTAGGTAATAAATGGCGGGTGCCCTGAAACTATAAAAAAATAACTAACCAACCAGCGTCACCTGTAACAGTTATATGGTGATCACTGGTGAAAGGGTTAACTAGGGGGCAATCAGGGGGCTTTATGCGGTAGTATATGGGGGTCCCTGGCGCTATAAAAAGCTGCGGCGAACCTAAATACCTACCTGCCTAACTAGCGTCACCTGGGACACTAATACGGCGATCAGAAAAATGATCGCTTATTAGGCTGGGTTCACACTGGAGCGATGCGGAAACGCCGCGAATCCGCGGCGGGTTCCCGCATCGCATGCCTCCCGGCGGCAGTTCACACTGCCCTATGCGAACTGCTGGGAGTGTCAGTGAAATGTTACTGACACCCCCAGATCAGTTCGCATATCGCAGTGCGATCTGCAAACTCGGATCGCATGGTGTGAACACCCATGCGATCCGATTCTGCTGCGGGCCAAAAAAAGGGTCCCGTGCGAATTTGCGGCGGGTGCGGCGGGTGTGGCGGGTGCGGCGGGTGCGGCGAATGGCTGAACTCGAATCGCACAGAGATCGGATGTGATTTGCACTGCAGTGCGGTGCGAATCACATTCGTTCTCATAAACCGCTGCAATGTGAACCCAGCCTTAGTGACACTGGCGACGGGGGGTGATCACGGGGTTAAACCTTTATTGGGGGGGTTAGGGGGGTACATTAGAACTAAAGGGGGCTAACTCTAACTGCCCTAACAGTTATTACAGTCACAAATGACACCAATGCAAAAAAAAAAAAAAAAAAAAAAAAAAATGACATTGGTGTCACTGTGACTGGGGGGCAGGGGTAATTGGGGGGGTGATCGGGGGGTAAAGGGGGGGTGTGAGTGTGCCTGGCATGTTCTACTGTGTGTGGGATGTGTTGGTGCAACTCACTGATCCGCTCTCCTCCGTGTCGGAACGAAAAATACCGACACGGAGGAGAGAATACATCACTTCCTCTCCTGTGTTTACATTACAGGAGAGGAAGTGATGTCACCGGGGATTTCTATTCGTCGGGAGCGATCGCGAGGGGGTGGCCATGAATGAATGGCCGTCCCCTCGTCCGGGATCGCTCCCGAACGAAAACCGACCGCCGCAGGCACCGGGCGGGGGCCCGATCGGGCCCCCGACCCGCGGGAGGCAAATCACGTACATGTACGTGCTTATGCCTGCCCGTGCCATTCTGCCGACGTACATCGGCGTTAGGCGGTCGGCAAGTGGTTAAAGAAAAACAGCTGCCAAAGGATTTGAATTTCTGTCCATCCAGTCCTGAAATGTACACAGCTCTGCCACACAGCCCATTCCTGCCCAGCGAGGCTGGAGACCTGCATTTTTCTCTGAGGTCCTGCAGTTTAGTAACTGTAGCCCTGGCTGGTGGCCCCTTTAGGCAGTGGGAGTCATACAACCCAGGGCATCATCAATATTTTGGTATGCTGACGCCTTAAGAGTTCCTTTCACTTGAACTAAGGGGCCAAGCACAACCACTGAAAAGCAACCCCCACACCATAATCCCCCCTCCACCAAATGATTTGGACCAGTGCACAAAGCAAAGTCCATAAAGACACGGATGAGCGAGTTTTGGGTGGAGGAACTTGACTGTCCTTACCTCAACCCAATAGAACACCTGTGGGATGAATGAGGGCGGAGATTGTGAGCCAGGCCTTCTCGTCCAACATCAGTGCCTGACCTCACAAATGCTCTTCTGGAAGAATGGTCAAACATTCCCATAGACACATCTCCTAAACCTTGTGGACGGCCTTCCCAGAAGAGTTGAAGCTGTTATAGCTGCAAAGAGCGGGCCAACTCAATATTGAACCCTACGGACTAAGACTGGGATGTCATTAACGTTCATGTAAAGGCTGGTGTCCCAATACTTTTGGTATTATAGTGTATATGTACTGTATATTGAAAGATCCGTTATATATGTTTTGGATGAAGTTCCTGGGAGTTCTCTGTGACCCGCGCTGCCATGGGGGTGTCACTCTCTCTTAGCTAGATCTCCCCCATCATGGAGAATCCATGGAGAGGACATGACCCCATGGTTTGGTTTTGCAGTGGCCGTAGCTTTGTAATGATCGGTTTGGAGGGGGTGCTGCTGAGCGCTCGTCCTCTGCTCATTACAATTCTATCACCGCAGCCTCAGATCGCGTCGGCGAGTACCCCGGATTAACACGAAAACGCGAACCAGAAAAGCTTGGCGGCCAGACGCCTGCATCCTGGTCATGAATCTTTCATGCAGAGCCTCGGCTGTGTCGGGTATGGATCTCTATTCTCTGAACAGCTCGAGTGCTTCATAAACAGCTTCACCTTTTATCTGCACCGATCCCGCATCTCATACATCCTCCCTGAGGGAGGGGAAAGTGAGGAGAAGCGTGAGAAAGAAAAACAAAATGAAATGCATCCACACAGGATGGGTATTTAGGGTTTTCATGAGGACAACACAGTGGGGTGGGGTCACTACATCCCTCTAAATGTATATCCAGTTCCGCCTCGATAGGCAAATAAATTGCCTCATTTTTAAGATCCAGTCATTAAAAGTTTGTTGGGCGAATGTCACAAGCGTTCGCCCAGCTATCCTTTAAGTTCCTATGGTCATCAGCTCCATCTAGTGGCCATAATGCAGTATTTTTATGATTTATTTCAGAAAAAAAAAAAAATCATTACGGCCACTAGATGGAGCTGACTATTATAAAAAAAAAAAATCTATTTATTTACAATGCGTTGGGTAATTTCTAGGGACAGATTATCAAATCCAAATCCCTGATTGATATAAGAAAAAAAAAATGTAAGAGAGAGCGCCGCTCCCTCGAAAAGTGATGGGATTTTAACGGGCGTGCTATGTACTGTCAGGCCGCGTACACACGCGGGGACTGTTCGCCCAACTTTGTCCGCTGAACAGTGTTTCGGCTGACAGTCCGCCCGTGTGTGGGCTTTCAGCGGACAGTTTCAGCGAACAGTCCGCTGAACAAGGTTTTTCGGAAATTCCAAAAAACTGTCCGCTGAAACTTTGTTTCAGCGAACAGTCCCCTCGTGTGTAGGCTTGTTCGTCAAACTAAGTTCCGCGCATGCTCAGAAAGGATTTACACGCCGAAAGTTATAATGCAGTGTATAGGACGTCGTATTTTTCGCCCCGTCGTACGTGCCGTTCACGTCATCGCGCACGGTTTCAGCAAACTGTTCGTTCGTCGTGTGTGGCCATGTCCGTCCATGCTAATTTTGAGCGGACTGTTTGCCGAAACTGTTTGACGGACAAAGTTGGGCGAACAGTCCCCGCGTGTGTACGCGGCCTCACTGAGGCGAGCGCAACCACAAGAGATTTTATAAAATGATTTAAGATTTGTTATAAAGATACAAATATAAAACCACAATACAATAATATCATTGGTCATTGACTATAGTTGATACTTAATGCACAAGATGCGAAAAGATGCTTGTAATTGCAGAGAAGCCGACGCGTTTCGTAAAAAGGGCTTTTTCAAGGCAGCTCAGCGTGCATCTATAGCGTTGTATAGATTACAAAAAGTACCATTAGTATAAGTAACAATTCATTTTTTAATAATACATTTGAAAATATTATATACAAGAGGTATAGGTGCTTAGCAAACTTGTGGCATATATAAATATATATATATATATATATATATATATATATATATATATATGCGACTGCAACCCCAAAGAGACAGCGGTGAATGACCCCATGGTGATTGGAGCGGTGAAGTCAGATACAGCAGGTTGGTCTGTTGGACATTGGACTGTGTAAGGGCACGATATAATGATCTATAAGTACCAAATATGTATATATTTGTAATGGAATTATACGAATATTTGGTACTTATAGATCATTATTGCCCCCCCCCCCCCCACCACCACCCTTCACCTGGAAAGGTTGAGGAACCTTCACACAATGTTCCTGTCTAGCTGCAGATTTGGAGGGTTGAGAAAACCTTCTATGTAGACCGTAATATAATATAACACACCGAGGCCCCATTCACTCTTGTGCAACGCGTCCTGCGACTTGAGGCTGCAAAATCGCATGACAAGTCGCACCCCCATGTATTTCTCCAATGGGTACCGATCATGTCTGTGCGACTTCAAAGTAGTCCCTGCGCTACTTTGAAACTTGAGGTCCAAAGGCCCCTAGATTAAACAGGCATCGCTTCAAAGTCGTGCGACTTTCAGGTCGCCCAAGTTCGAATAGAGCCTAACTGGTTTCTTGAGCTTAAAAAAATGGACTTTCATTTTGTTTACATGTACAACAAATCTGTATTCTTCACTAGAAGATTTTTCAGAACACCCAAACATAAAATATATATATATATATTTTTTTTTTTTTTTTTTTTTTTTTATATTTAAGAAGTGGCCCTTGAGAATAAATTGATGGGTGTTGCAAATATGTCACACGGTATTTGCGCAGTGGTTTTTCAAACACAATAAAAAATAAATAAATAAATATATATATATATATTTTTTTTTTAATTGTGTTTGAAAAACCACTGGGACCCCCAGATCCTGCCTCCCCCAACATATGAATGGGTATGGGGTACATTGTACTGCTACCCATTCACCAAAAAAGGTAGTGTAGTGTGACAAAAGAAAATAGCCAGCTTTTGACAAGTCCTTTATTAAAAATGTCTTCTTCTTCCCCCCCACTTCTTCCTCTGGTCTTCTCCTTCTACCTCTGGTCTTCTCCTTCCCCCGCTTCTTCCTCTGGTCTTCTCCTTCTTACTCTGGTCTTCTCCTCCCCCCACTTCTTCCTCTGCACTTCTCCTTCTTCCTCTGGTCTTCTCCTCCCCCGGCTTCTTCCTCTGGTCTTCTCCTTCTGGTCTTCTCCTTCTTCTGGTCTTCTTCTCCCCCACTTCTTCCTCTGGTATTCTCCTTCTTCCTCTGGTCTTCTCCTCCCCCCACTTATTCCTCTGGTCTTCTCCTTCCTCTGGTCTTCTCCCCCCCCCCCACTTCTTCCTCTGGTCCCGTTTCTTCCTCTGGTCCCGTTTCTTCCTCTGGTCTTCTTCTTCTTCTTCTGGTCTTCTCCTCCCCCCACTTCTTTCTCTGGTCTTCTCCTTCGTCCTCTGGTCTTCTCCTTCCCCCGCTTCTTCCTCTGGTCTTCTCCTCCCCCCACTTCTTCCTCTGCACTTCTCCTTCTTCCTCTGGTCTTCTCCTCCCCCGGC
Source organism: Lithobates pipiens (assembly GCF_037356315.1). Lineage (NCBI taxonomy): Eukaryota > Metazoa > Chordata > Amphibia > Anura > Ranidae > Lithobates > Lithobates pipiens. The sequence continues at coordinate 649,777,455 of NW_027507758.1, forward strand.
TTCTTCCTCTGGTCTTCTCCTTCTGGTCTTCTCCTTCTTCTGGTCTTCTTCTCCCCCACTTCTTCCTCTGGTATTCTCCTTCTTCCTCTGGTCTTCTCCTCCCCCCACTTATTCCTCTGGTCTTCTCCTTCTTCCTCTGGTCTTCTCCCCCCCACTTCTTCCTCTGGTCCCGTTTCTTCCTCTGGTCTTCTCCTTCTTCTTCTGGTCTACTCCTTCTTCCTCTGGTCTTCTCCTCCCCCCACTTCTTTCTCTGGTCTTCTCCTTCTTCCTCTGGTCTTCTCCTTCCCCCACTTCTTCCTCTGGTCTTCTCCTTCCCCCACTTCTTCCCCCTGGTCTTCTCCTCCCCCCGTTTCTTCCCCTGGTCTTCTCTTTCTTCTTCTGGTCTTCTCCTCCTTCCTCTGGTCTTCCCCTCCCCCACTTCTTCCTCTGGTCTTCTCCTCCTTCCTCTGGTCTTCCCCTCCCCCCACTTCTTCCTCTGGTATTCTCCTTCTTCCTCTGGTCTTCTCCTCCCCCCACTTCTTCCTCTGGTCTTCTCCTCCCCCCACTTCTTCCTCTGGTCTTCTCCTCCTTCCTCTGGTCTTCCCCTCCCCCCACTTCTTCCTCTGGTATTCTCCTTCTTCCTCTGGTCTTCTTCTCCCCCCGTTTCTTCCTCTGGTCTTCACCACCTTCCTCCGCTCTTCCACTTCCCCTTCCTCCGGTCTTCCTCTTCCCCCGCTTCATCCTCTGGTCTTCTTCTTCTTCCGCTGCCGATCCGCTGAAAAAAAAAAAAAGAGCTTCCTCCAATGCTGTGATGGAGTGGAAGACGTCATTCAGAGACCCTGCCGCTTGTGACTTCACTGCTGGGTCCTCGATGTCACGGGGGGTGGGGTCTCTGGATGATGCCATCCAGTGGCCACGCACCATAATTATATATGAAAAGTGAGCCATGGAAGCGGACAGATTGGCGGGCCGCAGGTTTGGAGGGGAATTGTTTTTGTATCTTCCGCGGGTCAGTGGCGGTGGAGGAAGAAGAAAAATAAGAGCGGGGAAAGAAGGAGGAGGAGGGAGAGGAAGGAGGAGGAGGAAGAGGAAGGAGGAGGAAGAAGAGAAGGACAGGTTCAGAGGGGAATCGTTTTTGTACTTGTCGTAAACCATAAACTGGCTATTGTCTTTTCTTACACTACTTTTTTTGGTGGATGGGTAGGGGTACAATGTACACCATACTCCTTCTCATAGAGGGGCTGGGATTCCGGGGGCACCCTTGTTAAAGGGGTCTTCCAGATTCCGATAAGCCCCGCTCGCCCACAGACCCCGACAACCACCAGCCAGGATTGTCGGGAAGAGGCCCTTGTCCTCATCAATATGATTTGCCTTGGGGTGGGGGCACAGGCATGGAAATTATGCTCCAGCATTTGACAATATAGTTAGAAGAGCCCTGGTCAAAAAAAGCTTACAATCTACAAGGGTAGGACACAAAAAAATTAGAAACATTAAACAAATCATATTAGAAAAGCAGGGATACAAATCAAGCTAGACACAACCATGACAAACCTTTGTGGTGATCGGAAGTCCTCACCCCAAACCCCTAAAAAGCTAAATGGCAGGATTATCATAAGCAAAAACAGACACAATTAATACAAAAGCCAAAAAAGCAGCGCACAAACTACAGTGACACACACAGTAGAAATTAATTAGCAGGATCCTTCCTTTTCATCTAAACCATTACATAACCTGTTTCCCAGAAAATAAGCCCTACCCTGAAAATAAGACCTACAAAGATTTTAAATAGGGCTTATTTGGGGGTAGGGCTTATATTGCAGCCATCATCGACAATCACACTAGGTCTTATTTTCAGGGAAACAGGGTAGCAGTTGTAAGTCTAATGCTTCGTACACATGACCTGACTTTCCGGCAAACTACGTCCCACAGGATCAGTCTGTCGGACAATCCGATTGTGTGTGGGCTAATCCGATCATTTTTCACATAAAAAATCAGGTGGACCTAAAACATGAAAACATTACACATTCGAGCATTCTTAAAAAACAAATTGGATGAAGAAGAAGCAACATTGTTGCGAGGACAATTTCTTTGAGAGAAAGATACAGTTTATCTCAGCATTAAAAGTATTTATTTGGGGAAGTTACAATTGTTACAATTCTACCATTAGAATCAATGGCTGAAACTTGCATTGGCCTACATAACTCTCATTTTCACTCTCAAAAAACGCTTTTTAACCCCGCGCTCATTTTGGTATTTACTATAAGCCCTTGTACACACGGGTCGGACATTCCGACAACCAAATCCGTCGGATTTTGTCCAAAACTGTTGCATACACACAGTCGGGCAAAGTTGTCGGAAAATCCGATCGTACTTAACGTGAGGACATTGTTTCGTTACGACTGGACTACGTTCAGGCTAGTAGCCAATAGCTTATGTCTAGGAATTTGATCTGAGCATGCGTGGCACTTTGTCCGATTGGAATTCTCTACACACAATCGGACAAAGTCCGATCGGATCACGTTGTCGGAAAATTTTATAGCCCAGCTGGAAAACTTGGTCCGTCGGATATTCTGACGGAAACAGTCCGATGGAGCCCACACACGATCGGATTATCCGACAACACGGTCCGATCGGTCATTGTCCATCGGAATGTCCCACCGTGTGTACAAGGGCTAACTCTTGGTAAAAAAAAAAAGGCATGGGAGTTAAAATGAGAGTAGTTTGCATGTCTGAGCATGCTCAGTTGTGCTGGCACCTAGTTGTAAAGAGACGAGGAATTTATCTCTTCTCAGACATTTAAAGCGGAGGTCCACCCTAAAGTGGACCTTCCGCTCATCGGAAACCCTCCCCCCCTCCGGCGCCACAATTGGCACCTTTCAGGGGGGAGGGGGGTGCAGATACCTGTACAGTACAGGTATTCTGCACCCACTTCCGGGATAGCTCTCTGCGGAAAGGGGCGTAGATTACGCCCCTTTCCGCAAGTGCCCGCCCCTTTCCGCAAGTGCCCCGCTGCCTGCTGGGAAACACACGGATCCCAGAGGCAGCGGGGACCGTCCTTATTGCGCAGCGCGATTCGCGCATGCGCAGTAGGGAACCGGGAAATGAAGCCGAAAGGCTCCATTTCCTGATTCCCATACCCAAGATGGCGGCGGCAGCACCCGACAGACGATCGAGAGATCGGCTTCGGGTGCCGACATCGCGGGCGTGCTGGACAGGTAAGTGTCACTATTTTAAAAGTCAGCAGCTGCAGTATTTGTAGCTGCTGGCTTTTAAAAAAAAAAAAAAAAACACGGAGTCCCGGCGGACTCCCGCTTTAAAGATAATTCAGTGTATATATAACTTTTTAACACAGTTTAAAGAGGAACTGATGGGTGTTACTTCCTCTTTGTCTCCCTGCAAAGGTAAAGCATAATGGACTACTGTGCATCGTATAGTAGCCCATTGTGTGTCACTTACTTGTCACAGGAGCCAGCGAAGTCGCCGCTGTCCCCGGTAGCACAAAGCGTCCATCTTTTTCCGGGTATGACTTGCGCGTGGGAGCTGTGATGGCATGTTTGCCTTCACTTGCGGCAAGCCCAGTGCGCCTGTGCCGTTGTCTATGGCGTGCCTGCGTGAGTGCCCTAGACAGCAGTGCCCTATTTTTGTAAAATATCTCCTTAACCGTGTAGGTTTAGAAGATATTTCTTGGACCTACAGATAAGCCTTAATCTAGGCTGACCTGTAGGTCAAAGTGGTCTGTAAGGGTTTACAACCACTTTAAAAGCAGATTATCTTTAAACAATATACTTCATATTTCAGTACTATTTAGGCAATCATATCATGCTCTAAACATTATTTCCATGTGCAATGCTCCAGGTCCTAGCAAGAGTAAGGGTTTGGGCGCTATAGTAAATTCAGTTTTTGGAATATTTTTGCCCCAGCGCTATTGTGAATTCCGTTTGGGCACTAATTCCTGCGATTGCGGTAATTTGAGCGCTAATTAGCGGTAATTAGCACTAATTAGCATGTGACACTATAGTAAATGCTCCTCCAGAGTTACCATGGACCTCTTGGCTCTTCTCTGATGAATGCTCTCCTTGCCCGGCCCGGTCAGTTTAGGTGGACGGCCATGTCTTGGTAGGTTTGCGGTTGTGCCCATACTCTTTCCATTTTCCGATGATGGATTGAACAGAGCTCCGTGAGATACTCAAAGCTTGGGAGATTTTTTTTATAACCCAACCCTGCTTTATACTTCTCCACAACTTTATCCCTGACCTGTCTGGTGTGTTCCTTGGTCTTCATGATGCTGTTTGTTCACTAAGGTTCTCACATCTCCCCATATCATCACACACCCCACTCATCATCGCTCTTATCATTACTCCTGGGGTAGGAGAGTGAGCTCCATACGGGGTACACCCAACCCCCCTCATCTCCCCATCTCACCATACACTCCACTAATCATCACTCTTATCATTACTCCTGGGGTAGGAGGGTGAGCTCCATATGGGGTACGCCCAACCCCCCACATCTCCCTGTATCACCATACAACCCACTCATCATCGCTCTTATCATTACTCCTGGGGTAGGAGGGTGTGCTCCATACGGGGTACACTCAACCCCCCCACATCTCCCCAAATCATCATCAATCTTATCATTACTCCTGGGGTAGGAGGGTGAGCTCCATACGGGGTACGCCCAACCCCCCCCACATCTCCCCGTATCACCATACACCCCACTCATCATCGCTCATATCATTACTCCTGGGGTAGGAGGGTGTGGTCCATACGGGGTACACCCAACCCCCCACATCTCTCCCCGTATCACCATACACCCCACTCATAATCGCTCATATCATTACTCCTGGGGTAGGAGGGTGAGCTCCATATGGGGTACGCCCAACCCCCCCCCACATCTCCCCGTATCACCATACACCCCACTCATCATTGCTCATATCATTACTCCTGGGGTAGGAGGGTGAGCTCCATACGGGGTATGCCCAACCCCCCCCCCCCACATCTCCCCGTATCACCATACACCCCACTCATCATCGCTCTTATCATTACTCCTGTTGTAGGAGGGTGAGCTCCATATGGGGTACACCCAACCCCCCCCCACATCTCCCCGTATCACCATACACCCCACTCATCATTGCTCATATCATTACTCCTGGGGTAGGAGGGTGAGCTCCATACGGGGTATGCCCAACCCCCCCCCCCCCACATCTCCCCGTATCACCATACACCCCACTCATTATCGCTCTTATCATTACTCCTGGGGTAGGAGGGTGTGCTCCATACGGGGTACACCCAACCCCCCCCACATCTCCCCGTATCACCATACACCCCACTCATCATCGCTCTTATCATTACTCACATCATCAACATCATTCAAATAAAACTCCAAATCTCATGTGAACAATCTCTATTTTCTTCCTGTTAATTACGTATTAATGGCATAAATGAAGGCGATAATTAGAGAGGCGGCAATCACTGCGCAGAGAACATAAGGCGGCCTACATTAGGAGGGAAGGTAAGTAGGAGGGAGTGACCCCCCGGGACACGGAGTGATGGAGCTGCAATCCTCGCTCTATGGAGGGCAACCGCGCCGCTTGTAATTCTATTATAAAGTACGATTTCCGGGATTTAGTGATGTGCTCTCTATCAGGATCCTCAGTATTAAAAGAAACCATTTATTATATTGCAGCTGCCAATCCTTTCATGTGACGGCTGCATTCGTTTTCTTTTTTCTTTGCTCTTTATTTCCTTCATTTTCATCCGATGATCCAGCCAGTAAGTCAGTTGTTTTTCAACAGAGCAATCTCTCCCAGCTGAATGTATACGTTTCAAGGATGAGACAAACCATTCACCACTGGCAGGGGTGCTTACAATGATCAGCTTTTATTCATATAAAACCTTTATCCCAAAAGAAGTTTTCTGTAAACTGCTTATAAAGTATTAACTGGAGTTTGGCTTCAATTAATTAGTGTATTTAAATCTGCTAGTCCCTCTAACACTCCCCTCCCCCCCAGGTCCACAGGTGCCCTCCTGTGCTCCTTCATCCAGAGTGTGTGTGTGTGTGGGGGGGGGGTGCTCTAATACAGGAAGTGAAAACAGAGGGGGAGGGGCGCTAAAAAAAGAGAATTAACGCAACCACCACATCTAATGATTGGTAAGCTGCAATATATGAAATTTTTGGATTGGGAATAATACCGCTTTCACTAGACACGTGCGGTTCGTTTTCATTCCTGAATCGAAATTTCGGACAAATTTTTCATTATTCAGAAATTTTTATGTATCCAAAAATTTCCGAATTACAATAGAAACGAAATTAAATGAACTTGAAATAACAAAACTAAATTTGCCCGAAATTCTTGTCGAAAATAAGAATAGAATCAAATAGAATAGAAAGGAATATAGTAGAAAAGAATAGAATAAAATTGAATAGAGAAAAACAGAACAGAAAAAAATATACAATAAAAGAATAGAATAAAATATAACAGAAAATAAAGGAATAGAATAGAACATAAAATAATAGAAGAGAAAAGAATAGCATAAAATATAACAGAAATTAAGAGAATAGAATATAAAAAAAATAGAATACAAAAGAAAATAAGAGAAAATAATAAAATAGAAAGACTGTAACTGACTATAAAGAATATATATAATAAATGAATAAACAAAATATGCTATTCTTTTCTCTTCTATTCTATTATTTTATTTTCTGTTATATTTTATTCTATTCTTTTATTGTGTATTCTATTCTGTTCTGTGTTTCTCTATTCTATTTCATTCTATTGTTTTCTATTATATTCCTTTACTTTCTATTCGATTCTATTCTTTTATTTAGTATTTTATATACAAAGTTACTATGTATAACTTTGGAACTTTGTTCCATTTAAAGTCAGGGGTACAAGTAGCCAATGTATGTTGGGGGTCACACCCCTTTAAATTCCCCAGTTGTGCCATACTATTTCCATTTTCCGATGATGGATTGAACAGAGCTCCGTGAGATGTTCAAAGCTTGGGAGATTTTTTTATAACCCAATCCTGCTCTATACTTCTCCACAACTTTATCCCTGACCTGTCTGGTGTGTTCCTTGGCCTTCATGATGCTGTTTGTTCACTAAGGTTCTCTAACAAACCTCTGAGGGCTTCACAGAACAGCTGTATTTCTACTGAGATTAAATGACACACAGGTGGACTCTACTTACTAATTAGGTGACTTCTGAAGCCACTAGATTTTAGTTAGGGGGTATCAGAGTAAAGGGGGCTGAATACAAATGCCCCCCCCCCCCACACTTTCCACATATTTATTTGTATAATTTATCATTTTCCTTCCACTTCACATTTATGTGACACTTTGTGTTGGTCCATCACATAAAATCCCATTAAAATACATTTATGTTTTTGGGTGTAACATGACAAAATGTGGAAAATTTCAAGGGGTATGAATACTTTTTCAAGACACTGTATATTGTTTTAATAACGGCACCCCCAATACTATTGACTATTTGGTTTTATTTATAACCCCCCATGGAGGGGATTCCTCTTTTGCTCCTTGTAAAGCCTTCAAATTAAAAGCACAATGGGCTAGTACGGCTCACATACTAGCCCATTATGTGACACTTACCTGCAAACTAATCCATCACTGTCCCCTCTGCAGGCCGCGTCCATCTTCGCCACTCTTCCTTCTGGGGATGCGGACTCGGGCTCTCTAAATTGGCTGGAGCCACGTGACGTCACTCCCACGCATGCGCGTGGGAGCCAGCGGTAACGGCATGTGCTGGGGGTAGAAACATCACAGAAGGCCGATTACATCACTGGCGCACTACAAGTGAAATATCTACTAAATGGCGCATGTTTAGGAGATATTTCCACTACCTATAGGTAAGCCTTATTCTAGGCCTACCTATACATAAAAGTTACTAGTGAGGGTTTACAGCAACTTTAATGGGTACTAATAGGTAGCACTGATGGACACTGATAGGCTTCATTGATGGGCACCGATAGGCAGAACTGATAGGCACTGATAGGCTGCATTGATGGGCAATGATAGGCTGCATTAATGGGCACTGATAGGCTGTATTGATGGGCACCGATAGGCAGAACTGATGGGCAATAATAGGCTGCATTGATGGGCACTGATAGGCTGCATTGATGGGCACTGATAGGCTGCATTGATGGGCACTGATAGGCTGCATTGATGGGCACTGATAGGCTGCATTGATGGGCACTGATAGGCTGCATTGATGGGCAATGATAGGCTGCATTAATGGGCTCTGATAGGCTGCAGTGATGGGCGCTGATTTACTGCATTCATTGAAAATGATAGGCTGCATTGATGGGCACTGATAGGCTGCACTGATGTGCAATGATAGGCTGCATTGATGGGCACTGATAGGCTGCAGTGATGGGCGATGATTGGCTGCATTGATTGAAAATGATAGGCTGCATTGATGGGTGCTGATAGGCAGCACTGATAGGCTGCATTGATGGGCAATGATAGGCTGAATTGATCAACAATGATAGGCAATAATAATGGGCACTGATAGGCTGCATTGATGGGCAATGATAGGCAGCACTGATAGGCTGCATTGATGGGTGCTGATAGGCTGCATTGATGGGCGCTGATAGGCTGCATTGATGGGTAATAATAGGCTGCATTGATGGGCACTGATAGGCTGCAGTGATGGGTGCTGATTGGCTGCATTGATTGAAAATGATAGGCTGCATTGTTGGGCACTGATGGGCTGCATTGATGTGCAATGATAGGCTGCATTGGTGGGCACTGATAGGCTGCATTGGTGGGCACTGATAGGCTGCAGTGATGGGCGCTGATTGGCTGCATTGATTGAAAATGATAGGCTGCATTGATGGGTGCTGATAGGTAGCACTGATAGGCTGCATTGATGGGCGCTTATAGGCTGCATTGATAGGCTGAATTGATCGACAATGATAGGCAATAATGATGGGCACTGATAGGCTGCATTGATGGGCACTGATAGGCTGCATTGATGGGCACTGATAGGCTGCATTGATAGGCATTGATAGGCAGCACTGATAGGCTGCATTGATGGGTACTGATAGGCTGCATTGATGGGCAATGATAGGCTGCATTGATGGGCACTGATAGGCTGCATTGATAGGCATTGATAGGCAGCATTGATAGGCTGCATTGATGGGTACTGATAGGCTGCATTGATGGGCAATGATAGGCTGCAGTGATGGGCGCTGATTGGCTGCATTGATGGGCAATGATAGGCTGCAGTGATGGGGGCTGATTGGCTGCATTGATTGAAAATGATAGGCAGTATTGATGATTGATGGGTACTTGTAGGTGGCACTGATGAGGAGGCACCGATAATCATGTCCCCTGTCACACTTGTTTCATACTGTGACAGTGTCTTGGGGAAAGGAATGCCGATAAACAGCAAGTGTGTATACATGATGATCAGCTTTGATTGGCCCTTTATCATGATCAGCTGTGATTGGCCCTTTATCATGATCAGCTGTGATTGGCCCTTTATCATGATCAGCTGTGGTCCATCACAGAGCGAGCCAAATGCGAGGCCACGGTGGGCATGCTGGGGGGGGGAGCGTGGTATACGTGGTTCTGGTAAGACGTTCATGAGTGCCTTCCCAGAACTTTTGGCCCCGGTCGGGACGAGGTTAATATAGTCCCTATAACCGTAGCGGATGGCGGTACACCTATTGTACACCTATCGTATAAGAGGGATGATAAATGTCACACTATAGATCACCTGACCAGGTCTCTGCTGTATTTGGCGCAGTCCAGCTTCGCAGCGTTGGGTTTGTATGGTGGTAATGAAATGATCGGAGAGCAGAGAGGGAACGCGTCGATCGAGGTCATTTAATGGATATTAATTCAATTTACTTTTACATCACTGCAAGTCTGCAGATAAGCTGGAAACGTATCTCCGGGATAAGTGAGATGATAATTGATATTACTTCTGGATTAAAGACGTAAGTGAGACCAAAGTGTGATATTAAAGGGCAAAAAAAAAAAAATAGATGTAAACTCAATCAATAAATCACATATGAGCTTAAGCACGAGTTCACATTGTGTGCGGAGCGGCTCGCAGCGGGGGGGGGGGGGGGGGGCGTCCGATGCGTTCCGCTTCTCCATTTCAGGTCCCAATTTTTGGCTGAATTCAGACCTGAAAGGACCAGAAGACACACAGAGCTCCTCCGCAAACACCCCCCCCCCCCCAGCAGCTCCATTGAGAGCCGGATCCACTCTCCTGACATGCCAATTGGATTGCACACCGGTGTGAACCCGGCCTTAACCACTTCAATACTGGGTACTTTTACCCCCCTTCCTGCTCAGGCCAATTTTTAGCTGTCAGCACTGTTACGTTTGAATGACAATTGCGCCGTCATGTGACCCTGTACTCATAGCACATTTTTATCATTTTGTTCAAACAACTTGTGATTTCTTTTGGTGGTATTTAATCACCGCTGGGGATTTTATTTTTTGCTAAACAAACTAAAAAAACACTGAAAAGTTTATTTTATACAGTTTTGCAAATAAGTAACTTTTCTTCTATAGTGATGTGAGCTGATGAGGCGGCACTGATGGGCAATGATGAGACTGCACTGATATGCTGCACTGATGGGTACTGATATGCTGCACTGATTTATACTGACATGCTGCACTGATGGGTACTGACATACTACACTGATAGACACTGACATGCTGCACTGATGGACACTGACATGCTGCACTGATGGGTACTGATATGCTGCACTGATGAACACTGACACTGATATTCTGCACTGATAAGTACTGACATGCTGCACTGATGGACACTGATATCCTGCACTGATGAACACTGATATTCTGCACTGATGTATACTGATATGTACTGATATGCTGCACTGATGGACACTGACAAGTACTGACATGCTGCACTGATGGACACTGATATGCTGCACTGATTGACACTGATGTGCTGCAGCGATGGACACTGATGGATACTGATATGCTGCACTGACGGACACTGATGGATACTGATATGCTGCACTGACGGACACTGATGGATACTGATATGCTGCACTGATGGACACTGATATGTTGCACTGATGGACACTGATGGGCTGCACTGATGGACACTGATGGATACTGATATGCTGCACTGATGGACACTGATGGGCTGCACTGATAGACACTGATATGCTGCACTGACGGATACTGATGGATACTGATATACTGCACTGATGGACACTGATATGCTGCACTGATGGACACTGATATGCTGCACTGACGGACACTGATGGATACTGATATGCTGTACTGACGGACACTGATGGATACTAATGGATACTGATATGCTGCACTGATGGGCACTGATATGTTGCACTGATGGACACTGATGGGCTGCACGGATGGACACTGATGGATACCGATATGCTGCACTGACGGACACTGATGGATACTGATATATTGCACTGATGGACACTGATATGCTGCACTGATTGATACTGATGGGCTGCACTGATGGGCTGCACTGATGGACACTGATGGATACTGATATGCTGCACTGACGGACACTGATGGATACTGATGTGCTGCACTGATGGACACTGATATGCTGCACTGATGGACACTGATATGCTGCACTGATTGATACTGATGGGCTGCACTGATGGGCTGCACTGATGGACACTGATGGATACTGATATGCTGCACTGACGGACACTGATGGATACTGATGTGCTGCACTGATGGACACTGATATGCTGCACTGATTGATACTGATGGGCTGCACTGATGGACACTGATGGATACTGATATGCTGCACTGACGGACACTGATGGATACTAATGTGCTGCACTGATGGACACTGATATGCTGCACTGATGGACACTGATGGATACTGATATGCTGCACTGACGGACACTGATGGATACTGATATGCTGCACTGATGGACACTGATATGTTGCACTGATGGACACTGATGGATACTGATATGTTGCACTGATGGACACTGATGAGCTGCACGGGCGGACACTGATGGATACCGATATGCTGCACTGACGGACACTGATGGATACTGATATATTGCACTGATGGACACTGATATGCTGCACTGATGGACACTGATATGCTGCACTGATGGACACTGATATGCTGCACTGATTGATACTGATGGGCTGCACTGATGGACACTGATGGATACTGATATGCTGCACTGATGGACACTGATGGATACTGATATGCTGCACTGACGGACATTGATGGATACTGATGTGCTGCACTGATGGACACTGACGGACACTGATATGCTGCACTGATGGACAGTGATGGACACTGATATGCTGCACTGATTGATACTGATGGGCTGCACTGACGGACATTGATGGATACTGATGTGCTGCACTGATGGACACTGACGAACACTGATATGCTGCACTGATGGGCAGTGATGGACACTGATATGCTGCACTGACGGACACCAATATGCTGCTCTGACGTACACCGATATGCTGCACTGACGGACACTGATATGCTGCACTGACGGACACTGATATGCTGCACTGACGGACAGCAATATGCTGCTCTGACGTACACCGATATGCTGCTCTGACGTACACCGATATGCTGCACTGACGGACACTGATATGCTGCACTGACGGACAGCAATATGCTGCACTGATGGACACTAATATGCTGCACTTATGGACACTGACGGACACTGATATGCTGCACTGATGGACACTAATATGCTGCACTGATGGACACTGATATGCTGCACTGATGTGTACTGATATGTACTAATATGCTGCACTGATGGAGCTGCACTGACAATCAGGGCACTGATGATCAGTGTGAACGTCGGCTGACAGCGCTGAGGAGAGGCGATGCCGATAACCGTCATTTCCTTACATGTGATGAGCTGTGATTGAACGATTCATCCGCTCTTTATCCCGATCGATGATCGCCGGGTCCGAGGACCACTGATCACCACCCTGCATTCCCCCCCCCCCCCCAGGGGGCGCCATGTGAAGAACGTCATGTGACGTCCGGTCAGGATGGTGAAGTCCCCGCCCCCCCGCCCCCTGTCATTCTGTGATAGGCCGGGTGGGAAGGTGGTAATAAGTCAATGGGAGATGAATCATTAGAACTGGAGAGTTCAGAATCTGCTGCAGCTCTTCATAGAAATCAATCGGCTTCCAGGTTTTTTATTTTTATTTTTTTTTGCATAAACATTTTATTGAGTAAAGAAGAAAATAGGAGAATTTCCAAGTACAGAACAAAGATGTACAAAATGTTACATCATCACTTCCCAGAAGAAGAATATACAGAACAAACAAAACAAGCGATCAGCGTCATGGAACGGAGCTTACATCGGGAATTGTGTACCTGAACAATACATAATAAAACAAAAAATAAAAAATAATTTGGATAAAGAAAATGAAATAAACAGTATAGAGAGAATCAGACAATTAAGTATCAAAGTCCCCCAAGAACATCCGACCCATCCCCCTCCTTCGTATCCATGCGTCCCTCCCCCGAAGCTTCCATAATTTTATTGTCAAAGATTAAAGTGATACTAATCAGTGAAGTGTTAGTTATCATAATTCATTCACAATTCGACAATTTTGAAAAGAAAAAAAAAATATTTTTTGACTTTTTACTATAAAACGTATCCAATAAATAAAATGTAAAAAAAAATCGAATTTCTTTGTCAGTTTGGGCCGATATGTATTCTGCTCCATGTTTTTGGTAAAAAAAAATCCCAATAAGTGTATATTGATTGGTTTGCGCAAAAAGTCACAGCGTCTACAAGCTGTGGGATATTTTGATGGGGTTTTTTATTTATTTTTACTAGTAATGGCGGCGATGAGCGATTTAGAGCGGGACTGTGACATTCCGGTGGACAAATCAGACCCTAACTGACACTTTTGATCCTTTTTTTGGGGACCAGTGACACCAATACAGTGATCAGTGCTAAAAAAAATATGCACTGTCACTGTACTAATGACACTGGCAGGGAAGGGGTTAACATCAGGGGTGATCAAAAGGTTAGATGTGTCCCTAGGAAGTGCTTGCAATGCTGTGTGGGGAGGTGCTTTAACTATGGGAAGACAGAGATCCGCGTTCCTGCTCAGAAGAAACACAGGATCTCTGTCTTCCCTACTAGCAAAACCGCGATCTGCCTTGTTTACATAGGCAGTAGGGATGAGCTTGGTGTTCGACTCGAACATCGGCTCTTTGCACGTTCGGCGAATACCGAACGTTATGGGCCGTTCGAGCCAAATTCGTGTGGCGCTCATGGCCCACAATGCACTGCGCCATCGCAGTGCATTGCTGGCTCATGATTGGCCAAGCATGCACTGTGACCCCGCATGCTTGGCCAATCACAGCGCCGGCAGCGAGGAGAGCCATGATTGGCCAATCATAGCTCAGACTGTGTAGTACATGCCCCACACTATATAAGGCCGCCAGCGCGGCGGCCTTGTGTAGTGTGTTGGTGTCTGTAGGAGTTAGTGGGTTTTCTCTGTGTACCTTCAACGCAGTATACACCGATCGTTATCCACCTATATAGCTATATTGCTCTTCTGTAATTGAACTGTCAGCCATCTGCATTCTGCAGGAGTATGTGGGTGTTGTCTGTGTGCCCTGAGTGCAGTATACACCATTATCCACCTATATAGCTATATTGGTCTTCTGTAATTGAGCTTTCAGTCAGCTGTAGGAGTTTGTGGGTGTTGTCTGTGTGCCCTGAGCGCAATATACACCTGTATCTACCTATTTTGCTCTTCTCTAATTGAGCCATCTGCCATCTGCAGGAGTTAGTTGGTGTTGTGTGCCTCCAGCACAGCACAGTATACACCGGTATCTACCCTTTAATTCCTGTTGTTCTATAATAAAGGCATCTGCAGGAGTTAGTGGGTGTTGTGTGCCACCAGCACAATATACACTACCCAATTGCTGGTTTTCCCATCTCCCTTCAGGCCATTACCATGTCTTGAAGGCCAACAAGGAGAGGCAGACAGGCACGAGCCGATAAAAGAGGGCAAGCAGGCTCTGTGTCTAGAGACAACAGTGCTGGTCGTGGACGCGGTGCATCGTCATCATCAGCACGTGGCCATGGGACACGCTTGTCCTTATTTTCGGCAGCTGAAAATGTGTTGAGCCGCATCATGCCGAAGACTTTGTAGAGTGGATGACCAAGCCCTCTTCATCCTCCTCATCCTCTCTCACCCAGGCTCAGGGTACTAGCAAAGCAGCTGCCAACGCATCGTCTTCCCTCGTCTCAATGTCATCATCAGTGACTTCTTCCCTAGACCGACCACGTCCTCCTGAGGAGTCTCCTGAACTCTTTGAGCACAGTGTTGGGTACATGCTCCAGGAGGATGCCCAGTGTTTTGTAGGCTCTGATGATGATACTCAGCTAGAGGAAGGCAGTAGCGTGAGCGCAGAGAGGGGGGATGCTCAAGAAGGACAGCAATCTGGCAGTCATGTTCCACAAGCTGCAGCATACTGCCAGGTTTGCTCCAGCGATGAAGAGGGAGGGGATGATGAGGGCACTGATTCCACGTGGGTGCTTGGTAGGAGAGAGGAGGAGGAGGAGGCACATCTCCAATGAGGCAGGATGCCCTCCGGGGGCCAGTTTAGGGGCAGCACACCGACTGAATCACACCGCAGAGCTCCGCCTGTGCAAGTCGCTGCCTCTGCGCGTTATTCTAAAAGTTCTTTGGTGTGGGCCTTTTTTGAGACGAGTGCATCAGATCGCACCGTTGCTATTTGCAACATATGTCTCAAGCATATCTCGCGTGGCCAAAACATCAGCCGCTTGGGCACCACATGCTTGACCAGACATATGTTGACCTGCCATGCAGCTCGTTGGCAAGCGTACCTCAAAGACCCACACCAAAGAACAAAGCGAACATCTCCTTGCTCCTCATCAGCTGGCATCTCCAACCCCACTAGACCTTCAGTCCTCTCTGAAACCTGCTCTGAGAGGAATGAAGGTGTAGAATTAGGTGTGTCACAGCCAAGTGCTTCCGGGAACTCTGCTAGCAGTACACCCACGTCCAATTATAGCAGGCAAATGTCCCTGCCCCAGCTGCTGCTCGAAAGAAGTTCACTCCCAGCCATCCACATGCCCAGCGGTTGAATGCTAGCTTGGCTAAATTGCTAGCACTTCAACTGCTGCCTTTTCAGTTGGTAGACTCGGCCCCCTTCCGTGACTTTGTGCAATGTGCGGCTCCTCAGTGGAAGGTCCCCAAACTCCACTTTTTCTCATGGAAGGTGATTCCGGCTCTCTACCGGCATGTGGAAGGCAATGTCCTTGCCTCGCTGGACACGGCGGTCAGCGGTAAGGTGCATATTACCGCTGACTCATGGTCCAGCAGGCATGGACAGGGGCGTTACCTGTCTTTCACTGCCCATTGGGTCACTCTTCTGGCAGCTGGGAAGGATGCAGGACAAGGTGCAGTAGTGTTGGAGGTTGTTCTGCCACCACGCCTCCAAAATGCTACTACTGGTTGTGACACACCTCTCTCCTCCACCCCCTCCTCTTCTTCTGCCTCCATGGCCTCTTCCAGTGCTCTGTCCTCAGAACCAGCGGTGCTCCGTAGGCGTTCCAGGGGCTACGCAAGTACGCAGGCAAAACAATGCCATGCCGTGCTTGCGCTGGTTTGTTTGGGGGACAGGAGCCACACTGGGGCAGATATTTTGTCAGCTCTGCAGGGGCAGGCTGAGAGGTGGTTGACGCCACGCCAGCTTAGGCCAGGATTGGTGGTTTGCGACAATGGCACCAACCTCCTCTCCGCCCTCCAACAGGGACAACTGACCCATGTGCCCTGTGTGGCTCACGTCCTTAACCTGGTGGTGCAGCAGTTCTTGGGCAGGTGCCCGTGCTCACAGGATGTCCTGAAGTAGGCCAGGAAAGTCTGTGTGCATTTCCGCCGATCATTTAATGCCTGTGCTCGGCTGGCTGAGCTCCAAAAGGAATTGAACCTGCCCAAGAACCGCCTTATATGTGACATTCCCACCAGGTGGAACTCAACGTTGGCCATGCTGCAGCGGCTGCACACACAGCAGAGTGCCATCAATGAGTACCTGTGCGACTACGGCACCAGGACAGGGTCAGGGGAGCTCGGTTTTTTCTCACCACGCCAGTGGGGCATGATCAGGGATGCATGCACTGTCCTGTCACCGTTTGAGGAGGCCACAAGGATGGTGAGCAGTGACAGTGCATGCATCAGTGACACTGTACCTCTTGTCCACCTGTTGGAGCATACGCTGCGTGGAATAATGGACAGGGCACTTGAGGCAGAACAGAGGCAGGAAGAGGAGGACTTCCTGCTGTCCCACCCATCACACAGGAAGAGGACAAGGAGGAGGAGGAGGAGGATTATTGTGTCAGCATGGAGGTGGAGGCTGGCACTCAGCATCAGCAGCAGCAGCAGCAGCAGTCTTGTAGGGATGATTTACAGTCCCAAGAAACCCGTGGACTTGTACATGGCTGGGAGGAGGTAGCTGCGGATCATGTTGTCCTTAGTGACCCAGAGGACTCCGGACCGAAAGCCTCAGCTAACCTACACTGCATGGCCTCCCTGATCCTGCAAAGCCTGCGGAAGGATCCTCCTATTCTTTGGATCAAGGAGAGGGACCATTACTGGCTGGCCACTCTCCTTGATCCACGGTACAAGGGTAAGGTTGCCGACCTTATCTTGCTGTCGCAGAGGGAGCAGAGGATGAGACATCTCCGGGAGGCCTTGCAGAAAGGTCTGTGCAACGCGTTCCCAGAGACTGGGAGGTTACAATTTCCTGGTCCTGGACAATGTGTTGCTGAGGCATCGGTCAGAGGGAGCGGTGGAGAAGGTGGCAGTCTGACCGATGCGTTCAGACAATTTTTTAGTCCGCAGCCCCAAGGTATGATCAGCTCCAGCAACCATCGCCAGCGTCTGATTTACATGATGCAGGAATACCTAGGGGCAAGGTCAGACTTGGACACCTTTCCCACCAAAAATCCTCTGGCTTACTGGGTCTTGAGGATGGATCACTGGCCAGAGCTTGCACAGTATGCAATTGAGCTACTGGCCTGTCCTTTCGGAACGCACCTTCAGTGCTGCTGGTGGCTTTGTTACCGATCACAGGGTGCGCCTGTCCACCGACTCAGTTGATCGACTGACCTTCATCAAGATGAATCAGTCTTGGATCACCCACGGCTACCAAGCACCTGAAGCTGATGTAACCGAATCATTTTTTTTGAAATATCACATCCCTTCAAGACTGCCTATGCTGATGCTGAGTGACTGTCCTGTTATGTTGATTGTCTATCCTCTTCCTCCTCCGCTGATATCTTGGAAGAACATTTTTGGTTCTGGGTGATGCCACCAGCCCAATTTTTCAGCCCCTGTTTAACAGGGGCGTTTAATTACAATTTTTGATGCAATGCTTTGCAGCAGGGCTCATTCCTGCACTACAACTAGAGTATATGGGAGAGGTTGCAGTGTCGTGGCCCCAGCACCAGTGCCTAAGGCCCAATTTTTCAGCCCTTGTTTAACAGGGGCATGTAATTACAATTCTTGATATAATATTTCACAGCAGGGCCCGTTCCTGTGCCCACCGAGAGTAACTGTGAGGACTTACCGTGTTGTGGCACCAGCACCACAACCACCAAAGGCCCAATTTTCTACCACTGTTTAACAATGGCATGTAATTACAATTCTTGATATAATCGTTCACAGCAGGGCGCTCCAGCGCCCACCAAGAGTCACTTTGAGGGCTTACAATGTTGTGGCAAAATCAACACCTTGTTCCGCCATTTCTGCAGAGCATATAGGGCAGGCCCCTACTTTCAAACATCCAACTTACAAACGTCTCCTACTTGCAAACGGAAGGAGACAACAGCAAGTGAGATGAAAAAAGATGGACGACAAAACAAATTATACAGGGGTGATAACCCTTCCCTGTTTTCCAAAAAGCTTAAAAATAGTTTTTTTGACTGGAGCTACACTTTAAAAATGTACCAGTTGAAAATTACAAACAGATTCAACTTAACACAACAAACCTACACAGTCCCTGTCTTGTTTGCACCGCCTGTATACTGCTGTTCTGAGTATATAGGGCCTGTGGGCCACACGTATTTCCTTTTTTTAATATGGGTACAGGGTTCCCCTTAATATCCGTACAAGACCCAAAGGAGCTGGTAATGGTCAGGGAGGGCTACCCATGCCATTTTTCTCAATGATTTTCATCCATATTGCCGGAAGCAGATATAACATTAAAACCGCAGGCTAGTTTTAAATGACTTTTCCATTAAATGTCATTTTGTGCAGGGACTGTTCTAAACATGGGAAACACGTGGCACTTCACAGGCATACTATAGACACCCCCCAGGCACGATATTTAAAGGAATATTTCACTTTTTTTTCACTTTAATCGTCATTAAAATCAGTGCTCCCGAAAAAACGGCCGTTTTTAAAAACATTTTAGGCATTGACCCATGTCCCCTGGGGCAGGAGCCAGGTCCCCAAACCCTTTTTAGGACAACATCTTGCATATTAGCCATTAAAGTTAGCACTTTTTATTTCGAACGTTCGAGTCCCATAGACTTCAATGGGGTTCTAACGTTCGCACAAATTTGCGGTCCGTTAGAAAGTTCTGGTGCGAACCGAACCGGGGGGTGTTCGGCTCATCCCTAATAGGCATACCACTGTTCTGCCTCTGTCGGGAATGATCAGCGGGTCCAAGGCAGACATAGGGTCTGACAGACCCGCTGATTGGGTCCCACTGTGTATCTGGAAGTCAGTGGTGGCCCATCCATAGGGGGCACATGGGCATCAGCCTCCTATCCATGCTTCTGGCCCCAATCTACATGCAGGGCACCGGACGCATGGATTTAAATTTTTTGTTTTTTTTTGAAGCACGTGATCTTGAGCCTGAGGCTCTAATTGGCTTAAAAAAAGGGTGGGCTCTGGGCGCAGAGCACTGTGCCCCGGGCCCACCCAGTTGTGTGACAATAGCAAATTAATATTCTCTATTGTCTTCCTGATTCTCCTCCCGGCCAATCAGGAAGCAACTCCCGATTGGCCATAGAGTCTTAGGACCCACTTCCTGTTCGACCGGGAAGAGAAGCTACGTCGGACAGGAGGATAAGCCCCGGCTCTTCCCTCGCCTGGAGCAAGGAGCTGCAGCCCTACCCCTCCTCATCTCCTAAGGTAATAGTGGCGATTCCTCACATGTGTGGTTTGAACACAGTTTTCATATGTGGCCACTACTCAGGTATATGTCCGCTTCTGCACGCAAGCTCGTCGGGACGGGGCGCGTTTAAAAAAAAATAAAAATCGTATTATTTATTTTACATTTTATTTTTTATTTTTACACTGTTCTTTACAAAAAAAAAAAAAGTGTCACTTTTATTCCCATTGCAAGGAATGGTAAACATCCCTTGTAATAGAAAACATCCCTTGTAATAGAAAAAAACACGACAGGTCCTCTTAAATATGAGATCTGGGGGGGTCAAAAAGACCTCACATCTCATATTTACCCTAAAATGCAATAAAAAAATTTAAAAAAATTATCATTTGAAAAAAAAAAGTGTCCCTTTAAGAGCTATGGGTGGAACCCCCAAACATTATATATATATATATATATATATATATATATATATATATATATATATATATAATTATATTTTTTTTTTTTTAAGCAGAGACCCTAGAGAATAAAATGGCTAATTTTTGTCACACTGTGTTTGCGCAGTGGTCTTTCAATTTTTGGGAAAAAATACACTATAATGAATAAAAAAAAAAAAAAAACTAAACAGTAAAAAATTAGCCACTTTTTTTATATAATGTGAAAGATGATGTTACGCCGCAAAGATCGTGATCTATTCTAAGCAAAAAACAAACAAAAACGTGATTCTCATTTTAGCCCAAATCGCGCAGCTCTACCAGCCGCCACTGCTGGGCGTGCAGACCCGGAAGTTCAAGATCTGTATGCGATTTTTGCGCATACGAGCTAGCGCCCCGCAGTAAATGTACGTGGCGGGCGGGAGAGGGGGTCGTCGAGAGGTTAATTGAACGAGCTGAATTTGGAAGCTGATTGGTTTCTATGGAGTGCTGCACCAGATTTTGCACTCTCCAGTTTTAGTTAATCAATCCAAATGTTATTTCAAAAGCGATTTTTAACTGCCAGCAAAAAATAGATCCCCCTCCAGCAACAATAGACCCCCCCCCCCCCCCGATCCCCACAAAAAAGATCCCCTCTGGCAACAATAGATTATATAATAGATATTTTTGAGTCTTATCCATTTCTTATTCATTATTTCTAGCCTATCATACAATGTACCTAAACTCCTGAGGAAGCGCAGATGAGCGAAACATGTTGAGTGGTATATGTAGAATACTAGTATTCACTTCAATCAATTGTTCTTCTGTGTATAAAATCTGATCTGGATAGGTATCTTTAACTTGTTGTCTATTATAAATTTGTGTAATAAAATATATTTTTTATGGATATTAGTTAATACCAAATCTACTTGTTTAAGACACCTTTAAAGTCCTGGGGGTTGGTTCACCCCAAAGTCCTTTTCTGTCTTGTTTCTGTATATGGGATGTGACGTCCAGTTTTGGTGTTTCTGTCCTCATTATTGATTGTTTCCCCCCCCCCCCTGCAAAATAGTTCCCCCAGCACTGCAGCCAGCATCAATAGACCCTGACGCTTTTGATGACGGCCTAAGGCCGAAACGCGTCAACATTTCTGGATGATGTTATTGTTTTATTGCTCTAATGCTCAAATAACTATTTCTATGGAGAAGCTGTTGAGTTTCCGGTCTGTACCTTTCTATAGACCCTCCAGCACCCCTCGCCATTACATACATTTATTGCTGGAGGTCCCGGAAACTGCAACCCCCCCCCCCCCCCCCCGCCCCACGTTTCCACTGAAAAAAAAGCCCTGCTAAAGGGAGAGGGAAAAATAATGAACTGATGTCAGGATCAACAGATATATATATGACTGCATCATAGTTCCCCCAGCACTGCAGCCAGCATCAATAGACCCTCCTGCTTTAGATGACGGCCTAAGGCCCGAAACGCGTCAACATTTCTGGATGTTGTGATTGTTTTATTGCTGTAATGCCCAAATAAATATTTTCTATGGAGAAGCTGTTGAGTTTCCGGCCTGTACTTTCTATAGACCCTCCAGCACCCCTCGCCATTACATACATTTATTGCTGGAGGTCCCGGAAACTGCATCCTCCCCCGGGTTTCCACTGAAAAAAAAGCCCTGCTAAAGGGAGAGGGAAAAATAACGGAACTGATGTCAGGATCAACAGATATATATATATATATATATATGACTGCATCATAGTTCCCCCAGCACTTCAGCCAGCATCAATAAACCCTCCTGCTTTAGATGACGGCCTAAGGCCGAAACGCGTCAACATTTCTGGATGTTGTTATTGTTTTATTGCTGTAATGCTCAAATAAATATTTTCTATGGAGAAGCTGTTGAGTTTCCGGCCTGTACTTTCTATAGACCCTCCAGCACCCCTCACCATTACATACATTTAATGCTGGAGGTCCCGGAAACTGCACCCCCGCCCCACGTTTCCACTGAAAAAAAAAAGCCCTGCTAAAGGCAGAGGGAAAAATAATGGAACTGATGTCAGGATCAACAGATATATATATATATATGACTGCATCATATATTTCATTTCTGATTTTGCCCAATAATAATAAACTTCAAGAATCAGTACAAAATGAAAGGTTCTCGGTGGGTCAGAATCTCTATCTATTCTCCTGTTGACGTCGTCCTTCCCATCCTGTACTATTCTTTTTTTTTTTTCCGGCAATATTTGCACTAGATAATAAAGTTTTCTCTTTGTTGGGCCTTTTGTCCCGTAAGGGCAGCGAGTCCAGCCAAATTCAATCACTCTGTTTAAAGATGGGAGATTAGGAGTCAGGCGGCTCCTCGCGGTACACTGCAGCTTCTTGTTGATAAATTCTGGCAGAGACGCAACCTTTGTACTAAAATAAGTAGCCCTTGTCCGCGCTCTAGATGTGATCTGAAAGCCGAGCGCGAAGGAAATAGCGTGCTGTCAGGCTGGAAGAGATACACTGCCTGCAGACGGATGAGCTTGCGGGCTCCTCTCTCCGCCGAATCAGACAAGCTCGAGCATCCGGGAGATTGTCTCTCGGACCGCTTCTTGATGTCAGAAGATGAGGTTAAGCTCTGAGAAGCGGTTGAGCGGACGCTGCGTGGATATAGATTAAGCTTGTGTGTTGAATGCCGATGTGTTGTCAGCCCGGCATAACGTTTTTTTTTTTTTTTAAATAAATTGATATAATTGGAGCACCCTCGAAAAGTGTTCAGATGCCGTATTGCTATGGCCTTGTAGCAGTGAAGTGTGGTGTGGTTGGGGATTATGGACCCACCATACAGCATGCACAGTGGGGGGTGGCGTGCTCGAAGAGTGCACCCCTGCCGGTATCAGCTGACCAGGTACAGGGAAGCACAAGAGATGAGGATCTGGGAAAACATGGAATACTGGACTCACAGGAATGGCAACAAAAATAGTACAGCACTGGGATGCTGGCCTTACGGGCAGGCAGGATGACTCCTAAAAAGACACTTGTAAAGTCACTGGGAACAAAGGAATTCTAGCTACAGAAACCTTAGGGATATCACTGTCAACGAGAATCTCTGAGGACCACTAGGAACCCCAGAATCTTGGGGTCACTGAGAATCTACTTGGTGACACTAGGAACCTCTGAAAATCAGGGACACTACAAAGCTTGAAATCTTGGGGGTCACTCAGAATCTTCTTGGACAGTCAGGGACACTAGGAACTTCAGTATCTTAGGGTCACTGAGATTCTTCTTGAAAAGTCAGGGACACTAGGAAACTCAGAATGTGGAAGGTCATTCTGAATCTTCTTGGAAAGTCAGGGACACCAGGGAGATCAGAATCTTGGAGTCGCTGAGAATCTACTTGGTGACACTAGGAACCTCTGAAAATCAGGGACACTACAAAGCTTGAAATCTTGAGGGTCGCTCAGAATCTTCTTGGACAGTCAGGGACACTAGGAACTTCAGTATCTTAGGGTCACTGAGATTCTTCTTGAAAAGTCAGGGACACTAGGAAACTCCGAATGTTGAAGGTCATTCTGAATCTTCTTGAAAAGTCAGGGACACTAGGAAACTCCAAATGTTGAAGGTCACTCTGAATCTTCTTGGAAAGTCAGGGACACCAGGGAGATCAGGATCTTGGAGTCGCTGAGAATCTACTTGGTGACACTAGGAACCTCTGAAAATCAGGGACACTACAAAGCTTGAAATCTTGAGGGTCGCTCAGAATCTTCTTGGACAGTCAGGGACACTAGGAACTTCAGTATCTTAGGGTCACTGAGATTCTTCTTGAAAAGTCAGGGACACTAGGAAACTCCGAATGTTGAAGGTCATTCTGAATCTTCTTGAAAAGTCAGGGACACTAGGAAACTCCAAATGTTGAAGGTCATTCTGAATCTTCTTGGAAAGTCAGGGACACCAGGGAGATCAGGATCTTGGAGTCGCTGAGAATCTACTTGGTGACACTAGGAAGCTCTGAAAATCAGGGACACTACAAAGCTTGAAATCTTGGGGGTCGCTCAGATCTTCTTGGACAGTCAGGGACACTAGGAACTTCAGTATCTTAGGGTCACTGAGATTCTTCTTGAAAAGTCAGGGACACTAGGAAACTCCGAATGTTGAAGGTCATTCTGAATCTTCTTGAAAAGTCAGGGACACTAGGAAACTCCAAATGTTGAAGGTCACTCTGAATCTTCTTGGAAAGTCAGGGACACCAGGGAGATCAGGATCTTGGAGTCGCTGAGAATCTACTTGGGGACACTAGGAACCTCTGAAAATCAGGGACACTACAAAGCTTTGAAATCTTGAGGGTCGCTCAGAATCTTCTTGGACAGTCAGGGACACTAGGAACTTCAGTATCTTAGGGTCACTGAGATTCTTCTTGAAAAGTCAGGGACACTAGGAAACTCCGAATGTTGAAGGTCATTCTGAATCTTCTTGAAAAGTCAGGGACACTAGGAAACTCCAAATGTTGAAGGTCATTCTGAATCTTCTTGGAAAGTCAGGGACACCAGGGAGATCAGGATCTTGGAGTCGCTGAGAATCTACTTGGTGACACTAGGAAGCTCTGAAAATCAGGGACACTACAAAGCTTGAAATCTTGGGGTCGCTCAGAATCTTCTTGGACAGTCAGGGACACTAGGAACTTCAGTATCTTAGGGTCACTGAGATTCTTCTTGAAAAGTCAGGGACACTAGGAAACTCCGAATGTTGAAGGTCATTCTGAATCTTCTTGAAAAGTCAAGGACACTAGGAAACTCAGAATGTGGAAGGTCATTCTGAATCTTCTTGGAAAGTCAGGGACACCAGGGAGATCAGAATCTTGGAGTCGCTGAGAATCTACTTGGTGACACTAGGAACCTCTGAAAATCAGGGACACTACAAAGCTTGAAATCTTGGGGGTCGCTCAGAATCTTCTTGGACAGTCAGGGACACTAGGAACTTCAGTATCTTAGGGTCACTGAGATTCTTCTTAAAAAGTCAGGGACACTAGGAAACTCCGAATGTTGAAGGTCATTCTGAATCTTCTTGGAAAGTCAGGGACACTAGGAACTTCAGAATCTTGGGTTACTCTGAATCTTCTCAGAAAACCATGGACACTAGGAACCTCAGAAACTTGGGGTCACTGTGAACCTTCTTGGAAAGCCAGAGACACTAGGGATCTTGAGGTCACTTTGAATCTCTTCAAGGAAGTCAGGGATATTAGGAACCTTAGGATCTTGGGGGTCACTCTGAATCTTCTCAGAAAGTCGGGGACATTAGGAAACCAGGAATCATGAGGGTCACTGAGAATATTCTTAGAAAGTCAGAGACACAATGTGTTGCCAGCCCAGCATAAAGGTTTTTTTTGTTTTTTCTTTAAATAAATTGTCATAATGGAGCACCTTGGAAAAGTGTTCATATACTGTATTGCTATGGCATTGTAGTTGGTTGGGAATCATGGACCCACCATACAGCATGCACAGTGGAGGGTG
The DNA here is from genome assembly GCF_037356315.1 of Lithobates pipiens. Lineage (NCBI taxonomy): Eukaryota > Metazoa > Chordata > Amphibia > Anura > Ranidae > Lithobates > Lithobates pipiens. The sequence goes on from NW_027507758.1 coordinate 649,803,497, forward strand.
GTGTGCTCGAAGAGTGCACCCATGCAGGCTACAACTGACCAGGCACAGGGAAGCACAAGAGACGAGGATCTGGGAAAACATGGAAAACTGGACTCACAGGAATGGCAAAAAAATAGTGCTGCACTGGGATGCTGGCCTTACAGACAGGCAGGATTACTCATAAAAAGACACTTAAAAAGTCACTTGGAACAAAGGAGGTCTAGCTACAGAAACATTAGGAATCTCAGGGTCAATGGAAATCTCTGAGGACCACTAGGAACCCAGAAATCTTGGGGTCATTGAGAATCTTCTTGAAAGTCAGGGACACCAGGAACATTAGAATCTTGGAGTCGCTGAGAATCTACTTGGTGACACTAGGAACCTCAGAAAATCAGGGACACTATAAAGCTTGGAATCTTAGGGGACAGCAAGGGAGGTGGCAGCTGTGGTACTTGGGGGGGGGGGGGGTGGCAGCTGTGGTACTTGAGGGGGGGTGGCTGCAGTGGTACTTGAGGGGGTGATTGTGGCGGTACTTGAGGGGGGGTGGCAGCAGTTTTACTTGAGGGGGGGTGGCAGCGGTGGTACTTGAAGGGGACTGGCAGCGGTGGTACTTGCGGGAGGTGGCTGCGGTGGTACTTGGGGGGTGGCAGCTGTGGTACTTGAAGGGGGTGGCTACAGTGGTACTTGAGGGGGGTGGCAGTGGTGGTACTTGAGGGGGGGTGGTAGCGGTGTTACTTGAGGGGGATGGCTGTTGTGGTACTTGGGGGGGGGTGGCATCAGTGGCAGTGGTGCCATCCTCTCCCAACACCACCTCTGCCTCTAACTGATCCCATCCCCCACCACTGGTCTCATTCCTATCCCCCACATCACCTCTGTTGTAGAGGTGATAGGGGTATAGGGATGAGATCTGTGGTGTGGGGGGGGGGATAGGATCAATAAAAGGCAGAGGTGGTGGAGGCTGGGATCGACTGCACAGAAAAATATCACTTTACTTACCATCAATCAATTGGTTCCCCTCAGAATTCCATCCCGTGCCTCCTCCAGGAATGCTTTGCCTCGTGGGTAGTTGGACAGGACGCCACGCAGTCGCAGAGGGGAGAGCTTCTGCCCTGCCTTCACTAAATTGGTGTCAGCAAGTCTGCTGACTTTATTTTTCAGTGTCCGTCTCGCCTCCCTACATCCTCTCTGTCTCTGGATAGGCAGGGGCGGGGCGGTCCACAGTCTCAGCGGTACCTCTGCCTTCTCTCTCTCTCTCCCCCTCAGCAGGTGAAAGCCCCCCTCCCATGGCACAATGAACCGACACATGCCACCCTTACCACAGCAGCCAGATGGACACAGAACATTCAGGCGGGCCCTCCTGAAGTGGTGGAACTAAAGGGCCCAGTTGCAAGTGCGTCTGCTGCAACCCCGATAATTCCACCACTCTCTTGAACACAAGTCTTGTTGGACCTTGCAGGTTAAAAACTATGGAACTACATGTACTCGTCCTGCCTGCTGGTCTTTGGGAACAGAGGTGACGGGTTAATGTGGGTTAATGTCACTGATCTGTGACATAGTGATTATTTTATACAGTAAGCTACCATTTAGAATTAAAAATCGATTGCGTTTCCAGTAAGTTTCAGTCAGTAGATGGGCTTCCTCCTTTTTTAATTGCCAATTAACTTGCGTAGCTATTTTGAAATGGCTTGTTAAACAGGAAGTGATGTTGGCAGGAAATGTGGGGAGGCAGGAAGTGAGATCACACAGCTATGTGCTTGGAAGAACTGCATACTGGGAAGAAGAGTCAGCAGCCATGCCTTTTGCACTTTGACCATGCAAGAACTCCATCTCTTTTTTTTGGTCTTTATATTTCAAGGTTTTAATGGAGTTTTTGGGAAACAAAAAGAACATACAAGAAAAAAAGAAAGTATACAGTCCCGGATTGAGAACGCTGTCCCCGGAGCAGTCTGTCCATGGATTTGTCCCCGGATTGCAGTGGTATGGAGGGGGAGGCATCTGTTACTCTCGCCCTGGGTAAAACATTTGGGGGGCGCACAATCATTACTATGCCCCCCCAAGTGTGCTGTGTTGCCCCCCCGCCCAGGGACTCTTGTAGTCTAGCCTGTCCCCCATGATCCCTCTGGTGAGGGCGGTCCGTGTATGTGTGTGAGAACAGCGAGGGGAGGAGCAGTGCAGAGCATACGGCGGCTATTAGAGAAGCTCTTGGTAGGAGATAGCAAGGAGCGGGCTGGTGTTGGGAACAGTACCTGGTGCTGGGGAGAGCCCTGTTCTGATAGATTATCATGGAGGCCATGGAGCGGTGAGCAAAATCAACTAATCTACGCTGTTCATGTGGGGGGGGGGGGTGTGAGTAGTGCAGGAATCAGGTAGGTCAGTGTAGTGGTCAGTATAGAACTCGGGGTAGGTCAGTGTAGGAATCGGGCAGGTTAGTGTAGAGCAGGGGTCTTAAACTGGTGGCCCTTCAGCTGTTGTGAAACTACAAGTCCAATCATGGCTCTCCCTGTGGGAATCACGCTTGTAATTGTCAGCCTTGCAATGCCTCATGGGACTTGTAGTTTCGCAACAGCTGGAGGGCCACTCGTTTGAGACCCCTGGTGTAGAGGATAGTGTAGGAATCAGGTAGGTTAGTGTAGTGGTGAGTGTAGGAATCAGGTAGGTTAGTGTAGGCTATTGGAGAAGCTCTTGGTAGGGGATAGCGAGGAGCAGCTGGTGTTGAGAACAGTACCTGGTGCTGGGGAGAGCCCTGCTCTGATAGATTATCATGGAGGCCATGGAGAGGTGAGCAAAACCAACTAATCTACGCTGTTCATGTCAGGGGGGGGGGGTGTGTGAGTAGTGCAGGAATCAGGTAGTTCAGTGTAGTGGTCAGTATAGAACTCAGGTAGGTCAGTGTAGTAGTCAGTATAGGAATCGGGTAGGTCAGTGTAGGAATCGGGCAGGTTAGTGTAGAGCAGGGGTCTCAAACTGGTGGCCCTCCAGCTGTTGTGAAACTACAAGTCCCATCATGCCTCTCCCTGTGGGAATCACGCTTGTAATTGTCAGCCTTGCAATGCCTCATGGGACTTGTAGTTTCGCAACAGCTGGAGGGCCACCCGTTTGAGACCCCTGGTGTAGAGGATAGTGTAGGAATCAGGTAGGTTAGTGTAGTGGTGAGTGTAGGAATCAGGTAGGTTAGTGTAGGGATAAGGTAAGCCAGTGTAGGGATAAGGTAGGTCAGTGTAGTGGTCAGGTAGGTCAGTGTGGTGGTCAGGGTAGGAGACCAGGTAGGTTAGTTCAGTGGGCAGGTAGGTCAGTGTAGGAAGCAAGTTGGTCAGTACTACTGTACTAGTGGAAGGTACTCAGGGAGTGGCTAAAAGTCTGGCCGGGGTGCACATTTCTTGCCTTGTCCCGGGCGCTGACAACCCACGCTACACTTCTGACTGCATATATAATTTGAGGAAAATATACGTATAAAATAGTTTACCATTTGCCAATTAAAATATATATATATATATATATATATATATATATATATTATATATATATATATATGTATATGTCCCCGGATTTCATTTTAAAAATCTGGTCACCTTGCCTTTGGTACCAAGTGGTCCAAGGTGCCCAGTTATTGATGGCAGAAGAGAGATGGCCTTCAGCCGTAGCAAACACACGTTCATATGAGCCAGGTGTGTGCACCAAGCGGATTACTTCATCTTTAGCAATATGGTCGGTAGATTTCCAATGTCAGATGATATTTAGTCTCGCTGCTAGCAGAACGTGAATGGTTACACAACGGAGTTGGTGAGGAAGGTTATTTAATTCCAATGCTAAGCAAGGCCAATTCAGGAGTTGGGGGTATGGGGATACCTGTGACCTCTGTCAATATATGGAACACTTCTCTCCAAAATGTGAGCAAGAACTCCATCTTGACCATTGCCGAATCATTCTTCAGAACTGATCGAAGTCTTTGATTTAAATCAAAGTGGCAATTTATTATGTATATTTTAGATGTGTGGCTTGGTGTGCAACTGCTTTACCTAGTTTGTAGAACATTTCTCTCTTTTTTTTTTTTTGTTGCCATGTATTTCTCTTTCTCTGCCTTGGGGAACAAAGTGAAAGTGTTCCCAAGCATGTAGGGGTGTTGATCATATTTTTGGAGGCCAAGCCCAGGAAAGACCTGGATTAGCTGTTGCTAAATGTCCACCCTTAGCCCTTGTACACACGGTCGGAGAATCCGTCGGAATGTGTCCTATCGGACCGTGTTGTCGGATAATCCGACTGTGTGTGGTATGCATCGGACTGATTCCGTCGGAATATCCGTCGGACCCAATTTTCCAACTTGTTGGAAATATTTTCCGACCAACTGGTTCGAATTGTGTAGCGAATTTTGATCGGACCAAGTGCCACGCATGCTCAGATCAAATTCCTACATCAAAGCTATTGGCTACTAGCCTGAACGTAGTCACATCGTAACGAAATTACGTCATCACGTTCTGAATGATCGGATTTTTCGACAACTTAGTCCGACCGTGTGTATGCAACAGTTTCGGACAAGATCCGACGGACAAAATCTGGCGGATTTGGTTGTCGAAATCTCTGACCGTGTGTACAGGGGCTTAGGGCTCCATTCACACCTGAGCATTTTGTAGCTTGAAGCCTCAAGCTACAAAACTCTGAAGGGTAAAAAAAAAAAATCAATGATTCTCTATGGAGATGGTTCACATCTCCACTAAAAACCGCGTGAAGCCAGAAGCTCCAAAATGGCTGAAGCTCAAACAAGTTCTTCTGCTTTTTACATTGGTGACCTTTTGACCTGTACAAAATCGCGGCAAAAAATTCTGCCTCAAAACACTATGCTCAGGTGTGAGTGGGGCCTTAGCAACTGAGCAGGTGGGGAGACACATGCAGCTGGAGAGGGGGGAGAGGAACTATAATGCCTAGCCACTCAGGACCACGTGGCACAGGGACAGAGGCGGCTCTAGGCCTTGTGAGGCCTTAGGCAAATCTTAGACATGAGGCCCTACTCACACCCAAAATGGGAAAAATAATTCAAATATTTTCCTGGTGCAAACGCACATAGACTTATCTAAAAAAACTTTAATAATGTAAACATACTGTAAAGATATGGTTCACACTCACTGATTGCTCCAGGCTCACTGGTTGCTAGAGGTCGTTACACATCATTACCGCTCACTGATTGGTTGTTAGAGGTTACTGCACAATATTACCATTCAATGATTGGTTGCTAGAGGTTACTGCACAGTTTTTTCGCATCGTAGGCTATCTTGATTGACTGTCATAGGAGTTAATTCATCTCAACACACGGAAAGTGCTGGCGTTGTAAACGGAGCTGTGCGTGCACACTAAAGAAAATGGTGAAAAGAAATGGAAGAAGCTTTTATTGCAAAAGAAACATAATATGAATCTTCTGCAATAAGGTTAAAAACCTTGACTCTAGATTTCTCCGCATTTTTAACCTATAGCATGACATTTGCCCTCAACAAGGGTTCTTGTCTTCTTAAGAATAAAATCTGGTTTCTTTAAAATTCGCTGTTATTTCTAAAATGACAGATGTTACATTCCCCAACAGAATTTGGCCATGAACCCCAGGGGCGCCATTTATAATGAATGGCACTGCATCGCACAGCACATAGAGCAGGTGCATTTCTATGCATTATGACAATGCATGTTAATGAGTAGAACACATTGTCACAATACACAAATGTAAATGGGCCCTATATGTTTTCTCTGTTGTGTGGATTTAGATCATTACCGCTCACCCATTGGTTGCTAGAGGTTACTGAACACTGAACATCATTACTGCTTACCTATTGATTGCTAGAGGTTACTGCACATCATTACTGCTCACTCATTGGCTGCTATAGGTTACTGCATGTCATTGCAGCTTACTCATTGGTTGCTAGAGGTTACTGCACATTATTACTGCTTACTGATTGGTTTCTAGAGGTTACTGCACATCATTACTGCTTACTGATTGGTTGCTAGAGATTACTGCACATTACTACCATTCACTAATTGGTTGCTAGAGGTTACTGTACATTATTACCGCTCACTGGTGGGTTGCTAGAGGTTACTGCACATTATTACTGCTCACTGATTGGTTGCTATAGATGACTGCTTATCATTATCACTCATTGATTGGTTGCTAGATGTTAATCCACATTGTTACCGCTCACTGATTGGTTGCTATGGGTTACTGCTTATCAGTATCGCTCACTGTTTGCTCACTGGGTGGCAGGGCAGTATTATGGTGTGTGATGCAACTGTTGGGGTACAGTTGGTTGGATGACAGGATGCAGTTTGGGGTGATGGTGGCAGTATTAAGGAGAGACTGAGATCATATCTCCCTTATAATGATAGGAGGTAGGGTGATAGGATGTCAGAGGTTGGGTACAGGAGGGATGAGGATGATAATGACAGGGGGTAGGGTGGTAGGATGCCAGAGGTGGGGTAGAGATGGATGATGGGGATGTTGATGACAATAGGTGCGGTGGTAGGATGTCATCTTTGGGGGATGATGATGAGGTGGGGTGGTAGGCAGCTGACAGTGGGGTACAGGAGCAATGAAGATAAGGATGATCATAATGGGGGTAGGGTGGTGGATGCTAGAGGTGGGGTATGTGAGGATGATGATGACAGGATGCAGGGTGATAGGATGCCAGAGGTGAGGTACAGGGGGGTGATGATGACAGGAGGCAGGGTGGTAGGATGTCAGAAGTGGGGTACGGGGGGATGATGATGACAGGAGGCAGGGTGGTAGGATGTCAGAAGTGGGGTACGGGGGGATGATGATGACAGGGACAGGGTGGTAGGATGTCAGAGGTGGCGTACGGGGGGATAATGATGACAGGAGGCAGGGTGGTAAGATGTCAGAGGTGGGGTACGGGGGGATGACCGGGGGTGAGGTGGTAGGATGCTGGCAGAGGGGTATGGGGGGGTAAAAATTATAGGGAGTGGAGTGGTAGGATACTAGGCACAGGGGGATTATGATAAGGATGGAGATGATGATGACGGGGGAGTAGATTGGTAGGAAGATAACAGTGGGGTACAAGGGGATAAAAATAAGCATGATGACAGGGGTAGGGTGGTTATCCAAGCTCTGCACATAGCCGGAGATCCGTAGTGCACAGCAGGAGGGGAGGAGCTGGGAGAGAGGAGTACATGGTGCGACCCACTGACCGCTGCCCAAGGTCCCAAGGTCAGTGGTTTGCACCATGTACTCCTCTCCCCCAGCTCCTCCCCTCCTGCTGTGTACTGCGAATCTGCCCCTGGGTGGGAAAACTAGTTGCGTCCCTGGTGGAAGTGAAGAAACGGGAACAAGACGTGTGTCGTGAGCAAAGTTTTCTGTCTTTTTTGGTGGGGAGTCGGGCATCATAATTGACATTAATCTACAGCACTGGAAAATGTGATTGGCAGTGGATGTTGATTGTAGGAAATGTTTAATTTTAGGATTTTAGAGAAACAGTTTTTTAATTGTATTTATTATTGTACCCCCTAATCATTCTCATGGGGGGGAATTGGTATCTGGGCACCCTCTTTTGTTAAAGGGGGCTTCCAGATTCTGATAAGCCCCTCCACCTGCAGACCCCCAAACCACTGGGTTAGGATTGTTGTTTAGAGGGCCTTGTTCAGTGGAGGCTGGTGAATTTTTTGATTGGGGGGAGGGGCGCCAGACCCTGCCCTTCCCCTTTGGCCCCTCCCATTTCTCATAAGCCCCACCCATTATAGAATCCAGCCACTCCCTCCACTGTATTCCTCTTGCTTCCACCCATAGTGTCAGGAGTATACAGCTCAGCATCACAGGACAGAGTATACAGCCCCAGAATCACAGATCATGGTATACAGCACAGCTTCACGGATCATGGTATATAGCACAGCCTCATGGATCATGGTATATAGCACAGCCTCACGGATCATGGTATATAGCACAGCCTCACAGATTGGCGCAAACAATCTGAAAAATGACACTGTTAGTAATAAAGGACACTAAATAGGCATTTATCAGGTGATTTATGTGTCATTACTGTCTGCATTCTGCACATTGTAAATAGCACATGTCTGCACTAAGGGTGTCCCCCATCAGTGTCCCCCATCAGTGTCCCCCATCAGAGTGTCCCCCATCAGAGTGTCCCCCATCAGTGTCCCCCATCAGAGTGTCCCCATCAGAGTGTCCCCCATCAGAGTGTCCCCCATCAGTGTCCCCCATCAGAGTGTCCCCCATCAGTGTCCCCCATCAGAGTGTCCCCATCAGAGTGTCCCCCATCAGAGTGTCCCCCATCAGTGTCCCCCATCAGAGTGTCCCCCATCAGTGTCCCCCATCAGTGTCTCTGATCAAAGTGTCCCCCATCAGTGTCCCCCATCAGTGTCTCTGATCAGAGTGTCCCCCATCAGTGTCTCTGATCAGAGTGTCCCCCATCAGTGTCTCTGATCAGAGTGTCCCCCATCAGTGTCTCTGATCAGAGTGTCCCCCATCAGTGTCCCCCATCAGAGTGTCCCCCATCAGTGTCCCCCATCAGAGTCCTCCTTGCATCAGAGTGTCCCCCTATCTTTCCCCTTCCACGTGTACTCACAGCCAGTGGCGGCACAGTTCTCCAGAATGAAGGCAGCTCGTTCCTCTCTCTATTAGAGATGTAAAATTTCTGGAAATTTTGAAGCTCGGAAAAAAAAACCTGTTTTTTTTACGTTTTTTTGGGAACAGAACAGAAATTTTCAGAAAAATTGAAAAAAATGCTACATTAGCGCTTTTTTGTCTTTTTAAGATTGAAAGTCGAGAACGTTGAGAAAAACTATGTGCATTGTCATCATTGTTGTCCTCTTCACTTTGATCCATGAAGGATTTTTTTAATATCTGCAGGGCACTTGTTACATACAAGAATGTGTTTTGTCATCCTGGTAGCATTTGGAAATGCATATTTCATCTGACAATATTTTGCAAATCACATTTTTCTTTTCAGAAGAACTTGTAATGTGAAAATGCCTCCATATGCTAGATGTTGGTCTCACCATTTTTTCTGAGGGGAGTAGGAAATAAAAACAAGGACAAAAATGACTACTTTGCAAAAAGACACTAATCTATGGTTGTATGTGGGGGTTGGGGGAAGAACCAGATTACTGGTAATTAAATTATTATTTACACAAAAGTTTATAAAGATAAACTAATGTAGCCAAATAGTAGCAATTTGGTCCAGTCAACCTAATGACACCCAAAGGGAATAGGCACCTCATCCCCTACATAATATAGACATGTATAGAGAGAGGGGGGGGGGGGGAAACAGGGGGGGGGATTTTTCAACGGTGCTGACTATACCAAAAATCTAACAGAATATGGTAAAAATTCATAGAAGTTTATTAGTATACATTAAAAAGCACTAAAAAAGCATAAACAATATGCAAAAGTACAGAGAATACTATACACGCTGTTACTCAACTAGAGGAATCTCAGAAGTGAGAGTTGACAGGCTGACGGCACTTAGTCCCAACATGTTTCGCAATTAGCTTCATCAGGGGAAGTGCGCAACTAGCAATAAATTTAATGGAAATTAGTATACAGGAAAAGCACTAGGATTTTTATAGTTATACACACCATTATATAGTAAGATCGATATTGATGATATTTATCATATCATATATATCATCAATATCGATCTTACTATATAATGATGTGTATAACTATAAAAATCCTTAATACTTTTCCTGTATATTAATTTCCATAAAATGTATTGCTAGTTGCGCACTTCCCCTGATGAAGCTAATTGCGAAACATGTTGAGACTAAGTGCCGTCAGCCTGTCAACTCTCACTTCTGGGATTCCTCTTGTTGAGTAACAGCGTGTATAGTATTCTCTGTACTTTTGCATATTGTTTATGCTTTTTTAGTGCTTTTTAATGTATACTAATAAACTTCTATGAATTTTTACCATATTCTGTTAGATTTTTGGTATAATCAGCACCGTTGAAACCCCCCCCCTGCCCCCCCCCCCCTCTATACATGTCTATATAATGTAGCCAAATGATTCAGTTTTCTGGATTCAGAATCAGATAAATGTAAACTCTTACCTTTTTTAATTAAGTATCTACTTTCAGGTCCTTTTTTGTTGCTCTGCATTTTCTTCCAATGCTTTTGAGGCCTAGTGAATAGGACAGAACAAACCAAACACGCCCACTAACATGCAAAAGCAAAACTGAAACCTTTTTCTTGTTACAATAGCAGCGCAGTGCCTCCTAAAGGAAGAAGTGCATACTGTTCTTGCATTGGAGGGTTCAGTTTGTTACCTAGGACTTGCTTGTCCTCACTCAGAGCACAGAAATTAGAATAATCTGATATCATACATTTTTTTTTTCAATTATTTGGAAAATATTTGAACACCCTGTCTTAAAAGATTTTATTCATCATGTAAAAAAAAAAATATTCCACAATTTTTTTTTCTTTCTTCAATTTTTAAAATTTTGGGGGAAAAAAAAAGCCGACAGGGAAAAAAAGTTTTTTTTTTGAAAATTTTCAGGTTTTTTTTCCGGGCCTTCACATCTCTACTCTCTACTCCAGTCATGTGATAAGCTACAAATAATAAGGGGAGAGAGGAAGGAAAGTCTGCCGGCTGGAGGGAGCAGAAAGCCTAATCCTCTCTCCAGCAAGTGTTGGCAAACCGGAAGTGACGTCTTCTTAACTCGGGAGAACAAAGCATCCGGTTGCCCGTAGTGATACTACAGGCGGAAGTTGTCCGGCGCGATGGACTGCACCACAAAGCAGGTCAAAAGCCAGCAAATTAATCGCCTCGTCTGCAATCTCATGATTGCATAGATGTGGCACTTCCCATAGTGCACTGTGTCCGGCGCCCAAACACAGTGCACTTAAAGGACATTTATTTCAATTTTTTTGTGACTTCAGGGGGTGGGGGCACTATGGATGAGCCGCCACTGCCCTTGTCACATGGGAAAAAGGTGCTTTGATAGAGGAGTTCCTCCTAGCAAGGACCTACTCCTGTGCTGAGAGCATTATTCAGGAGATGGGGGCTGAATGCTCACCCCCCCCCCCCATCCCTTCCCTGGTGTGCTAGGCTGAATGATTAGATAAGGATCTGGTATGGATTTTTTGGAGGGAGCTCACATTTTTTTTCTACAAATATTTATGTGAAGTTCCCCCTTAGAATCCATACCAAACCCCAAGGGTCTGGTATAGAATTTGGGGGAACCTCATACCATTTTTGGGGGTTTTCTGCATGGTGCCCCCCCCCTTAAAATTCATACTGGACCTGAAGAGCCTAGCATTAGCTATGGGGGAACTCTCATATAAGTTTTGTGTTTTCTTTTAACTATCCCAAGCTCCTTTGCCTACATAAGTGGTTCTCAACTTAGGCCCCCCCAACAGGCCATGTTTTAAGGTAGTTTGCTTTACTTTACACAGCTGCTTCAAAATCAATATGAATGACATGGTATTGATAAGAGCTATTTTATCTAAGGGAAGTTCCCAAAACATGACCCGTTGGGGGTACTTGAGGACTGAGGTTGAGAACCACTGGCCCACATGGTATGCGCCTACTGGGCCTTATGGTCATTGTGATCCTGGATAAAACACAGGTGTCTTGTGGTGCATTGGGGGGTTTACATTGAGATGATATTCAAAATGAAAAGAACTTCAACACAGCACAATGCTCTTTTGGCCTCTCAACAGGGGCGTAACTATAGGGGGTGCAGCAGTTGCGACCGCAACTGGGCCCTGTGATGCAGGGGGCCCATGCAGCCCCCTCTACATATGGCCGGCAGCAGCATAGGCAGCTAGGGGTACCAGTGTACCATGCACACGGGTGGCTGGAGGTGGAGGGTGACTAGCAGAGCTCCATGCTCGACTATCGCACTGGCTGCTCTTTAGTTGTGCATTCCCTGCATGACCTGTGTCCTCGGCCGGCTCCTCAGAGTACCCCTCTCCTGCTCCATGCATTGCCGCTCAGTCCGATGTCTGTTCTCCCCAGCCAGAGTCTGATAAATACTGATACCAGTGGTGGAACTACAGGGCTCACAAAGGTCATACCTGTGACCACGCCCTGGAGTTCCACCGCCGGACTCGGAGGGAAGGGCCCTGACTGGGGTTCAGGGGGGCCCTTCATGGTTTCTTGCATCGGGGCCCTGAAGGTTCTAGTTACGCCACTGGCCTTCACGTGAAGTGCAAGTGCGATTTGGGTCTAAAGGAGGGCGATGAATAAAAAACAAAACAAGGACAGCCTTATACATTGTATTAAAGGAAAGAAGCAATAACCTTGAATGTAGGACATGTTTGCGTAGACATAATCGATATTTATGAACTTCACTTTCTTTGCCTTGTTTCGGATCACCTGTTTTCCTCGCGTGACGGCGTCATCGGGAGTTTATTGCGCGCTGCTCACTTTATGGACTTAAATAATTGCAGGAGGCCCGATCAATGTTAATAATATCCTGTTACTGGTACACTTTGTGGAATAAATATGTTGGCGGTCACAGACCCGTGTCTCCGGTAAAGGCTGTGCGCTATTTATCTGTCTTATTATTTCTCTTCACACAAGTCCTCGCAATTGATTTTTATCATTTTGTCCTGGTGCCGCAGAGGTGAGGCTGCTCTGCTAAATGTATTTGTGCTGCACTCAAGAGATGCCGTTTATCATGCAAGGAACATCAGATCGCAATTGAATTAAAGAGGACCTGTCATCACAGAGGGCAACCAACACAGGCCAATGTACAGCGCCTTGAAAAAGTATTCACACCCCTTGAAATTTCCCACATTTTGTCATGTTACAACCAAAAAACGTAAATGTATTTTATTGGGATTTTATGTGATAGACCGACACAAAGTGGCACATAATTATGTAAATATATAAATAAATAAATAATATAAAATAAATAATGAAGTGGAGGGAAAATGATAAATGATTTTCAAATGTTTTTGCAAATAAATATGTGAAAAGTGTGGGAGGGGGGAGGCATTTTTATTCTGCCACCTTTACTCTGATACCCCCTAACTAAAATCTAGTGGGACCAATTGCCTCCAGAAGTCACCTAATTAGTAAATAGAGTCCATCTGTGTGTAATTTAATCTCAGCATAAATACAGCTGCTGTCAGGAAAGGTTCCCACCGCTGGTAATATCTGTCATTTGGCATGCAGTACAGAGATCCACCAGAAGGTGTCTCCTGGCAGTTTTGAGCTGTCAGAAGAGCTTTTCCCTGCTGGAATTATGTAATCTTTGAGCCGCAGTACTGGCGTCCACCAGCGGTGGGATCCTGGCAGCGTGGAGCAAGTATTACCTTCTGCAATCAGGCATCACATGACTGATAGCAGCCATTGTATAAATACCCGGCAAGTTCACACACACCTTGCCCTGGTATTAGCCTTGTGTCCTGACCTGCAACCTGTTTATCTGTTACCTGATCCTGAACCTTGATTCCTGCCTCCTGAACCTGTTGTACCTGATCCTGTCTATTCCTGCATCCCTGGAACCTCATCCTGCAACCTGATCCCTTTCTCCTTCTCCCCCCATCTGCTGACCTCCTGTTTATGACCCTGGCCTGGCTTGACCACGATTCTGGTACTCCATTTTGCTACATATGCTGGTTTGTTTGTTTATCATCACTTTTTGGTTGTTTGGTTTGTTCACTCAGTTTGTATTGGTGGTGTGTTCACATTTATATGCATTTACTTTAATAAACTTACCTTCACCTATTTATGTCTGGTTCACTCTGTCGCAGTCACACAGTTCTGGTCACATCTAGTTTATGACAGAATACCAGGGCCATTCCCGACCAGAAGTGGCTGCACAGGCGAACCATTTTGCTTCAGTTTGGTTGCAAACATGAATGCTGATGAGGTTATTTATTTTTCTCTGCTGGCATCTGAGAGTGGTGATTATTGCCGCCAGGCTTTGAAAGGATGGTCTAGTGACCAGTTGTTTGCAGCTATACGTTTGGCTCACTCCCTGGTCGATCAGGGTTATATATTGTTTGGGGAGGTGCAGCCTTTGATCAAGATCTGTATTGAGTTGGCCCTGCCCTGTATCCCAGATGGCCGTGATGATTTCACTCCTCATTTTAATATGAATCAGGTTGTATCTTTAGTATGGCTTTTTGAAGATGATCCTGCTGATTTTTGTGAGCACTACTCAGCCTGTTCCCCACAGGTGATTGCTGAGTGCATTGTGTCTGCTCAGTCTTTTGTTGGACAGGGAGACTTAAAACTACAGTTTATACAACCTATACTTTCAGCATGGTCTGACATGGTGCAATCAGCCCCAGCCAAACAAACCACCTCTGCCATCAGATATCAGCCTACCCAAATGTATGTTTCCCCATCAGCCATGTCAACCTCAGTTGCAGCCCAGTACACGCTGCTCCCAACCAAATACTCATATTGTACTTATCCTGCATTCAACCCACCTGCCTCCTCTCCACTGCCTACAAACCCACAAGATCTTCCCCCAGCTACTGTTACCTCTTCTCTGCCATATCCCAATCCTCCTTTCCAGTCTGCTGCACCCCTTACCTACAGTCCTGCAGTCACCTACAGAGCTTCAGTGGCTAAGCCTAAGAAAAACCAAAACGATCCTACCATTAACCCAACCTGCCTCCACACCCACCAATCTGTCCCAGCTTGACGTTACGGTGCCAGGGTTCCAGCCCGGAGTGCCAGAGCCAGAGTTCCAGCCCGGAGTGCCAGAGCCAGAGTTCCAGCCCGGAGTGCCAGAGCCAGAGTTCCAGCCCGGAGTGCCAGAGCCAGAGTTCCAGCCCGGAGTGCCAGAGCCAGAGTTCCAGCCCGGAGTGCCAGAGCCAGAGTTCCAGCCCGGAGTGCCAGAGCCAGAGTTCCAGCCCGGAGTGCCAGAGCCAGAGTTCCAGCCCGGAGTGCCAGAGCCAGAGTTCCAGCCCGGAGTGCCAGAGTTCCAGCCCGGAGTGCCAGAGTTCCAGCCCGGAGTGCCAGAGTTCCAGCCCGGAGTGCCAGAGTGCCAGCCCGGAGTGCCAGAGTGCCAGCCCGGAGTTCCAGCCCAGAGTTCCAGAGTTCCAGCCCAGAGTTCCAGAGTTCCAGCCCAGAGTTCCAGAGTTCCAGCCCGGAGTTCCAGAGTTCCAGCCCCGGAGAGCCAGCGTTCCAGGCCGGAGAGCCAGAGCCAGTTTCCTGGTCTGAAGGTGCGTTGCTAATTTCCCGGCCTGAAGTGCCTGCTTCCCAACCTGATGTGTCTGTGCCTGCTGCCCAGCTGGAAGCCCCTGCTTCCCAACCTGATGTGTCTGTGCCTGCTGCCCAGCTTGAAGTGCCTGCTTCGCAACCTGATGTGTCTGTGCCTGCTGCCCAGCTTGAAGTGCCTGCTTCGCAACCTGATGTGTCTGTGCCTGCTGCCCAGCTTGAAGTGCCTGCTTCCCAACCTGATGTGTCTGTGCCTGCTGCCCAGCTTGAAGTGCCTGCTTCCCAACCTGATGTGTCTGTGCCTGCTGCCCAGCTTGAAGTGCCTGCTTCCCAACCTGATGTGTCTGTGCCTGCTGCCCAGCTTGAAGTGCCTGCTTCGCAACCTGATGTGTCTGTGCCTGCTGCCCAGCTTGAAGTGCCTGCTTCCCAACCTGATGTGTCTGTGCCTGCTGCCCAGCTTGAAGTGCCTGCTTCCCAACCTGATGTGTCTGTGCCTGCTGCCCAGCTTGAAGTGCCTGCTTCGCAACCTGATGTGTCTGTGCCTGCTGCCCAGCTTGAAGTGCCTGCTTCGCAACCTGATGTATCTGTGCCTGCTGCCCAGCTTGAAGTGCCTGCTTCCCAACCTGATGTGTCTGTGCCTGCTGCCCAGCTGGAAGCCCCTGCTTCCCAACCTGATGCGCCCGTGCCTGCTGCCCAGCTTGAAGTGCCTGCTTCCCAACCTGATGCGCCTGTGCCTGCTGCCCAGCTTGAAGTGCCCGCAGAATTACAGCGACATCTCAGACTGTGCGGCCAAGCTGTCCTCCTCCATGCGTTTCGAGGCCCATAGAAGTCAACGGTAAAGCATGAAAACGCAGGTGTTGTCTATTATCATGCACGGTCAGCATGTGGAAATAGTTCCGCCAAAACCAAAGACTGCTAGAAGTCAATCCCCATTGGTCAAACCAAACACACATCGCGCAGCAACACATAATAAAATTCCAATGCGTACAACGGACATGGAGAGATGTGAACTCGGCCTCAATTGTATTTTTTTTTTTTTGACCGTCATAAAAAAATACAGGAAAATGCATTAAAAATAAGTGTCAACATGTCCAAAATGTTCATCAACTTACATTGAAAAACCTGATTAAACAAAATGCATGAAGGTGGAAACACAAGAGTTTGAGTCCAGGGTTATTTTCATTTTTTTACACTTGCTCTGCTCATCATACAACCCCTGCAAGGTTTTTATTGCTGTCTGTGCCCCGGATTGGTCCTGGTGACCTTTCTTATCATTGTTGTAATTATCATTGTTATTATCATTATAGTCCAACAAATTACAATTGTCAGCAGGGAGCAAAGGGAAATCTTTAATTAGTTTTACAAATAATCATCATTTTTCCATTCATTCCATTATTATAATTACTATTGTTATCCAAATTTTTACAATTGTCAACAGGTGTCAAGGGAAAATCTTCAATTAATTCCATTATTAATTATAATTATTCTGTGAATTTTATTTATAATTATAATCGCCATTTTTATAAATGTTATAATTCAAAATATTACAATTGTCAACAGTGAGTAAGGGACATCTTTAGTTAATTCCATTAACAATTATAAGTATTCCATTAATCCCATTATTAATTATAATTTCCATTGTTATAATTGTTCTAATCTGAAATATTATAATTGTCAATAGGTGACCATTAGAAATCTTCCACTAATTATATTAATAATTCTAATTCACATTATTATAGTTGTTCTAATCCAACATATTACGATTGTCAACAGGTGTCAAGGGAAAAACTTCCATTAATTCCATTAATAATAATAATAATTATTCTATGAATTCTATTTATAATTATAATTTCCATTTTTATAAATGTTATAATCCAAAATATTAGAATTGGGTGTCAAGGGGAGATCTTTTGTTAATTCCATTAATAATCACAGTACACTATGTCAAATTGTTAAATGACATTTATTTATTTTTTAAATGTCTTAAAGGGCCCGTTTTTTTTTTTTTTACTTTTTTTTTTTTTACACCTAGGGAGAGGGGGGGGGGGGGCGGCGCCCGGGCGCCCCCTATGGGTGGGCCGCCACTGTTGCCAATATTATAATTGTTATAATCCAAAATATTACAATTGTCAACAGGTGTCAAGGGGAAATATTTTTTTAATTCCATTAATAAACATAATTGTAATTATGATTATTATAATTTTTACAGTCCAAAATATTGTCAACAGTAGCTAAGGGAAATCTTCAGTTATCCCATTAACAATTATATTCATTTCATTCATTCCATAACTAATTACGTATATTTGCCATTGTTCATTGTTCTAATCTGAAATATTACAATTGCCAACAGGTGTCAAGGGGAAATATTTTGTTAATTCCAATAATAATCATAATTTCCATTATTATAATTTTTATAATCCAAAATATTACAATTGTCAACAGGTGTCAAGGGAAAATATTTTGTTAATTCCAAAAATAGTCATAATTTCCATTTTTATAATTTTTATAATCTAAAATATTACAATTGTTAACAGTGGCTAAGGGAAATCTTCAGTTAATTCCATTAACAATTCTAATTATTCCATTAATTCCATTATTATTATAATTACCATGATTATAATTGCTATTATCTGATATACTACAATTGTCTACAGGGGTGGGGGGTGGAAATCTTCCATTAATTATTTTTTCTAGTGGAAAAAGTGGAGCAGAGACTGTTTTTTTTTTCCTTTGGAGACTAAAGCAGGCTGGCTTGCCCTTATAAAAAAAAAAAAAAAATCGCAGATCGCTGCTATTACTAGTGAAAATAAAAATGCCATAAATCTATCCCCTTTTTTGTAGACACTATAACTTTTGCTCAAACCAATCATCATACACTTATTGTTGTTTGTTTTTTTTTTTTTTACCAAGAATATGTCAAAGAATACATATTGGCCTAAAGTGATGAAACTTTTTTTTTTTTTTTTTATATTTATTATAGCAAAAAGTTAAAAATATTGTTTTTTTCTTTTTTTTTTCAAAATTATCGCTCTTTTTTTTGTTTATAAAAAAAACAAAAAAAAAACAACAGAGGTGATCAGATACCACCAAAAGAAAGTTCTATTTGTGGGGAAAAAAAGGACATACATTTTGTAGGGTACAGCGCCACACAGCCGCGCAATCGTCAGTTAAAGTGATGCAGTGCCGTATCGCAAAAAAGGGCCTGGTCATTAAGGGGGCAAATCCTTCCGGGGCTGAAGTGGTTAGTTCAATTATTCATTATACTTGCCATCATAATAATTTTTATAATTCAAAATATTACAGTTGTCAACTAGTGATGGACGAACTTCCGACGGGACGTTTCGCGAAAGCGAAATGCGAACGGACCCAAACGTTCGCGAAACCGAACGTTCGCCGCGGGCCCCATTGACTTCAATGGGAGGCGAACTTTGCAAACCTTCATGTCGAATTTGCGGCCACGTGGTAATTATTAGGGGGTAAAACGTAGTCCCACCATCTGGACAATGACATAATACATGTATGAGGTGAATTTGGGATCGATAACTACAAGCATTTTTATTTTATTTGGGAAATTGTTCTAACAATTCAGGACTATGGAGCTAATGAAGGCAATGGAGGAGAGGGAAGGTCAGGGACCAGGGTAGGCAAAGAAGAGGGTGCAGGAGATGATCACCAGCAGCGTGACATACCGGAATGACACATGCACCGTGATAGAGGCATCTGACAGCAGCACCGTAATACAGAGCACTGACAGCAGCACCGTGACATACAGCGCTGACAGCAGCACCGTGACATACAGCGCTGACAGCAGCACCGTGACATACAGCGCTGACAGCAGCACCGTGACATACAGCGCTGACAGCAGCACCGTGACATACAGCGCTGACAGCAGCACCGTGACATACAGCGCTGACAGCAGCACCGTGACATACAGCGCTGACAGCAGCACCGTGACATACAGCGCTGACAGCAGCACCGTGACATACAGCGCTGACAGCAGCACCGTGACATACAGCACTGACAGCAGCACCGTAAGCAGCCCCAGGAGGAAGTCAGCACAGCACAGGGATGGTGTGATCCCCTCATAATAAGAACCCCCAGGAGGAAGTCAGCACAGCACAGGGATAGTGTGATCCCTTCATAATAAGAACCCCCAGGAGGAAGTCAGCACAGCACAGGGATATCATAAGCAGCCCCAGTAGAAATATGACACCGCTCAACCTCTTCAAAGAGGAGGGTAGGGGCATATAGTACGGTGTGCTTTTTTGGGTCAAGGAAGTGAGCCAAATGAATTAAGAAGGTCTGTGTGCTTGATTAAAAAAATAGTTTATAGACATATACATGGTCTACTGGTCACATGTGTTGAATTCCTCCGAGATCCATGCCTCATTCATTTTTAGAAATGTGAGGTAGTTAACACTGTGGTGAGCTAGGCGAGTACGCTTATCGGTCACAATCCCCCCTGCTGCGCTGAACGTCCTTTCGGACAGGACACTGGATGAGGGGCAAGCCAACAGTTCGATTGCAAATTGGGCAAGCTCTGGCCAGAGGTCAAGCCTGCCCACCCAGTAGTCTAGGGGTTCATCACTCCTCAGAGCGTCCACATCGGCCGTTAACCCAATGTAGTCGGACACCTGACGGTCTAGGCGTTCCCTGATGCTGGATCCGGATGACACCTGTCGATGGGTCGGCTGAAAGAATGACCTCATATCCGAAGTCACCAACACATCTTCAAACCGGCCTCTTCTTGCAGGCGCTGTTGGATTGGTACCCGCAAATCCTTCTCTGGGAGTGGGAATTGCTCCTCTGCCAGCGCACGCAAAAGCAGAATGCAGCATTTCTCGAAGCAAGGCCTGGAAGTGCTGCATTCTGACAGCCCTCTGCGACGGCGGTAACATTTCCGCCATTTTGTGTTTGTACCGGGGGTCTAAGTACGTTGCCACCCAGTACTGGTCCTTGACCCTCATGCTTTTTATACGGGGGTCCCTATTAAAACACTGGAGCATGAAGGCCCCCATTTGCACTAAAGTGGAAGCGGTGTGGTGGCCTGGCTCCTGCTCATCATCCAGGATAATGTCGTCCTCTTCATTCTCCTCTCCCCATCCTCGCACAACAGGGATCCCAGAAAGGTTTAAAGCATGCTCTTCTTGCTCCTGCTCATCCGCCCCGGCACCATCCTCCTCTGACTCCTCATCAGACTCCTGTTGTTGACTTGTCTCAGATAGAGTAGCCCCCCCTGGGAATTCATCCAGCATTGCGACTTCCTCATCTTCCCGCTCCTGCTCCTCCACAGCCTGATCAATGACACGACGCAATGCACGCTCCAGAAAGAAGGCATAAGGTACCATGTCACTGATGGCGCCATGGCTGCGACTGACCAGTTTGGTGATCTCCTCAAATGGCCGCAGAAGTCTGCATGTGTCGCGCATGAGCAGCCACTGGCGCGGTGAAAAAAAACCCAGCTCCCCAGAACCGTTTCTTTCGCAGAGTTCATACAGGTAGACGTTAACTGCACGTTTCTGCTGGAGCAGCCTATCAAGCATATAGAAGGTTGAGTTCCATCGCGTCGGGCAATCGCAAATAAGACGTCTGACCGGCAGATGGTGTCGCCGCTGAATGTCAGCAAGGCGAGCCATGGCCGTGTAAGATCTTCTGAAATGGGCCGAGATTTTCCTTGCCTGCCGCAAGATGTCCTGGACCCCAGGGTATTTGACAAGGAATCGCTGCACGACCAAGTTTAAGACGTGTGCCATGCACGGCACGTGCGTGATTTTGCCCTGTTTCAATGCGCTAAGCAGATTGGCACCGTTGTCACACACCACTTTACCAACTGTCAAATTGAGCGGTGTTAGCCACTCATCTGCCTGTGAACGCAAAGCTGAAAGGAGTGCCGGGCCAGTGTGGCTCTTTGCTTCCAGGCACAACAGACGCAGCACGGCATGGCAACGTCTCACCTGGCATGTGGAATAGGTTCTGGGGAGCTTGGGCGGTGCAGTGGAAGAGACGCTAGCAGCGGAAAAGGAGGAGGCAGCTGAGGAGGAGAGGGAGGAGGATGGAGTAGGAGGAGGAGAAGAAGAGTCAGGCCTGCATGCAATCCGTGGCGGTAAAACCAAATCTACACGGGTGCCACGGGTTACATGCTTGACGGCCGTCAGAAGGTTCACCCAGTGGGCAGTAAAACTGATATACCTTCCCTGCCCGTGTTTGCTAGACCACATGTCTGTGGTCAGATGTATCTTGGCACCGACACTGTGTGCCAGAGATACATTCACTTGCCGCTGAACATGGCCATATAGCTCTGGGATGCCCTTCTCTGAGAAATACTTCCTTCCTGGGACCTTCCATTGTGGTGTTCCAATGGCCACAAATTTGCGAAAGGCCTCCGAGTCCACCAGTTTATATGGCAGTAGTTGGCGGGCTATGAGTTCTGACAAGCCAGCCGCCAACCGTTGGGCAAGAGGGTTATCCGGCGTCATCATTTTTTTACGCTCAAACATTAGGCCCACGGAAGCCTGCCTTTTTGCAGAAAAATGTGAGCTTGGCGTGATGGAAGGTGGAGTGGAGGACAATTGTGAGGAGAGAGGAGAAGGAGAAGTAGAAGACGAGGCTGGACGGTGAGAGCCTGCAGTGTGGCTTTGTGTGTTCCGTTGCTCCCACTGGGCTCGGTGATGGCTGCTCATGTGCCTTCTTAAGGCGGTCGTCCCTAGGTGAGTATTGGGCTTACCGCGACTAACGCGTTGACTGCAAAGATTGCAGATGGCAACGCTATTGTCAGCAGCGGACACGTTAAAAAAAGCCCACACTGCGGAGCCATGTGCCGGTGTCCTGGGAGCGCCAGATGTGACCGTACATGGTCGATGACTCGCTCCTGATACATTTGCAGTCTGCTTTGTCCCTGCTGTGCAATGTAAGTCATTGCTGCTTCTCCTCCCTATCTGCTGGTCCATATCTCCCTCTGAACTCCCCTCCTCTTCCTCTCTTGTGGGCACCCACGTGACATCACTAGACACGTCATCATCAACGTCACCTTCCCCACCGCTATAAGTAGAGATCTCGGAGTAGGCAGCAACACCGGGGACCAACCTCCTCCTTGGGCTGATCTGGGTACTGGCGTCAGACTGCTGAGTAGCGCTTGTTGCTACCTCCTCTTCCTGATCCAATACCAAGAGTGGCTGCGCATCAGAAATGTCCTCTTGATATGGATCGGAAAATAATTCCAGTGACTCAAGCGGAAGGTATGTGGTGGTGGTGGTGGTGGTCGTGTTGTTGGTGGTAGTGTCTTTGGGGGTGCACATAGCAGAGAGTGAAGAAGAGGGTGCAGATCGAGAGGATGAGGAGGGTGCAGAAGAGTAAGGCTGAGCGAGCCACTCAACCAAGTCTGGTGCATCCTTTAAAGTAATTGAACGCACCTTCTGCAACTTCCCACTTTGGCTCAAGCCTGTTGCTCCTGCCCTACCCCTACCACCCCTGCGGAAGGGCCTGCCTCTTCCTCTGCCTGTCATTTTTTAAATGACCCTGTGACAAAACTCTTAGTCCCTATACCGATGAAGGACTGCTGCAGTATAGGGCAGCGGTCAGCAGTGGTGCACGTCAACCCTATCTATTGTGGACCGATAGCGGTCCTTACAGAACAGCAGACTGTACCGCACTCAAGCCTATGTACCGTAGCACCCTATACCAAGTTACCAGTCCTTATAAGAACTTTTGTGGAACAAGCAGGTTGTGTGTTAGTGATTAGCAGACTGTACGTCAGTCCCTATACCGCTGAAGGACTGCTGCAGTATAGGTGAGCGGTCAGCAGTGGTGCACGTCAACCCTATCTATTGTGGACCTATAGCGGTCCTTACAGAACAGCAGACTGTACCGCACTCAAGCCTATGTACCGTAGCACCCTATACCAAGTTACCAGTCCTTATAAGAACTTTTGTGGACCAAGCAGGTTGTGTATTAGTGTTTAGCAGACTGTACGTCAGTCCCTATACCGCTGAAGGACTGCTGCAGTATAGGGCAGCGGTCAGCAGTGGTGCACGTCAACCCTATCTATTGTGGACCGATAGCGGTCCTTACAGAACAGCAGACTGTACCGCACTCAAGCCTATGTACCGTAGCACCCTATACCAAGTTACCAGTCCTTATAAGAACTTTTGTGGACCAAGCAGGTTGTGTATTAGTGTTTAGCAGACTGTACGTCAGTCCCTATACCGCTGAAGGACTGCTGCAGTATAGGGCAGCGGTCAGCAGTGGTGCACGTCAACCCTATCTATTGTGGACCGATAGCGGTCCTTACAGAACAGCAGACTGTACCGCACTCAAGCCTATGTACCGTAGCACCCTATACCAAGTTACCAGTCCTTATAAGAACTTTTGTGGAACAAGCAGGTTGTGTGTTAGTGATTAGCAGACTGTACGTCAGTCCCTATACCGCTGAAGGACTGCTGCAGTATAGGTGAGCGGTCAGCAGTGGTGCACGTCAACCCTATCTATTGTGGACCTATAGCGGTCCTTACAGAACAGCAGACTGTACCGCACTCAAGCCTATGTACCGTAGCACCCTATACCAAGTTACCAGTCCTTATAAGAACTTTTGTGGACCAAGCAGGTTGTGTATTAGTGTTTAGCAGACTGTACGTCAGTCCCTATACCGCTGAAGGACTGCTGCAGTATAGGGCAGCGGTCAGCAGTGGTGCACGTCAACCCTATCTATTGTGGACCGATAGCGGTCCTTACAGAACAGCAGACTGTACCGCACTCAAGCCTATGTACCGTAGCACCCTATACCAAGTTACCAGTCCTTATAAGAACTTTTGTGGAACAAGCAGGTTGTGTGTTAGTGATTAGCAGACTGTACGTCAGTCCCTATACCGCTGAAGGACTGCTGCAGTATAGGTGAGCGGTCAGCAGTGGTGCACGTCAACCCTATCTATTGTGGACCTATAGCGGTCCTTACAGAACAGCAGACTGTACCGCACTCAAGCCTATGTACCGTAGCACCCTATACCAAGTTACCAGTCCTTATAAGAACTTTTGTGGACCAAGCAGGTTGTGTATTAGTGTTTAGCAGACTGTACGTCAGTCCCTATACCGCTGAAGGACTGCTGCAGTATAGGGCAGCGGTCAGCAGTGGTGCACGTCAACCCTATCTATTGTGGACCGATAGCGGTCCTTACAGAACAGCAGACTGTACCGCACTCAAGCCTATGTACCGTAGCACCCTATACCAAGTTACCAGTCCTTATAAGAACTTTTGTGGAACAAGCAGGTTGTGTGTTAGTGATTAGCAGACTGTACGTCAGTCCCTATACCGCTGAAGGACTGCTGCAGTATAGGGCAGCGGTCAGCAGTGGTGCACGTCAACCCTATCTATTGTGGACCGATAGCGGTCCTTACAGAACAGCAGACTGTACCGCACTCAAGCCTATGTACCGTAGCACCCTATACCAAGTTACCAGTCCTTATAAGAACTTTTGTGGAACAAGCAGGTTGTGTGTTAGTGATTAGCAGACTGTACGTCAGTCCCTATACCGCTGAAGGACTGCTGCAGTATAGGTGAGCGGTCAGCAGTGGTGCACGTCAACCCTATCTATTGTGGACCTATAGCGGTCCTTACAGAACAGCAGACTGTACCGCACTCAAGCCTATGTACCGTAGCACCCTATACCAAGTTACCAGTCCTTATAAGAACTTTTGTGGACCAAGCAGGTTGTGTATTAGTGTTTAGCAGACTGTACGTCAGTCCCTATACCGCTGAAGGACTGCTGCAGTATAGGGCAGCGGTCAGCAGTGGTGCACGTCAACCCTATCTATTGTGGACCGATAGCGGTCCTTACAGAACAGCAGACTGTACCGCACTCAAGCCTATGTACCGTAGCACCCTATACCAAGTTACCAGTCCTTATAAGAACTTTTGTGGACCAAGCAGGTTGTGTATTAGTGTTTAGCAGACTGTACGTCAGTCCCTATACCGCTGAAGGACTGCTGCAGTATAGGGCAGCGGTCAGCAGTGGTGCACGTCAACCCTATCTATTGTGGACCGATAGCGGTCCTTACAGAACAGCAGACTGTACCGCACTCAAGCCTATGTACCGTAGCACCCTATACCAAGTTACCAGTCCTTATAAGAACTTTTGTGGACCAAGCAGGTTGTGTATTAGTGTTTAGCAGACTGTACGTCAGTCCCTATACCGCTGAAGGACTGCTGCAGTATAGGGCAGCGGTCAGCAGTGGTGCACGTCAACCCTATCTATTGTGGACCGATAGCGGTCCTTACAGAACAGCAGACTGTACCGCACTCAAGCCTATGTACCGTAGCACCCTATACCAAGTTACCAGTCCTTATAAGAACTTTTGTGGAACAAGCAGGTTGTGTGTTAGTGATTAGCAGACTGTACGTCAGTCCCTATACCGCTGAAGGACTGCTGCAGTATAGGTGAGCGGTCAGCAGTGGTGCACGTCAACCCTATCTATTGTGGACCTATAGCGGTCCTTACAGAACAGCAG
This sequence comes from Lithobates pipiens, assembly GCF_037356315.1. Classification (NCBI taxonomy): domain Eukaryota; kingdom Metazoa; phylum Chordata; class Amphibia; order Anura; family Ranidae; genus Lithobates; species Lithobates pipiens. The sequence goes on from NW_027507758.1 coordinate 649,829,103, forward strand.
ACTGTACCGCACTCAAGCCTATGTACCGTAGCACCCTATACCAAGTTACCAGTCCTTATAAGAACTTTTGTGGACCAAGCAGGTTGTGTATTAGTGTTTAGCAGACTGTACGTCAGTCCCTATACCGCTGAAGGACTGCTGCAGTATAGGGCAGCGGTCAGCAGTGGTGCACGTCAACCCTATCTATTGTGGACCGATAGCGGTCCTTACAGAACAGCAGACTGTACCGCACTCAAGCCTATGTACCGTAGCACCCTATACCAAGTTACCAGTCCTTATAAGAACTTTTGTGGAACAAGCAGGTTGTGTGTTAGTGATTAGCAGACTGTACGTCAGTCCCTATACCGCTGAAGGACTGCTGCAGTATAGGTGAGCGGTCAGCAGTGGTGCACGTCAACCCTATCTATTGTGGACCTATAGCGGTCCTTACAGAACAGCAGACTGTACCGCACTCAAGCCTATGTACCGTAGCACCCTATACCAAGTTACCAGTCCTTATAAGAACTTTTGTGGACCAAGCAGGTTGTGTATTAGTGTTTAGCAGACTGTACGTCAGTCCCTATACCGCTGAAGGACTGCTGCAGTATAGGGCAGCGGTCAGCAGTGGTGCACGTCAACCCTATCTATTGTGGACCGATAGCGGTCCTTACAGAACAGCAGACTGTACCGCACTCAAGCCTATGTACCGTAGCACCCTATACCAAGTTACCAGTCCTTATAAGAACTTTTGTGGAACAAGCAGGTTGTGTGTTAGTGATTAGCAGACTGTACGTCAGTCCCTATACCGCTGAAGGACTGCTGCAGTATAGGGCAGCGGTCAGCAGTGGTGCACGTCAACCCTATCTATTGTGGACCGATAGCGGTCCTTACAGAACAGCAGACTGTACCGCACTCAAGCCTATGTACCGTAGCACCCTATACCAAGTTACCAGTCCTTATAAGAACTTTTGTGGAACAAGCAGGTTGTGTGTTAGTGATTAGCAGACTGTACGTCAGTCCCTATACCGCTGAAGGACTGCTGCAGTATAGGGCAGCGGTCAGCAGTGGTGCACGTCAACCCTATCTATTGTGGACCGATAGCGGTCCTTACAGAACAGCAGACTGTACCGCACTCAAGCCTATGTACCGTAGCACCCTATACCAAGTTACCAGTCCTTATAAGAACTTTTGTGGAACAAGTGAGTTGTGAATGTTTAGCAGACTGCAGCAGAAGGGCAGCAGTCAAGTATAATATCCTTTCTATATTTGGAAGAAAGAATATTATACATGTACAAGCCTATTACTGTACCACTGATACCAGTCCTGAAAAGAACCTTTGTGGAACTAATAATAACAGCAAGTCTTTAAAATTACCCTCACTGCCTGACAACACTGCTTCCTTCCTGTCCCTATACAAATTGGCAAAAAAAGAGAACGATTAGTGGTTACTGGAACAGCTCTTTTGTGGACCTTGATAGTAACAGCTAATGATGATGATGATGATGATGATGATGAAAGACTAATCTGGCTGTCCCTGTAGCATACACCGTCCTTTCCCTTTCTCTAAACTAACAAAAGACACTCAGGCTGCTGCAAGAATCAGCAGCACAGCAAACCTATCAACACCTAACACCTATACCAGTCCTGAAAAGAACTTTTGTGTACCAAATAGCTAGTGGTTTATCTCTCCCTACTCCACACAGGAACCTGTCCCTATCGTAACAGAAGAAAGAATGTAAAATGGCCACCGGATCGGGTGTATTTATAGGTTAGGGGGAATGTCCAAGTGTCCATGTGCTGTCATGTCTCAATTGGCTGTCCTGTATCACATGATAAACGTGTCACCAAAGGTTAAAGTTCTTGTATACATTAAACACGTAAGTCCGCCGCGGCGAACGACGGAAAAAGGCGTTCGAACGTGCGGACCGCGAATGTCGGAAATTCGCCGCGAAACGACCGCCGGGCGAAACGTTCGTCCATCACTATTGTCAACAACTGGCAAGGGCTAATCCATTAATAATTACAATCATTCCATTAATAAATATAATTACCATTGTCATAATTTTTATCCATAATATTACACCTCAGGTGGCAAGGGGATATCTTCTTTTATTTCCATTAATCTTTATAATTGCCAGTTTTATAATTCTTATAATCCAAAATATTACAGTTGTCAACAGTGGCAAAGGGGAAACCTTCAATTAGCTCAATTAACAATTGTAATTATTTTGTTAATTGAATTTTACATTATAATTGCCATTGTTATAATTGTTATAATCTGCAATATTACAATTTTCAACAGGTGGCAAGGGGAAATCTTTCATTAATTCTATTAAAAATGATAATTATTCCATTAATTCCAATAATAATTATATTTGCCATTATTATAATTTTTATAATCCAAAATATTACAGTTGTCAACAGGTGGATAAAGGAAATCTTGCATTTATTTCATTAATAATTACAATCATTAAAGTGATTTATAATTACCAATGTTATCATTTTCATCATCCAAAATATTACAATTGTCAATGGGAGGCAAGGGGAAACTCTTCCATTAATTCCATTAATAATCATAATTATTTCATGAATAATTATATTTGCTATTATTATAATTATCATAATCCAAAATATTACAATTGCCAACAGTGGCAAGGCAAAATCTTCCATTAATAATCATAAGTATTCCATTAAATCTATTAATAATTAGCTATTATTATAATTATCATAATCCAAAATATTAAAATTGTCAACAGTGGCAGGGCAAAATTTTCCATTAATAATTAAAATGATTCCATTAGTTTGATTAATAATTATAACTGCTACTGTTATATATTTTTTAAAATCCTAAATATTAAAATTTTTAACAGGAGGCAAGGGAAAATCTTCCATTAATTCTATTAATAATCATAATTATTCCATTAATTATATTAATAATTCTATTTGCTACTATTATAATTATCATGATCCAAAATATTACAATTGTCAACAGTGGCAAGGCAAAATCTTCCATTAATCCCATTAATAAATAAAAGGATTCCAGTCGTTTGATTATTAATTATAATTGCTACTGTTATATATTTTTTTAAAATCCAAAATATTACAATTTTTAATGGGAGACAAGGGGACATCTTCCATTAATTCCATTAATAATCATAATTATTCCATTAATTATATTAATAATTATATTTGCTATTATTATAATTATCATGATCCAAAATATTACAATTGTCAACAGTGGCAAGGCAAAATCTTCCATTAATCCCATTAATAGTCATAAGTATTCCATTAATTCTTTTAATAATTATATTTGCTATTATTATAATTATCCTAGTCCAAAATATTGCAATTGTCAACAGTGGCAGGGAAAAATATTCCATTAATAATTAAAATGATTCCATTAGTTTGATTAATAATTATAACTGCTACTGTTATATATTTTTTAAAATCCAAAATATTAAAAATTTTAATGGGAGGCAAGGGAAAATCTTCCATTAATTCCATTAATAATCATAATTATTCCATTAATTCTATGAATAATTCTATTTGCTATTATTATAATTATCATGATCCAAAATATTACAATTGCCAACAGTAGCAAGGCAAAATCTTCCATTAATCCCATTAATAAATAAAAGGATTCCAGTCGTTTGATTATTAATTATAATTGCTACTATTAAAATTATCATGATCTAAAATATTGCAATTGTCAACAGTGGCAAGGCACAATCTTTGTTTAATCCCATTAATAGATAAAAATGATTCCATTAGTTTGATTATTAATTATAATTGCTACTGTTATATATTTTTTTTAAATCCAAAATATTACAATTTTTAATGGGAGGCAAGGGGAAATCTTCCATTAATTCCATTAATAATCATAATTATTCCATTAATTATATTAATAATTCTATTTGCTATTATTATAATTATCATGATCCAAAATATTACAATTGTCGACAGTGACAAGGCAAAATCTTCCATTAATTCCATTAATAACTATAATTATTCAATTTTTCTATTCTTCTTTGAAGAGATTTCCACTCACTTCCTGGTATGTTAATGGGACAGGAAGTGAAGGAAAATCTCGCCGAAGCAACAAACACAATTGGTTCCAACCTCTGCAATCCAAAGACTAGATATTAAAGTTTGGCCTATAGATATAACTGAAAATGAATTTTATCTGAGGATGCCTGGAAGGATCAGTTGGACAGATAGATAATACAAGGCATGAATTATGAATTCCAAGTGAACCTCTATGGGCCCAATATTGTAGATCATTTTCCCCACTATAAGAACACGCATCAGTGGCGGCTGGTGACGTTTTTGGATGGGGGGGCGCCAGACCCCGCCCATCATGACCCCGCCCATCATTTTGGCCCCTCCCACTTCTCATAAAACACGCCCCTTATGTAATCTGAAAAAAAATTTGGCGTGGGTTCCCCCCTCCGAGGGCATACCAGGCCCTTAGGTCTGGTATGGATTCCAAGGGGAACCCCCTACGCCGAAAAAACGGCGTGGGGGTCCCCCCAGATCCACACCAGACCCTTATCCGAGCGCGCTACCCGGCCGGCCAGGAAAGGGGGTGGGGACGAGCGGGCGCCCCCCCCTCCTGAGCCGTACCAGGCCGCGTGCCCTCAACATGGGGGGGTGCCTTGGGGGAGGGGGGCGTGCGGCCCCCCCACCCCAAAGCACCTTGTCCCCATGTTGATGAGGACAAGGGCCTCTTCCCGACAACCCTGGCCGTTGGTTGTCGGGGTCTGCGGGCGGGGGGCTTATCGGAATCCGGGAGCCCCCTTTAATAAGGGGGCCCCGAATACCGGCCCCCCCACCCTATGTGAATGAGTATGGGGTACAATGTACCCCTACCCATTCACCTGTGAAAAAAAAGTACAAAAAAAACACAACACATGGTTAAAATATTTTATTGCACAGCTCCGGGGGTCTTCTGTCTTCGGGGGTCTTCTCGCCGGACTCCTCCGCTATCTTCTTGTAGCTCTTTTGCTAGCGGAGGAGCCCGGCTTTCTTCCTCGCTGCCGGCCTCTTCTCCCGACTTCGAGGGTCTTGTCCCCCTCTTCGGTTCTTCTGCCGGGCCACCGCGCCTTCTTATAGCTCTTTTACAGGCGGTGGCCCGGTCTTCTGTCGCCGCCGCCGCCGCCGCCGCCGCCACCGCCCGTTCTTCTTCTTCTTCTTCTTCTCCTTCTTCTCCAGGAGATGTTGCCTCGACGATCTCCCTGGCCGGAATGCCAGGGACGCGCTGCGCTGCCACTTATATAGGGACAATGGGGCGGTGTCACATGGGTTGATGTCACATGGGTTGGTCACATGGGTTGATGTCACATGGCGACTGTGACATCAACCCATGTGACCAACCCATGTGACATCAACCCATGTGACACCGCCCCATTGTCCCTATATAAGTGGCAGCGCAGCGCGTCCCTGGCATTCCGGCCAGGGAGATCGTCGAGGCAACATCTCCTGGAGAAGAAGGAGAAGAAGAAGAAGAAGAAGAAGAACGGGCGGCGGCGGCGGCGGCGATAGAAGACCGGGCCACCGCCTGTAAAAGAGCTATAAGAAGGCGCGGTGGCCCGGCAGAAGAACCGAAGAGGGGGACAAGACCCCCGAAGTCGGGAGAAGAGGCCGGCGGCGAGGAAGAAAGCCGGGCTCCTCCGCTAGCAAAAGAGCTACAAGAAGATAGCGGAGGAGTCCGGCGAGAAGACCCCCGAAGACGGAAGACCCCCGGAGTTGTGCAATAAAATATTTTAACCCTGTGTTGTGTTTTTTTTTTTTTTTGTACTTTTTTTCACAGGTGAATGGGTAGGGGTACATTGTACCCCATACTCATTCACATAGGGTGGGGGGGCCGGTATCCGGGGCCCCCTTATTAAAGGGGGCTCCTGGATTCCGATAAGCCCCCCGCCCGCAGACCCCGACAACCAACGGCCAGGGTTGTCGGGAAGAGGCCCTTGTCCTCATCAACATGGGGACAAGGTGCTTTGGGGTGGGGGGGCCGCACGCCCCCCCTCCCCCAAGGCACCCCCCCATGTTGAGGGCACGCGGCCTGGTACGGCTCAGGAGGGGGGGGCCGCCCGCTCGTCCCCACCCCCTTTCCTGGCCGGCCGGGTAAGGGTCTGGGGGGGACCCCCACGCCGTTTTTTCGGCGTAGGGGGTTCCCCTTGGAATCCATACCAGACCTAAGGGCCTGGTATGCTCTCGGAGGGGGAACCCACGTCAAATTTTTTTTCAGAAATTTGGCGTGGAGTTCCCCCTTCAGAGCTCATTCTCTGATTGGCCACGGCAAAAGTCGCCTGGCCTGGGGAAACCTTTCTGGCTGTGAAAGCTTTTTGCATTCATTCAGCTAAATGCATGAACATTCTCAACAAAGTAGAAACTAGAAAGCCTTTATGCGATGACTCACCTGTCTCACTGTCTGGCAGCTCCGCTCGGGCTAAGGAACGGAGCTGCCGACGTCACTTCCGGGTTTTGTGAAGCAGCCGAAAGCCGGAAGTGACTGCCTGTCTAAGAATGACAATGCTCCCGCCCGTAGAATCACAGTGATTTTACGGGCGGAAGCTAGTCGGCGTTCTGCAGTGCGCCGCAAGGCGGGTTTTTAACCCGCAAATGAAGCGCCATGGATGCAATCTTGTGATTGCATCGACGTGGCGCTTCTCATAGTGCACTGTGACCGGCGCCACAGTACACTATGTCAAATTGTTAAATGACATTTTTTTTTTTTTTTAATGTCTTAAAGGGCCCGTTTTTTTTTTTTGAACTTTTTTTTTTTACACCTAGGGAGGGGGGGGCGGCGCCCGGGCGCCCCCTATGGGCGGGCTGCCACTGACACGCATACAAGCGATAGGTAATTGCCGGCCAAGAGAGCGGAGGGCTTTATCTCTGATCCTAACTCCTTACTTTATCCTAATGCAGGTAGAATCAATGATACATCTCCCGATGTTGGTCATGGTGGATTTGCATTTCTTAAAGGCTGACTGTAAGGCCAAATGCATTTTATACCTTTTTTATATGATTTTATTTCCTATGATTTTAGGCCATCATAAAGGGGTTAACCCCTTCAATACCGGTCATGCAACACCGTACCCAACCTACATTTTTATAATTTTGTTCACACAACTAGAGCTTTCTTTTGGTGGTGTTTAATTACATTTTGTTTGCTTGTTTTTTTTTTCAGTGCGTCGGTGCGAGAGAAGAAGAAGATGAATGGACTTCGTGAGATAGTTTTATTCTTTTCGTTTTTTTTTTAATAAAGGACTTGTCCCAAGGCGTGTATTGTCTTTTTTTTTTTTTTACCATTTTCACACATTTTTTGTGAAATGGTAGAAGTACACACGGGGGGGGGGGGGGGGGGTGGGGTTCCCTTGTTAAAGGGGGCTTCCAAATTCTGATAAGCCCGCAGACCCCCATAACCACCTATCAGGGAAGTAATTTGTTTTTGACCCGGATTGCCTGAAGACTATGCTGATTCTCTCCTGACCTGACCCCTGGCTGGTTTAAACGGACTTCCTGCTCTTAGCCTTGCTGCGCACTGGACTGATACTTGTGTTTGACCCTCGGCCTGCCTCTGGATTATTCTGTCTGCTGCACTTAGCCTTGCTGGCTCCAGGACTGATCACCTGTGTTTGACCCTCGGCCTGCCTCTGGATTATCCTCTGCACTCAGCCTTGCTGGCTCCAGGACTGATTACTGGTGTTTGACCCTCGGCCTGTTTCTGCACTTTCTTTACTTGTTTTACAGACCTGCTGGCTGCTTACCTTCTGGTCCGGTCCATCCTGCACAAGCCCTCTTCCAGACCTTCACACGAGTCAGGTATCCCTCTGGAGGCTTGTGCCTCTTGGTGCAACCCATTCCCTGTATCACCTCCAGGGGTGGTGTGCGCCGAGTCGCAACAGCCACCGCTCTCTGCATCTTGGCCTCGTGAGTACCTCTTTGCTGATACCACCGGGCAAGGGTTGTGGGGATGAGACCCTTCTCCCCATCAACATGGGGACAAGGTGCTTTAGGGGGCTTCCCCAAAGCATCCTCCCAATGTTGAGGGCATGTGGCTTGCCAGGTTGCATGCTTGGATAAGTCTCTGGTTTGCATGCATGTATCTGATGGAAAGGGTAAATATATGGAGATATCTGTATAGGTACATACCGTGACCAGTTCCAGGTTGAAATGCATTGGGGTATTTCCCTACAACAAGTCGTCTCTTGAAATATGCAAAGAAATTCGGGAACCTTTAAGTAGAGATCTTCGATTGAACAGAGATATTTTTAGGAGGAAATTGTATATTTAATATTATTGTATGAAGTTTTGCAGATCTTCTTGTTCCACCAGAGCTCATATTTTAATTATGTTCATTCTTTGTGATGTATTCATCATTTAGTGCCTAAAAATAAAAATTACTTTTGAAATTTTTATTGATGTCTCTCAATTAGCTGCTAAAAAGCCCCACGGGGAGTTGTTCCTATATCCTCTTCTGCATGCTTGGATAAGGGTCTTCTATGGATTTTTGGGGGGACCCCACACCATTTCTTTTTAATTTTGGCATGGGTGTCCCCTTAAAATTCATACCAGACCTGAAGGGTCTGGTATGGATTTTGAGGGGGACCCCCACGTCATTTCTTTTTTAATTTTGGCCCGTGGTTCCCCTTAAAATTCATACCAGAGCTGAAGCTAAAAATTTTTGTTCGGGGTTCCCCTGTGGGGGAATCCCATGCCGTTTTTATCAATTAACTTTTACGTGTATTGCCGGGACCAACAATTCATTATAGCCGCGAGTACTTTTAAATGACTTTTTTCCTTTAGAAATGTAATTTTGCTCTCGGACTGTTGTAAACACGGGAAACATGAGCCCCTTTACAGGCATACTATAGACACCCCCCAGGTACGAAATTTAAAGGAATATTACACTTTTGTTTTACTTTAAGCATTATTAAAATCACTGCTCCCGAAAAAAACTGCAGTTTTTAAAACTTTTTTTTGCATTGATCCATGTCCCCTGGGGCAGGACCCGGGTCCCCAAACACTTTTTATGACAATAACTTGCATATTAGCCTTTAAAATTAGCACTTTTGATTTCTCCCATAGACTTTTTAAAGATGTTTTGTGGCTTTCGAATTTGCCGCGAACACCCCAAATTGTTAGCTATTTAGCGAACAGGTGAACACTCGAACATTGGGACCATCCCTTCTGATGAATACAGTATATATCTATCTATCTACAATATCTATATATATATCTGTATATTGGTTCCAAGAGGAGAAAAACGGATTTTCAATTTTCTCAGGGATTTTGTAACTCCCGGATTGGGCTCTGGATTCCAAAGATTTCAAAGAGTCTTGGGATGAATGAAGCCTCCAGCCTTGAGTCCAGGTGTGTGAGATGTGTGCTCCTCAAGAGCAGTGGCAGCTGGGGTGGTATATTTTTTTGGGGGGAGGCAAACAATCCACCCGCCGCCAAGCGCCTCTCGACCCCGGTTGGTCGATTCACAGGCACCCCCCGGTAGGCCCTGCACTTACCCCATCTAGGTCACGGGCAGCGCTTTCTCTAAGGGCGGCTTTACCCTGCATCTTCTCCTCAGCTTCCCCTGCATCTCCTCCCTCCTTTTCCTCAGTGGTCAATAGAATCGCTTCTACTCTTGGCCAATCGGGTGATGGATCTCAGGACCTGCTTCCTGTATGGCCGGGAGGAAAATCAGGAAGAAAATAGCGAATATTAATTTGCTATTGTAACACAACTGAGTGGGCTCTGGGCACAGTGCTCTGCGCCCCAAGCCTACCCTTTTTTGAAGCCAATTAGAACCTCAGGCTCTAATCATGTGCTTCTAAAAAAAAAAATAGAGATTTGGGGCCGGGGGCATGGACTAATGGGGCCGCCACTGCTCAAGAGGTTGTCTGCAGTTCAGGTCTCTACCCAGGAGATAGGAGGGTCCCTACCCAGAGGCCAGACTGTGGTGCTGAGAAACAGTCCGAGGGACCAGACCAGTGGTGGTCATTTTTTTAGGGGGGCAGCAAACATTGTACCCGCCACCCCCCCCAACACCCTCCCCAGGGTTGGCCGGTGCACTTACCTCATCCATGACAGGCAATCGCTTCTCTGGCTCTCCTCCATGGGCATCACATGGGCATCACAAGCAACTTCTTCTCCTGCTCGGCGGCTTCCATCTCCTCCCTCTCCCTCAGTGGCCAATCAGAACGCTTCTCCTTTCGGACAATCGGGAAACGTGTCTCAGACCAGCGCTTCCTGATTGGGGGAGAGGCAATTCAGTGTGAGAATAGTGAATATTCATTTGCTAATCTAACACACCTGGGTGGGCTACAAGTGCAATGCCCCGGAGTCCACCCTATTTTGAAGCCTATTAGAGCCTCTGGCTCTAATCAGCTGCTTCCAAACCCCCCCCCCCCCCGCCACAGCAATTCATTCACCCGGCGTCCTGAAAGGGGCCGGATTCATGGATAGGGGGTGGCAGCAGCATGGATAGGGGAGGTGGCGTCAGTGCACCCTTAATGGACGGGCCGCCCCTGGACCAGATCCAGAGCCTAGGCTTGAGGCATGAGCAGTCGCTCTACAAGAGGAAGTCAGAAGACTTGATGTCATTTTTCTTTGTGTTTGAAGTGATGGTGGAAACCCCTATGAGGGCAACTGTTGTTGAAACCTGAGATTTACACAACTCTGTCACACAGCGCAGCCCTGTCTGGCAGAGAAGGGGACAACTTACAGCTTAGTAACACTTATAGGCAGGGCCGCTGATAGGGGGGACCACCGGTCCTCCTGTAGGGGGCCCGGCACAGAGCAGGAGGATCGGTGGAGCAGAGAATGAAGGATGACAGAACGATGCCATGTGCGTCCCTCCAGCACCGAAAGCCAGTTGCTTTCCGCTGCTAGGTGAGAGACACACATGGCCGGATTTAGGGGGTGCTGGAATGGGTTGTGCCCAGCCAGATTTCTGCCCCCCCCCCAAGCTGGTCCTTCCTTGATTGATGTACTGTGCCTGTCAGGCGCCGCCGCTGAGCTCTGCCCCCCACCCCCACTCACAGCGGGGACAAGGAGACAGCAGCCTGTAGGCTTGAGCAGTGGGAGGAGAAGTGGCAGAGAGAGAAGAGGAGGTGATCAGCCCTTGGAGGAGAAAGGGGGCGCTGCGCTGTGTGTGCGCACAGTGCAATGTGATCTACAGTAAGAGCGATCCTACGCTGTATAGATGAACGCTCTTCTGACATGAGGCAGGCACACAACACAGAGCACCTCCTCCTGGCTTTGTAGTGGCTTCCCCCTGTAAGTTGGGGGAGGGGGATGGGTGGCTATCTGTGCTGGGAAGTGTAATATGAATTTGGGGGGTGGGGGGTGGGATATGTGTTAGGAAAGAAGGGTTTGGGGAAGGTTTGAGCCAAGAAATGGGGTATTTGTGCAAGGAGGGGGTGGGGGATTTAGGTAGGGAGGGTAATTTAGATGGGGTTGGGCCAGGAGGAGGGATTTGTGGGAATTTGTCCCAGGATGGAAATTGAAGAACAAAAATTTGTGCCAGGAGGAGGTGGGGGAATTTGGGCTAAAAGGATAGCTTGGGGGATTTGTGCTAGGATACAAAGTTTGAGAAGAAAGAGGATGTGTGCTAGATAGGGTAATTTTGGGGGGGATTCAGGAGATTTGTGCTAGGAGGGGGATTCGGGTAGAATTTGGGGATTTGAGCTGGGGGGGGGGGGCAAAGATTTGTGCTGGAGGGGGGGTTGGAACTGGGAGTTTGTAGAATATGTGCACTATTATCTAGGGAGCATTTTGGCTTGCAGGCAGAATTTATGTTTTTTTATGTATTTTTTGTGAAAATATAATTTTTATATTTTTTCGCGTGGGGGAGTGGTCAGGTAGGCTGTACAGGGCCCTGTGATTTCTAACAGCGTCCCTTCTTATAGGTCTTGTTGTATGGCTGTTTGTTTGTTTCTTTTATCTGCCTGGAGGTCAACTACCAACTTTTGTAGATAATTCTACAGCATGAGTAAATGCAATGCCAACATGACCAGATTATTTCCTAATCTCAATCACTTTGCTTGGATTTGTCTGTGTTGCCTCTGGTGATTCTTTTCATTGGTTAGGGTTCCCCAGTCTGACATCATTTTAACTGGGTGGGCCATTTGGCATTTCCCATTAGAATTTTTAGTAGGGTTCAGTATTGAATTGGCTCCGCCCTTTGCAGCTTTAACAGCTTCAACTCTTCTGGGAAGGCCATCCACAAGGTTTAGGAGATGTGTCTATGGGGATGTTTGACCATTCTTCCAGAAGACCCGCATCTTTGAGGTCAGGCGCTGATGTTGGACAAGAAGGACTGGCTCACATTCTCCGCACGAATTTATCCCAAAAGAGTTCTATCGGGTTGAGGTCAGGATTCTGCAGGTCAGTCAAGTTCCTCCACCCCAAACTCGCTCATCCATGTTTTTATGGATCTTGCTTTGTGCACTGGTGTGGAGTCAGGGCCGTCTTTAAGGCAGGGCAAAAGGGGCAGTTGCCCTGAGCCCTGTCATTGTTGTGGGGCCCAAAGCAGCTGCCTCATACTTGCCAACTATCCCAGTGTAAATTCCCTTGCCCCTTGAAGTTTTAGTCCTGTGCTGTGTCCTGATATCTCAGTGTGAAGTGATGTTACTAATGCTGCCCAGCTCTGCCTTATTGTTGTGTACAGATGACTCACCTGCAGACCCTGTGTTTACGTGTAAATAACCGTCATTCATATGTAAATATTGGCAGCATTACTAAGTAAATAGATGCGGCTGGCAGCATTGATATGTAAATAAAGGTGGCATTCATATGTGTATCATGCCCCCTGCAGTGAGGAGATGATGTGCTGTAACCTCTAGAAACCAATTAGTGAGCAGTATTACTTAACAGTAATCTCTAGCAACCAATTAACAAGCAGAAATCATTTGCTGTAACCTCTAGCAACTAATTAGTGAGCCGCAATGTGTGCTGTAACCTCTAGCAACCAGTCATTAAGCAGTAATGATATGCTGTAAGCACTGGCAACCAATCGCAATTGCTGCCTGACCTGATACAGTAAACTGATTTTAAGTCTAGCTGCTATTTATTGTATGTCTCAGAGCAGGTGGAGAGCAAAATTGCATGGGGGGGGGCCCAAGAATTTTTTTGCCCAGGGTCCAATCAATATTAAAGCGGGAGTCCGCCGGGAGTTCCGCCGTTTTTTTTTTTTTTAAAAACCAGCAGCTACAAATACTGAAGCTGCTGACTTTTAAAATAGTGACACTTACCCGCCCAGCGCGCCCGCGATGTCGGCACCCGAAGCCGATCTCTCGATCGTCTCTCGGGTGCTGCCGCCGCCATCTTGGGTATGGGAATCAGGAAGTGGAGCCTTTCGGCTTCATTTCCCGGTTCCCTACTGCGCATGCGCAATAAGGATGGTCCCCGCTGTCTCTGGGATCCGTGTGTTTCCCAGCAGGCAGCGGGGGACTTTCGGAAAGGGGTGTAGATTCTGCGGAAAGGGGTGTACCTTCTGCAGAATCTACGCCGGAAGTGGGTGCAGATACCTGTACTGTACAGGTAGCTGCACCCCCCTCCCCCCTGAAAGGTGGCAATTGTGGTGCTGGAGGGGGGGAGGATTCCAATGAGCGGAAGGTCCACTTTAGGGTGGACCTCCGCTTTAAAGACGGCCCTGTGTGGAGTCATGATGGAACATGAAGGGGCCGTCCCCAAACTGTTCCCACAAAGTTGGAAGCATGGAATTGTCCAAAATGTCTTGGTATGCTTATGCCTTAAGCGTCCCCTTCACTAGAATGAAGGGGCCAAGCCCAACCCCTGATAGAAAGCAACCCTACACCGTAATTCCCCCTCCACCAAACTTTACACTTGGCGCAATGCAGTCAGGCAAGCACCGTTCTCCTGGCAACCACCAAATCCAGACACACCCATTGGATTGCCAGACAGAGAAGCGTGATTGGTTACTCCAGAGATCACGCCTCCACTGCTCTAGAGTCCAGTAGCGGATCTGCTTTATACCACTGCATCCGACGCTTTCCATTGCACTTGCTGATGCAAGGCTTGGATGCAGCTGCTCGGCCATGAAAAGCCATTCCATGACGCTCTACGCATTGGTTGTTGTGCTAATCTGAAGGCCACATGAAGTTTGGAGGTCTGTAGCTATTGACGCTGCGGGCAGTTGGTGACTCCAGTGCTGCGTACACACGACTTTCCGGCAAAATAGGTCCAACGGAATCATTCCGTCGGATATTCCAATTATGTGTGGGATAATCTGAAAATTCAGACGGACCTAGAAATAGAACGTGTTTCAAATCTGTCTGACGGACTCAATTCCTATCAGGGGAAAAACGTTCGTCTGTGTGCTGGTCTGACGGACCAAATACGACGCAAGGGCAGCTAATCAGCTTCTGGCTATTGAACTTCCTTTTCTAGTCCCGTCATATGTCATCACGTTCAAAACAAACGGACTTTTGAATGGACTTTAGTCCGTTTGTGTGTGGGCAAGTCCGTTCGTTTTGGAAGTCCGTCGTAAGTCCATCGGAACTCCGTCGGGAAGACCGTGGGACCTTTTCTGCTGGAATGTCTGGTTGTGTGTATGTGACATATCATTTTACATGTGGCAGAGTTGCTGTTGTTCCCAGTTGTTTCCACTTTGTTATAATTCCAATGACAGTTGACTGTGGGAATATTTAGTAGCAAGGAAATTTCACAGATGGACTTATTGCACAGGTGGCAACCCAGGGGCGTCCGCAGAACTTTTTTCTGGGAGGGGCATCATTTTAAGGTCACCCATTCTCTGACCCTTTTTCGACAATTACATTATCACAGTCATAGACTGCAGACGTAGTACAGGTGATGGTCAGAGACTGCGGACATGGCCCAAGAGACTGTCAGAGACTGCGAACATGGCCCAAGAGACTGTCAGAGACTGCAGACATGGCACAAGAGACTGTCAGAGACTGCAGACATGGCACAAGACACTGTCAGAGACTGCAGACATGGCACAAGAGACTGTCAGAGACTGCAGACATGGCACAAGAGACTGTCAGAGACTGCAGACATGGCACAAGAGACTGTCAGAGACTGCAGACATGGCACAAGAGACTGTCAGAGATGGCATACATGGCTTAAGAGACTGTAAGAGACTGCATACATGTGGGGGGTGACAGAGAGAGGAGGGGTAACAGAGAGAGGGCGGGTGACAGAGAGAGGGCGGTGACAGAGAGAGGGCAGGTGACAGAAAGAGACAGAGGGGGTGACAGAGAGGAGGGTGACAGAGAGAGACAGAGGAGGGTGACGGGGGGGTAAAAAAGACAGAGGGGTGTGAGAGAGAGAGGGGGTGACAGAGGGGTGATGAGGGTCATCGCTCCTCATCAGATCCCTGATTCCAGGGGGGGGGCACTTGCCCCCCCTTGCCCCTACCTGCGGACGCCCATGGTGGCAACCTATCATGGTACCAGGCACTGAGCTCCAGAGAGACCCATTCTATCACAAGTGTTTGTAGAAGCCGCCTGCATGCTTAGGTGCGTAATTTTATACACCTATGGTCATGGAGGTGATTGGAACACCTTAATACAATAATTTGAAGGGGTGTCCCAATACTTTTGGTAATATAGTGTATGTGCATTTCTTTTTGTGCAAGGAGCACACCGCACAGCGCACTCCCAGCTTCCGTGAGCTCGGTGAGAGCCCCGGGTTTCGTACTAACAATCGGGACCCGGGACCCACAGTGCCAGGTCTACTGATTGCTGTGATAGCCTCTGGTTGACTACCTCAATGATCAGTCACTGTGAGCCGGCTCCTGTGCTTACTTCCACTTCTAATTGAAGAGAAAGATACATCGTATCTTCCTCTTCTCGCAGGAGAGGAAAATGTGAACAAATGTGTAAAAAAAAAGAAATAGAATAAAGAATAAAAGAAAAAAATAACAAGATCAAGATTTGCCAGGGTTAGTGTTATGCCGCGTACACACGATCAGATTGTCCGGCGTACTTAGTCCGCCGAAAAACGCATTTCACCGGACAATTCGCTTGTGTGTGGGCTTCAGCGGACTTTTCCAGCGTGAAGTCCGGCGGACTAAGAAAGTATTTTTGCACTCAGCGGACAATACGTTCGTCAGTATGCTAGTCCGGCGGACTAAGAATGACGCATGCTCAGAAGCAAGTACGAAAAAGGAAGCCAATTGCTACTGGCTATTGAACTTCCTTTTTCTAGTCCCGTCGTACGTGCTGTACGTCATCGCGCAAGCGAACGTCGGACTTTCTGTGTGTCCGTGTGTGGCCAAGTCCGTTCGGTAGAAAGTCCTCCAGACTATCCACCGGATTGTATGTCGGACTAAGTATGCCGGACAATTCGATCGTGTGTACTCCGCATAAGGGTCAGGGTTGGGGGTCAAAGGCCACACATATTTTCGGTAGTCAGTGTGGTTAAGGGGTTACATTTCCAATGGTTTAAATCAGAACATGAACACAATATTGATGATCTGGTGTTCTTCATGACACCACCAAGGTTTTCCGCCGGGGTGAAAACATTTCTAAGCCCTTGTACACACGGGTCGGACATTCCGACAACCAAATCCGTCGGATTTTGTCCGAAACTGTTGCATACACACGGTCGGACAAAGTTGTCGGAAAATCGGATCGTTCAGAACGTGATGAAGTTAATTCGTTACGACGGGACTACGTTCAGGCTAGTAGCCAATAGCTTTGATGTAGGAATTTGATCTGAGCATGCGTGGCACTTTGTCCGTCGGAGTAGGCTACACATGATCGGAGTATGTCCGATCGGAGCATTTTGTCGGAAAATTTTACCAACAAGTTGGAAAACTTGGTCCGTCGGATACTCCGACAGGAAACAGTCCGATGGAGACCACACACAGTCGGAATATCCGACAAAACGGTCCGATCGGACACATTCCGTCGGAATCTCCGACCGTGTGTACAAGGGCTAAAATGTCTACTTGTAGGAAAGCCAAATCCTCAAAGTATATGCAATGAAGGACAGACAACGGAACATCACACCTATAGGAGTTAGTTGAACATCCCATTCCAAAGTCATGAGAATTAATATGCAGTCTTGTGTCTATAACATCCTCCACTTTTCTGGTAAGATTTTCCATAAGACTTTAACCCCTTCCTGCCGAGCGTACGCAGATATGCGTACTCGGCTTCCGGGGGGTATACCGGGATGATGCCCGCACCTGCAGGCATCATCCCGGTACCGTTTTTTGCAGCGGGCGATTGGCTATCCAGGCATAACAACCGATGCGGCTAAAAGCCGCTCGGCTGTTATGCCGGAGGAGCGGGAGGGGACGTCCCCCCCTCCCGCCGCCTCTCACCGCTGTTACCGGTGCTCCCGCTCGATCGGGAGCACCGATCAGTGATCCGACGCCTCCGGCTGCTGCGGAGGAACTGGAACGAAGCTGTAATCGGCTTCGTTCCAGTCTCCTCATCGTAAACACGGAAGCGACGTCATGACGTCACTTCCCGTTTACTCGGCTGCCAATGGCGCCGGTTTTAAAAAAATATCCGGTATTCAGAATCGCCGTTTTCGGCGATCTGAATACATTGAAGTGTAAAGGAGGGGTGGGAGGTCTTTTAGACCCCCGATCCCTCCATAAAGAGTACCTGTCACCACCTATTACTGTCACAAGGGATGTTTACATTCCTTGTGACAGCAATAAAAGTGATCAATTTTTTTTTTTTTTTTTTTTTAAAACAATTTAGTCATTTTAAAATAAATAAAATAAATAAAAAAATAAATAAATTTTTTAAAGCGCCCGCCGTCCCCGCGAGCTCGCGAAGCAAAGAAAACACATACGGAAGTCGCGCCCGCGTATGTAAGCGGTGTTCAAATCACACATGTGAGGTATCAGCGCGATCGTCAGAGCGAGAGCAATAATTCTAGCACTAGACCTCCTCTGTAACGCTAACCTGGTAACCCCAAAAAATTTTTAAAGCGTCGCCTATTGAGATTTTTAGGTACCGTACTTTGTCGTCAATCTACAAGTGCGCGCAATTATAAAGTGTGACATGTTTGGTATCTATTTACTCGGCGTAACATTATCTTTCACATTACGCAAAAAAATTGGGCTAATTTTACTGTTTTTTTTTTTTTTTCATGAAAGTGTCCCTTTTCCCAAAAAGTTGCATTTAAAACACCACTGCGCAAATACCGTGTGACATAAAATATTGCAACAATTGCCGTTTTATTTTCTAGAGTCTCTGCTAAAAAATATATATATATATATATAATGTTTGGGGGTTCCAAGTAATTTTCTAGCAAAAAATATGGATTTTAACTTGTAAACACCAAATTCCAAAAATAGGCTTAGTCATGAAAGGGTTAAAGGGTGTCTATGGCAGCGTGTGACCATTTTGTGAGGTCAGGTGCTCAGAAAGGGGCACGGAAGGACCTGGCTCAGAAAGGGGCATTCCAATTCATCATAAAGGTGTTCAGTAGGGATGAGGTCAGGGCTCTGTGCAGGGCACACAATTTCCTCCACACCAAACTGGTCACATCATGTCTTTATGGAGCTGGCTTTGTACACAGGGGCACAGTCATGGTGGAGCAGAAAAGGGTCTTCACCAAACTGTCACCACAAGGCTGGAAGAGCACAATTGTCTACAATGTCTTTTCATGATGAAGTATTTTGCCAGGACCCTTTACTGAAGACGCTTGAACTCAATCATTTAGAGGAGTGTCCACATCCTTTGTGGCCATTTGGTGTATCTCTGTTTGGAATAGGATGACCCCATTACAATTATTGATAGAGTTCTTTAATCATGACCCTCTAAGGACCGGCCTGGTGTTGGATGAGAAGACCTGGCTCACCGTCAACATTCCAATTCATCTCAATAGTGTTCAGTAGGGTTGAGGTCAGGGATCTGTGCAGGACACTCAAGTTCCTCCACACCAAACTTGTCAACCCATGTCTTTATGGAGCTGGCATTGTAAACAGGGGCACAGTCATGGTGGAACAGAAAAGAGTATTCACCAAACTGTTACCTCAGAGGTGCACAATTTGTCTACAATGTCTTTGTATGATGTAGTATCAATAGATAGAAACCGTGGCCATGAATACGAAATTGCCCCCTCCCATAATGGCCATTAATATAGAGTAGCCCCCTTTTTGGCTATACCATCCTCCACTCTCAAAGATTTTGAAGGGTGTCTCAAGGAATTTGTACCAACTGTGAGGTCAGTGTCAGGGCTGAGCTCAGTCCTTCCTTCTCTGAGCTGGCTGCTCAGCTGTCGGCTAATTGCCAGCTCCTATCTCTCTCCACAGTTACTCAGCTGTTGATGATATCCTGCTCGTCAGTCCTGCCTACTTAAGCCGTCCAGCCCAGAGGATCTCTGCCTTCGCCTTGGTCAACATCACAGAGACACTCTCCTGCATTCCTGTTAAAAGACTTGCTTGGCTGACATCCCTTCTGGCTCCAGATCCTGCTTGCTGTTTTACTACGCTCATCTCCGGCTCCCTGACATTTGGCTTGTCTGACTATCCGTTCCGGTTCCTGAACTCTGACTACGTTTATTCTATTTACTTTTATTTCTAAACAAATGTGATTTAACCGTACTTCTGTCTCGGTCTGATTTCATGGTTTCTGACAGTCAGGTACTGAACTTGGATGAGAAGACCCGACTCGCCATCAGTGTTCCAATTCACCCCAAAGGAGTTGAGTAGGGATGAGGTCTGGGCTCTGGGGCAGGACATTGAAGTTCCTCCACACACCAAACCATTGTCTTTATGCAGCTGGTTTTGTACACAGGGGACACTCATACTGGAACTGAAAAGGATCTTCCCCAAACTGTTACCACAAGGTTGGATGAGAACAATTGTCTACAACGTCTTTGTATATAGTTACATAGTTGGTGAGGTTGAAGAAAAAGACACAAGTCCATCAAGTCCAACCTGTGTGTGCTTTTATGTTAAAAGTACACAATGGAGTATTACCAGGATCCTTCACTGGAGACAGCTGAACTCCATCATTTAGAGGAGGGTTCACATACTTTTGTCCAGATAGTGTATCCCTCAGTCACTGCACACTCAGCAGTAACTTTCGTTCTATAAAAGTCCTTAACGTCTGGGATGAACCCCATCAGTTCTGCCACTGAATAAACCCAAAATGCTCCTCTCTAATCATTCCAAGTCTTCAGTAAACCGCCATACTTGGACAATATTTCAGCTGGGCGCCGCTCTATAGGATCCTTAGCTCACGGCATTGGAATGGTAAGTAGAGTGCACCATATGTCCCCAGTAATCTGAAGAATAATCCGGTTCCCCCTTTCCGCCTATTTGTAGACGGTAAACAGATGGGGACCACTTACTTGCATCAGAGCGACTTCATATAATTCACTTTCCTCCAAAGTACGCCTCGGACAATCGGCGCGAATACAAACAACAGCTGCTTTCGCGGGGGGGAGGCGAGGAACCGGAGGAAAGAGAGGGAACATCGTTAGAATTTCTTCCCAGAGGTTTATCTAAGTAGCTTGTTAAAATGTTCTCTCTCTCCCTCCCTCCAGAGATCCGTCGCATTCAGCGAACGCAGGAATAAATAACGCCATTATTAGCGTGTTTAATAATTTAACATGAAAATGTTTTTTGTTTTTTTTTTCCCGGGGACGCGGGACGATCTTTTAACTGCCCTGTAAATAGGCGCCGTGGAGTGTTTACAGAGGAGAAAACGAGATACGACGAGCGAAACAGAAAATGACAAGGAAAATGGTGCGCAGAAGCGTAATAAAAGGGAAACGTATGGAGGACACCAGTTTTCATAGATCAAGTCGAAAACCTCTAGATAAGCCGCGGGCAATGTAGCAGCTTTGGAGGAAAATTAAAAATCCACAATGTTTTTTCAGCTGACAGTAAATATAATTGTGTAATAAAAATTTGTAAAAATAATTAGGAATGTTGCAATAATTAATTATAAAGGATTTCATAATTAGTATAAAAAAATCATTAGCAATTTTGTAATAATTGATTGTAAAGGTTCGTTTAAAAAAACAAAAAAAACAAAAAAAAACAAACATGCCTATACTTACCAGATCTGTGCAAGGGTTTTATTAGCAATTTTGTAATAATTTATTATAAATTATTTAAAAATTAGTAACTTTATGATAATTAATTATAAATTATTTAAAGATTAGTAACAATATATAGTCATGTTGTAATGATGAATTATAAATTTTTCAATAATTGGTAACTTTGTGATAATTAATTATAAATTATATAATAAGTGGTAACAATAATTAGTAATTTTATAATAATAATACATTTTTTAATAATTAGTAATTTTGTAATAAGTAAAGTGATTGTAAAAGTTCGTTTAAAAAAAACAAACAAAAAAAAACAAACATGCCTATACTTACCTGATCTGTGCAAGGGTTTTGCACAGAGCGGCCCCCGATCCTCCTCTTCTGGGGTCCTCCAGGGGCATTCCTGGATACTCTTCTTTGGCGAGCCCCCCCCCCCCACACGGAGAGCCGCATTCCATGGGGGCGCTCCCGGGTCCTGCTGCTGCGTCCATTGATACAGACAGCAGGACTCGGCCCCACCCCCGGCTTCCGTGTCATTGGATTAGATTGACAGCAGCAGGAGCCAATGGCTCCCGCTGCTATCAATCTATCCAATGAGGACCCGAGACATTGGCTGGAGCGGCTGGGCTCGTCCTCGATGTTGGAATGAATGGGCTCGGGTAAGAAAAATAATTAGGAATGTTGCAATAAAATGATTTCATAATTAGTCAAATATAATTAGCAATTTTGTAATCATTTATTATAAATTATTTAAAAATTAGTAACTTTATGATAATTAATTATAAATTATTTAAAGATTAGTAACAATATATAGTCATGTTGTAATGATGAATTATAAATTCTTCAATAATTGGTAACTTTGTGATAATTAATTATAAATTATATAATAAGTGGTAACAATAATTTGTAATTTTATAATAATCCATTGATACAGACAGCAGGACTCGGCCCCACCCCCGGCTTCTGTGTCACTGG
Organism: Lithobates pipiens; assembly: GCF_037356315.1. Lineage (NCBI taxonomy): Eukaryota > Metazoa > Chordata > Amphibia > Anura > Ranidae > Lithobates > Lithobates pipiens. Next base: position 649,851,072 of record NW_027507758.1, read on the forward strand.
ATTAGATTGGATTAGATTGACAGCAGCGGGAGCCAATGGCTCCTCCTGCTATCAATCTATCCAATGAGGACCCGAGACATTGGCTGGAGCTGATGGGCTCGTCCTCGATGTTGGAATGAATGGGTCCGGGTAAGAAAAATAATTAGGACTGTTGCAATAAAATGATTTCACAATTAGTAAAAAATAATTAGCAATTTTGTAATAATTTATTATAAATTATTTAAAAATTAGTAACTTTAAGATCATTAATCATATCATATAAAATCATATAAATAATTTAGAAATGAGTAACAATATATAGTCATGTTGTAATAATGAATTATAAATTCTTCAATAACTGGTAACTTTGTGATAATTAATTATAAATGATATAATAAGTGGTAGCAATAATTTGTCATTTTATAATAATACATTATTTAATAATTAGTCATTTTGTAATAATTAAAGTGATTGTAAAGGTTCGTTTTAAAAAACAAAACAAAAAAAACAAACATGCCTACACTTACCTGATCTGTGCAAGGGTTTTGCACAGAGCGGCCCCCGATCCTCCTCTTCTGGGGTCCTCCAGGGGCATTCCTGGATACTCTTCTTTGGCGAGCCCCCCCCCCCCCACGGAGAGCCGCATTCCATGGGGGCGCTCCCGGGTCCTGCTGCTGCGTCCATTGATACAGACAGCAGGACTAGGCCCCACCCCGGCTTCCGTGTCACTGGATTAGATTGACAGCAGCGGGAGCCAATGGCTCCCGCTGCTATCAATCTATCCAATGAGGACCCGAGACATTGGCTGGAGCGGCTGGGCTCGTCCTCGATGTTGGAATGAATGGGTTCGGGTAAGAAAAATAATTAGGAATGTTGCAATAAAATGATTTCATAATTAGTAAAAAATAATTAGCAATTTTGTAATAATTTATTATAAATTATTTAAAAATTAGTAACTTTATGATAATTATAAATTATTTCAAGATTAGTAACAATATATAGTCATGTTGTAATGATGAATTATAAATTCTTCAATAACTGGTAACTTTGTGATAATTAATTATAAATGATATAATAAGTGGTAACAATAATTTGTCATTTTATAATAATACATTATTTAATAATTAGTCATTTTGTAATAATTAAAGTGATTGTAAAGGTTTGTTTTAAAAACAAAAAACAAAAAAACAAACATGCCTACACTTACCTGATCTGTGCAAGGGTTTTGCACAGAGTGGCCCCTGATCCTCCTCTTCTGGGGTCCTCCAGCGGTGTTCCTGGAAACTCCTCTTCGGCGAGCGCCCCCCCCCCCCCCCCCCCACGGAGAGCCGCATTCCATGGGGGGCGCTCCCGGGTCCTGCTGCTGCGTCCATTGATACAGACAGCAGGACTCGGCCCCACCCCCGGCTTCCGTGTCACTGGGTTAGATTGACAGCAGCGGGAGCCAATGGCTCCTCCTGCTATCAATCTATCCAATGAGGACCCGAGATATTGGCTGGAGCTGCTGGGCTCGTCCTTGATGTTGGAATGAATGGGTTCGGGTAAGAAAAAGGGGGGCTCTGGGGGGGCAGCTGCATCACAAAAGGTTTTTTGCGTTAACTACTTGCCGAATGCCCGCTGTCAATCGTCGGCGGCAGAATGGCACTCCTGCGGAAACCGCCATAGCTGTACGGTGGGCACTTTAAGGAGTATAGGGGGCGCGCACGCACCCACCGCATCCGTAAGGAGCCAATGCGCGTGCCCGGCAGCCGCTATGTCCGCTGGGGACCCACAATCGCTCCTCACAAAGCGAGAAGGGGGATTTGTATGTGTAAACACACACAAATCCTCTGTCACGTACCTAGTGGAGGAGCCCGAACTGCAGGGGATGGCCTCTCTTGCGGCTCCGACTCAAGACCCCTGGTAGGATGAACAGGAGGCACAGGAATCAAGAGTGGCACGGGTGCCTGGCAGGATCAACAGCAGGAGGTTTTGTCTGGAGTTCAGGAAACACTATATACAAGGATCTCCGACAGGAACTGGATGATAGGAACTGGATAGCAGGCTGGAAGCTGGAACCAGGACACTGGAACTGGACCACAGACTGGAGCTGGGACCAGGACACTGGAACTGGACCACAGACTGGAGCTGGGACCAGGACACTGGAACTGGACCACAGACTGGAGCTGGGACCAGGACACTGGAACTGGACCACAGACTGGAGCTGGACAGTAGGCTGGGAGCTGGGACCAGGATACTGGAACTGGAGGGCCAAACAAGTCGGTTCGGTAATCAGGTAGACGGTAAAGGTACTGGAGGAGCAGGCAGAAGAGAAGTCAGACAAGTCGGGGTTGGATGCAGGCGGATGACAGGGATGGTCGGAAGCAAGCCGGGTAAAGCACTGGAACAGGTTTTCAGAAACAGCAAAGTCCCAGTGTGATAGTCTGGTTTAAACAGCCCGCCTGGTGTTAATTGGCGCATACGTGTGCGCATTGGCGCGCTCGATCGCGCAACAGCAAGCTCAGGACACCTGTTTCTGGCAGGACCTGACACCCACGTCCTGTCAGGGGAGAGGAGACAGATTGTGTGTCCCTAGTATACAGGAAAAGTGATCCGTCTCCTCCCCAAGTCAGTCCCATCCCCCCACAGTTACAACACACAGTGAGGGAACACATTTAACCCCTTGATCGCCCCCCTAGTGTTATCCCCTTCCCCACCAGTGACATTTATACTGTAATCAGTGCATTTTTATAGCACTGATCGCTGTATAAATGTCAATGGTCCCAAAAATGTCTCAAAAGTGTCCGATCTGTCGGCTGCAATGTCGCAGTCCTGATAAAAATTGCTAGTAAAAAAAATAATAATAAAAATGCCATAAATCTATCCCCTATTTTGTAGACGCTATAACTTTTGCGCAAACCAATTCATTTACGCTTTTTGCATTTTTTTTATTTTTTTTTTTTACCTAAAATATGTAGAAGAATGCATATCGGCCCGGCCTAAACTGATGAAGATTTTTTTTTGTTTGTTTGTTTTTTATTTGGGATATTTATTATAGCAAAAAGTAGCAAATATTGTATTATAGCGCAAAAAAAAAAAAACTCTATACCTTTGGAACTATGTAACTTTATAACTATTTAACTATATAACATATAACTATTTAATTATGCAACAATATAACTTTATAACTTTATAATTATGCAGCTATGTACTGTAATACTACCGAATACTACCGTATTTTTCACTCCGTAAGACATACTTTTTTCCCTCCAAAAAATGGGGGGGGGATGTCTGTGCATCTTATGGAGCGAATATTGATCAGGGCCCTCCCCATCGCCATGTTAGAATAGTCGGGCTGTGCTCTCTATTTAATGATTCTCTTACTCATATGCTCTGGCGATGTCCTAAGCTTCATCGTTACTGGGAAAAAATATTTATAACCCTAAATTTATTATGTTCCACTGAGATAACAGGGACGCCCAAACTTGCACTACTGGGAATAATGCGGATAAGATCCTTATATTTAGCGCGTAAAGTTATTTTACAAAAATGGTCATCTGCTGATCCTCCAACCCACAAACAATGGGTTGAGAAACTTAACTATATACTTAAAAGAGAAAAATTAACATATAAACATACAGGTACACCCCAAAGGTTTGGTAAAATATGGTTATGCTGGATAGAATCTAGTAACCAACTATATGATAGTTTACTTAGTTGAGAGGAGTGAAGGTAGAGGAGATAGATGGGAGCAAAGGGCAGAGGCAGGACCCACAGGTCAGCAGCCGGAAGGACCCACAGGCCATGGCCAGCTCCCAGAAGGACCCACAGGTTTATGGCCAGCACCCAGAAGGACCCACAGGTTCATGGCCAGCACCTAGAAGGATCCACAGGTTCATGGCCAGCACCCAGAAGGACCCACAGGTTCATGGCCAGCACCTAGAAGGATCCACAGGTTCATGGCCAGCACCCAGAAGGACCCACAGGTTCATGGCCAGCACCTAGAAGGATCCACAGGTTCATGGCCAGCACCCAGAAGGATCCACAGGTTAATGGCCAGCACCCAGAAGGACCCACAGGTTCATGGCCAGCACCTAGAAGGATCCACAGGTTCATGGCCAGCACCCAGAAGGACCCACAGGTTCATGGCCAGCACCCAGAAGGACCCACAGGTTAATGGCCAGCACCCAGAAGGATCCACAGGCCCTGGGCAGCTCCCAGCAGGACCCACGGGTCAGCGGCCGGCAGGACCCACGGGTCAACGGCCGGCAGGACCCAAGGGTCAGCGGCCGGCAGGCCCCACGGGTCTGTGGCCAGCTCCCAGCAGGACCCACAGGCCAGCAGGACCCACAGGTCAGCAGTCAGCAGGACCCACAGGCCATGGCCAGCTCTCAGAAGGACCCACAGGTTCATGGCCAGCTTCCAGAAGGACACACAGGTTCATGGCCAGCTCCCAGCAGGACCTACAGGTCAGCTCCCAGCGGGACCCACAGGCCATATCCATTTTCCAGCAGGACCTACAGGCCAGCAGTACCCACAGGTCAGCAGCCAGCAGGACCCACAGATCTGCGGCCAGCTCCCAGCAGGACCCACAGGCCATATCCAGTTCCCAGCAGGACCTACAGGCCAGCAGGACCCACAGATCTGCCACCATTTTTTTCTTGTTTTTCTTGTTTTCCTCCTCTAAAACCCAGGTGCATCTTATGGTCATGTGCGTCTTATGGAGCGAAAAATACAGTATATAACGCTGTAACTATATAAAACTTTGTTACTATATAACTTTGTAACTATAACATTTTATAACTATACAACTTTGTAACTTTTTAACTATATTATTATGCCACTATATAAGGTTATAACTATATAACTATATAACTACATAACTATATAACTTTATGAAACTAAATAACAATATAACTATGTAACTTTATGACTGTCTAATTATATAACTACACAACTATGTACATATATAACTTTGTAACAATGTGACTATATAACTTTGTAATTATATAATTATGCAACTATGTAACTTTATAATGTTGTAACTAAATAACTGTATAACTATATAGCTAAGTAATGATATAACTTTATAACTATGTAACTACAGCATATAACTACTCTACAATACAACTTTATAACTATGTAACTATGTCATTATATAACTTTGTAACTATATAACTATGTCACTATGTAAATACATAACTATGTAACATCAAGCTAATTAAATTGTTTGAAAATGACTTTTCAGTCTACAAAGTCGTACACAAACAAGGACTGATCTCTGCTTGGATTTATGCGGCGAATACGACGCCTCACATTACGTGCCGCTTTCTAGCAGAAATTAGAGTCATACAAAAACCTGGATAGACCTTTCGTTCCCCGCTGAGCAGACAGCCCGCTATACAGCAAGGTGTTAGCAGTAATAATCATTAAGATTTCACCTTGTCAGAATCGCAGCTGGAATAACACTTTATGATTCATGTCACATAAACAGAGCTTCTTCATGTACCGCGCTTTGTGTACCGGGGACCGCATCCAATTACTGCAATACTATCACAATATTTCACCCAGAACTTCTCCTCATCCTCTGCTTAGGCAGAAAGTGTCATCATCGTGCACTCATACAAGGATGGGGAAGATCCTTCCATACAGATAATATTTTTTTTTTAAATATTTTATAAAGTTTTTATCTATTATTAACATTGTATTGGCGTTGCAATATTTCAATTTTATTTTGTCATAGTTACATAGATAGGTTGAAAAAAGACTCAAGTCCATCCAGTTCAACCACATATATATATATTATCCGATCATTTCTGGTACCATTTTCAGCCCTTTTTGGCTTTTTGGTTTTACATTTTATTTTAATATTATATCTCGATTCATTTTTTTAGAATCATAATCTCATATTAAAAAAATAAATAAAAAATAAATAAAAAAGAAACACGTAGAGAAGGGGACTTCAATGAATATTTCACTGAAAAAAATAAAAAATAAAATAAATATCTTGTAGGCAAAAATATTTATTAACCACTTGCCTACTGGATGCCTCGACCCCCCTACCAGCCAATTTTCAGCTTTTAGAGCTGTTGCCTTTTGAATAACTTTTTATCATTTTCTTCACACAAATGGAGCTTTCTTTTGGTGGTATTTAATCACCGCTGGGGTTTTTAGATTTTGCTAAACAAATGAAAAATGTTGAAAAAAAATTTTTTTTTGCTTTGTTTCTGCTATAAGATTTTGCAAATACGTTGTTTTTTTTCCTTCACTGATGGGCACTGATGAGGCTGCTTTGATGGACACTGATGAGGCAGCTTTGATGAGACGGCACTGATGGGCACTGATGAGGCTGCTTTGATAGGCACTGATAGGCATCACTGATGGGCACTGATGAGGCAGCATTGATGAGACGGCACTGATGGGCACTGATGAGGCTGCTTTGATGGGCACTGATAGGTAGCACTGATGAGGCGGCATTGATGAGATGGCACTGATGGGCACTAATGAGGCAGCATGATGGGCACTGATGATGCGGCATTGATGAGACAGCACTGATGGGCACTGATAAGGCTGCTTTGATGGGCACTGATAGGTAGCACTGATGGGCACTGATGAGGTAGCACTGATGGGCACTGATGAGGTGGCATTGATGAGACAGCACTGATGGGCACTGATGAGGCTGCTTTGATGGGCACTGATAGGTAGCACTGATGGGCACTGATGAGGTAGCACTGATGGGCACTGATGGGGTGGCATTGATGAGACAGCACTGATGGGCACTGATGAGGCTGCTTTGATGGGCACTGATAGGTAGCACTGCTGGGCACTGATGAGGTGGCATTGATGAGACGGCGTTGATGGGCACTGATGAGGCGGCATTGATGAGGCTGCTTTGATAGGCACTGATGAGGCGGCACTGATGAGGAGGCACCAATGTGGTCGCCCTAGGGTGGCTGCTTAGTAGGGATGAGCCGAACACCCCCCTCGGTTCACACCAGAACTTTCGAACGGACCCCAAATTCGAACGAACGTTAGAACCCCATTGAAGTCTATGGGACTCGAACGTTCGAAATAAAAAGTGCTAATTTTAACGGCTAATATGCAAGATACTGTCCTAAAAAGGGTTTGGGGACCTGGCTCCTGCCTCAGGGGACATGGGTCAATGCCTAAAATGTTTTTAAAAATGTCCGTTTTGGCGGGAGCACTGATTTTAATGACGATTAAAGTGAAAAAAAAGTGAAATATTCCTTTAAATATGGTGCCTGGGGGGTGTCTGTAGTATGCCTGTGAAGTGCCATGTGTTTCCCGTGTTTAGAACAGTCCCTGCACAAAATGACATTAAACGGAAATAACACCATTTAAAACTGCTTGCGGTTTTAATGTTATATCTGGTTCCTGCAATATGGTTGAAAATCATTGAGAAACATGGCATGGGTAGCCCTCCCTGCCCATTACCAGCCTATTTGGGTCTTGTACGCATATTAAGGGGAACCCCATACCCATATTAAAAAAAGGAAATGCGTGTGGCCCCCAGGCCCTATATACTCAGAACAGCAGTATACAGGCGGTGCAAACAAGACAGGGACTGTGTAGGTTTGTTGTGTTAAGTTGAATCTGTAATTTTCAACTGGTACATTTTTAAAGTGTAGCTCCAGTCAAAAAAACTATTTTTAAGCTTTTTGGAAAACATAGGGAAGGGTTATCACCCCTGTATAATTTGTTTTGTCGTCCATCTTTTTTCATCTCACTTGCTGCTGTCTCCTTGCGTTTGCAAGTAGGAGATGTTTGTAAATTGGATGTTTGAAAGTAGGGGCCTGCCCTATATGCTCTGCAGAAATGGCGGAACAAGGTGTTGGTGTTGCCACAACATTGTAAGCCCTCAAAGTGACTCTTGGTGGGCGCTGGAGCGCCCTGCTGTGAACGATTATATCAAGAATTGTAATTACATGCCATTGTTGAACAGTGGTAGAAAAATTGACCTTTGGTGGTTGTGGTCCTCACCGTTACTCTGGGTGGGCACAGGAAGGGGCCCTCCTCTGAAATATTATATCAAGAATTGTAATTGCATGTCCCTGTTAAACAGGGGCAGAAAAATTGGGCCTTAGGCACTGGTGCCACCACACTGCAACCTCTGTCATATAATTACAAATGACATTTGTTCTGCCTATGAAGCAATAAAATATTAATTTAAGTGGGAGTTTAATGTAGTGGTACTGGAGAAAAGAAAGAAGAATGCAATATGAAAATAATTAGAATGCATAATTTGCTGGATCCATTGGGCTCCCAAAATGTTTTCTCTACCTCTTCATTATTTGACTTAAATACCCACTATCTTTTTCTATTAGGCCTTTTCCCCCTTACTGTGTGAAGCCAGATATACCCACGTAAATCCCCAAACTAGATCCCACATCCCCACTGTTAGGAGTACCACCGACCCAGGGGACCACCAGTCTCCTCCAATCCTCTCTGCTGACGTCCACCTTTTTTTTACCATAGCCCATCCAATAGGAAGTGGCTACAACAGGCAGGGGTGTGGATTTTATCTCTGAGAGGGGCTTTAAATGAAAAGTATAACATACAGTGGCAGTGCGTCCGTAAAGGGCGCAGGAGCGCTGCCCCCTCTCTTCTGTCACCGCTCTATCACCATAGATAGATTCATGCCTTGCATGAATCTATTTATAGTCCCCGCTGACACCCCCTATTCAGGTGTCTGGCCCCTTTTCTGGCGCTGGGCACCTGAATTATAGTGATGGGGTTTTTTTTTTGGAAGCACCTGATTAGAGCCGTAGACTCTAATAGGCACCCAAAAAGGTGAACAGCGGGTGCAATGCTGTGCGTTTGCTGCTCACTCAATTGTTTGTTAGCAAAGCGAAGGAATTCACTTTGCTAACACTGAACCACCTCTCAGCCAATCAGGTGCTCGGGTCTGTTATCTGTCACCTGATTGGCTGAAACATCAGACGCTGTGATTGGACGCCTGATAGAGAGGACGGAAGAAGACATCAAGGAGCACGCAGGACACCGCTACTGACCCGCTGCGAGACAGGCAAGTGCCGGGGTGATACACACTGCCAGCATTTGATGGGGCACAGTTGCAGCGGCAAATGATGGGCACACTGGCAGCATTTGATGGGGCACAGGAGTGGCAATTGATGGGTACACTGGCAGAAATTGATGGGCATACTGGCAGCAATTGATAGGTATGGTAGTTGGCACAATGGCTGCTCTTGATGGGCACAGTAGTTGCCTTTGATGGGCACAGTGGCTGCGTTTCATGGACATAATGGCAGCATTTGATGGGCACAGTGGCTTGCGTTTGATGGCACAGTGGCTGCATTTGATGGGCACAGTGGCGGCGTTTGATGGGCACAGTGGTTGCATTTGATGGGCACAGTGGTTGCATTTGATGGGCACAGTGGCTGCGCTTGATGAGCACAGTGGCTGCGTTTGATAGACACAGTGGTTGCATTTGATGGGCACGGTGGTGGCAATTGATGGGCACAGTGGCTGTGGTTGATGGGCACAGTGGTTGCATTTGATGGGCACAGTGGCTGAACTTGCTGGGCACAGGGGCTACGCTTGATGGGCACAGTGGCTGCGTTTGATAGACACAGTGGTTGGGCTTGATGGGCACAGTGGCTTAGATTGATGGCACAATGGCCGCAATTGATTTTCTTTTTTCAGTTTGTTTGCGCCTCCCCAAAAATTTTGAGCACCAGCCGCTAGTGGCACCAGTAGCTGCGTTTAATGAGCACAGTACTTGCGTTTGATGGGCACAGTGGCTGCGCTTGATAGGCACAGTGGCTGCGCTTGATGAGCACAGTGGCTGCGTTTGATAGACACAGTGGTTGCATTTGATGGGCACGGTGGTGGCAATTGATGGGCACAGTGGCTGTGGTTGATGGGCACAGTGGTTGCATTTGATGGGCACAGTGGCTGAACTTGCTGGGCACAGGGGCTACGCTTGATGGGCACAGTGGCTGCGTTTGATAGACACAGTGGTTGGGCTTGATGGGCACAGTGGCTTAGATTGATGGCACAATGGCCGCAATTGATTTTCTTTTTTCAGTTTGTTTGCGCCTCCCCAAAAATTTTGAGCACCAGCCGCTAGTGGCACCAGTAGCTGCGTTTAATGAGCACAGTACTTGCGTTTGATGGGCACAGTGGCTGCGCTTGATAGGCACAGTGGCTGCGCTTGATGGGCGCAGTGGCTGCGCATAAAGATCAAGTAGGCTTTGTCCATTTAAGGGGTACATGAGACAGCATTTGCAGAGCGATCCAATTGATTGATATTGCAAAATCCCACTCTAACTCAGCACGCACTATCTCCTAACACTACTAATTGCAAGCTCTATTATTAAAGCTAGATCACTAGCTATATAGGTGAGGTGAATATAGTGGTGTATACTGCGGTCAGGGCACGCAGACAATAACCACTACACATCAGCAAGATCGAAAATCGGCCGAAAACGATCGGTGTGTACTGTGTTGAAGGTACACAGAACACCCACTGCTTCAGATGCCAACACACTACAAGAGGCCGCCGCGATGGCGGCCTTATATAGTGTGGGGCGTGCACTACACAGCCTGAGCTATGATTGGCCACAGGCATCCTGCCTGTGGCCAATCATGGCTCTCCTCGCTGCTGGCGCTGCGATTGGCCAAGCATGCGGGGTCACAGTGCATGCTTGGCCAATCATGAGCCAGCAATGCACTGCGCCATCGCACACGAATTTGACGCGAACGGACCAAAATGTTCAGATTTCGCCGAACGGACGAACAGCCAATGTTTGAGTCGAACGTACGTTCGACTCGAACACAAAGCTCATCCCTACTGCTTAGTTTGCCTGGTGGTAGCACTGGCCCAGCTTGTGTGTGCTTTAGCCCACGTACACACGGTCGGAGATTTTGCCAACCAAATCCATCGGATTTTGCCCGTCGGATTTAGTCCGACGGATTGTGTCCAAAACTGTTGCAAACACACGGTCGGGCCAAGTTGGCGAAAAATCCAATCTTTCAGAACGTGATGACGTAATTTCGTTACGATGGGACTACATTCAGGCTAGTAGCCAATAGCTTTGATGTAGGAATTTGATCTGAGCATGCGTGGCACTTGGTCCGATGAAAATGCTCTACACATGATCGGAGTAGGTCCGACCGGCCCAGTTGGTCGGGAAATATTTCCAACATGTTGGAAAATTGGGTCGGACGGAGATTCGGATGGAATCAGTCCGATGCATACCACACACAGTCGGATTATCTGACGACACGGTCCGATAAGACGCATTCCGACAGATTCTCCGACCGTGTGTACAAGGGCTAACAGACTCTGTTCTTCTGATTAGACATGTGTGATTTGTTTCGTTCCGAGTCTAAATTGGGACGAATCTTTTTTGTTATCCGGAAAACCAGGTATCCTAATCCCGAATCACAATAGTAGTGAAAAAAAACTAAACAAAATTAATTTGAAATAACGCAATTTTCTAATTCAAATTTGGATTTGAATTCAAATTCGATGCAAATTTGGAAATGAATATGAAATGTAAACACATTGCAATCCTAAGATGTGAAAAATTCGGCAATCGCATTCAAATAAAAAAATTTAATTCGAATGTCGATTCTGAATTTTCCAAATTCGGTCGAATTGGGAAAATTTAAATCAAATTCTAAAACGAATAAACTAAACAAAACTAAATGAATTGCGAAAACAAATTTAACAAATTGAACTAAACAAAATTATTTAACCAGTTGAGACCCGCGCTATAGCCGAATGACGGCTACAGCGCGGATCTCCTTTGCCAGGACTACGTCTATTGCACGAGCGGTCTGCGCGCCCCCCTGAGGGGCGCGCACGGCGCGCTCTGTGATCATCGAGTCTATGAGACTCGCCTGATCACCGATCCGAGCAAGGGGTCGATCCCGACCCCTTATCACGTGATCAGCTGTCAGCCAATGACAGCTGATCATGTGATATAACGGAGCCGGTAATCGGCTAGTATTCCTCCTCGAGCTGACAGCGCGAGGAGAAAAAAAAAGAGCCGATCACCGGCGGCCGTGATCGGGACATCAGTCCCGATCACGGCGAGCCCTGCCAGTGCCCACCTGCCCCCTGCTTTGCCACATAAATAAAAAATGTGTCCCCCCTGTCAGTGCCACCCAGCAGTGCCCACAGTGCCACCAAGCAGTGCCCACAGTGCCACCCAGCAGTACCACCCAGCAGTGCCCACAGTGCCACTCAGCAGTGCCCACAATCTGCCTCAACAAAGGTGCTGCACCCCAGTGCCACATATCCGTGCCCAGCAGTGCCGCCCATCAGTGCCCAGCAGTGCCGCCCATCAGTGCCACCTATCAGAGCCACCTATCAGTGCCACCTATCAGTGCCCATCAGTCCCATCTATCAGTGGTACCTATCAGTGCCCCTTAGTGCCATCTTATCTGTGCCCATATTTGCCCATCAGTGCCGCCTTATCTGTGCCCATCGGTGCCGCCTTATCTGTGCCTATTAGTGCCGCCTTAACTATGCCTATCAGTGCCCACCAGTGCAGCCTAACAGTGCCCACCAATGCAGCCTATCAGTGCCCACCAATGCAGCCTATCAGTGCCCACTAGTGCAGCCTATCAGTGCCCACTAGTGCAGCCTATCAGTGCCCACCAGTGCAGCCTATCAGTGCCGCCTCATCAGCGCACTTCAATGAAGGAGAAAAATGACCTGTTTGCAAAATTTTATAACAAACTATTAAACGTGATTTTTTTTATTTTTTTTTTTTTTTTTAAATAAAACTCCCAGCTGTAATTAAATACCACCAAAAGAAAGCTCTATTTGTGGGGAAAAAATGATAACAATTTCATTAGGGTACAGTGTTGTATGCCCGCGAAATTGTCATTCAAAGTGCATCAGCGCTGAAAGCTGAAAATTGGTCTGGGCAGGAGGGGGGTTTAAGTGCCCAGTAAGCAAGTGGTTAATTAATGAATTGAAAGGAAACACATTTTTTCACACTGCACATGTCTACTTCTGATACACCCCATGCACCCCCTTTCAATAACTTCAGTCTAGGCTTAGAACGGTTCAAAATGCTTTATTGAAGCTCTTGCAGTGCAAACATTACAATCACATACAGTAGGTAACATTCATGGATTCCTTCTGACTTACTATCTTGGGCTGCTTTCAGAAATCATGGGGCCCCCATACAGACAACCTGACACGGGGCCCCATACAGCCAATGCTTCAGTTATGAATGAACACAGTGAGTGATCGGTACCGAAAGAAAGGGGCTGGTAAATAGGACATATTTACCATACCCTTCCCCCACTCTCCATCTTGAAGGATACTGTTGTGTGCTTGCACTGCCGGCGGGAAGGTGAGGAGGGAAGCTGGCAGCACTGCTGTAGGCAGGGGGGCCTGGGCAGCAGGGGGTAAACATATGGTGCACAGGGAGAGTGATCTGTGTGGCGGAGGGCAATCACTGGAACCGATTCTTTGTATGGCTCTCTCTCTCTCTGCAGCAGCTGAAAGCCAAACGGAAGGGAGAGGAGAAGAAGCCGCTGCAGAGAGAGCCATACAGGGGATTGGTTCCAGTAATCGTTCCCCTGCCGCACTGATCACCCTATCCCATTCACCCCACTGCCTGGGCACCCCCGCTGGCCTGGGCACCGTACAGAAGGACTGATGGTACCCCCTTATCTACGGCCCTGCCCAGGTATACCTTTGCAAGTAGAGATCCATACTTGGTAGAGTCCTTGCAGGTGAGTCCCTTTAGGGTGATAGATGAGCGGTGCTCTGCGGTTACTTCTTTTCATCACATTGGACCCTATCTCTTCCCATGTGGTCCCAATGACAACCGTTGATCTTGGTCTCACCCCCCCCCCCCCCCCATTTTTATAGAGACCAGGGTGGAGGGCAGAACCCAAAAAGCCCAGGAAACCAGCAGATCCCTTTTTAACCTTCCCCCAGGCATGTACTGGCCATTGGGACTACAGGGAGTTTCCCGGTGGGCCGATGGCTCGGTGGGCCGGTTTCAATGACAGTAATTGAAAGTAATGGCTGCACAGCTCGCCTTCAACTTCACGAAGTGATGTGAGAAAGATGAGAAAAATACAGAGGAGAATAAGGAAAAAAAGAGGTTAGTGAGGACTCCTTATGTTATGTTACTTATGTTTTTTTGCACAATTACATATAGTTTTATATACTGTTTTTGTGCTTGTTTGAAAAATTAAAGTGGGCCGGTCTGGATGAAGTCCAGGGCCAAATTTTTGTCCCAGTCCAGCCCTGCCTTCCCCCTACCTGGGCAGTAAAAGCTGTCTAACTTTTGGTAACCCACCAAATAGGCACCCGCCTACACATTGTGCCCTGCACCCATTGGTTCAAATCCCAACCTCATCGAGGCATGTTCCTCAGGGAGTTGCTTTTCATACCTGCCCTGTGGAGGTCATCATATCCAAGCCGGGGAGCTCTATGAAGAAAGCCAGGGAATAACACATCAATTGTTACCAAAAGGAGCGGCTAATATTTCCTGGATACCTATCAGCGATTGGTTTTCCTTGCAGCTTATGTGCTTCATAAAAAGGTTTTTTATTTCCCATTTTAGAACATTTTTTTTATAATGAAGTTTTATTAGCAATCTCCTCACCTGTGTTCTTCCTGTAAATCCTTCATTACTTGCCATGTCTATTCCCTGAACCCATCGCTGTAATATTTGGAGCTGTGAAAGATCTGGACTTGAATAGTAGCTAACAAGAATATTAAATTATCCCCAATTATTTGGAAGGCAGCTGAGATGGATGATGGGCTCCCTCCATTATACCTTCCCTAAGGTATCTGGTTAAGTGAGTCTGGCGAGCTGTACGAGGCTTTGATGTGAGATTGATGCTTTTAATAAATCCTGCAGACCGGTACCGATGCGCCATTTTATTCTGAGTTTAAAACTCTTGCATCTTGTCTTCTTCTGTTAATGTTGCAAACAGGAATACAAGAATGATATTTGTATAATGCTTATGGTGCTTTGCTTAAAATTTCAAAGTATGACTTTGCAAACACTTCACCCAGTCTGTAGGTAGGTGCAGACTACTTTCTCCACGGCAGGTGGCGCTCAACCACAGCGGCATTGCAGTTGGAGGGTAGTCAAGAAGAACATGGTTCCTCTATGGTGTCCCAGGGTCACTGGGGAGCTATCCGATTGGATGCTTCTACCCACTGTGACTCCTCCGGCTGCCATCTTGGGTCGGGCAGAGACTTTTTATGACCCTGGCTTTCAGGTTTGGTGCACATTTTGCGTGTGGGTATTGTAGGGTCAGGTCACCCATCTGGCAGGGATAGTGGATAGCATCAGTAAAAGGTTCCAGATGAGTAGGGAAAAGTTAGGGACACGCCATCCTTCCTGGAAGCCTCCCTGTTTTGGTATGGACTGTCAAGGCCACATTCTTCCCCTCAAGACAGACATTGTTTATGGCCCTGGCTTCCAGGTGTGGTGCAAATTTCGGAAGTGGGTATTGTAGGGTCAGGTCACCCATCTGACAGGAAGAGTGGATAGCATCAGGGAGAGGCTCCAGATGAGTAGGGAAAAGCTAGGGACACGCCATCCTTCCTGGAAGCTTCCTCATTTCGGTATGGACCGGCAAGGCCACATTCTTCCCCTCAAGACAGACATTGTTAATGGCCCTGGCTTCCAGGTTTGGTGCACATTTTGTAAGTGGGTATTGTAGGGTCAGGCCACCCATCTGGCACAGATAGTGGATAGCATCAGTAAAAGGTTCCAGATGAGTAGGGAAAAGCTAGGGACACGTCATCCTCCCTGGTAGCCTCCTCATTTCTGTATGGACCGGCAAGGCCACATTCTTCCCCTCAAGACAGACATTGTTTATGGCCCTGGCTTCTAGGTTTGGTGCACATTTTGTAAGTGGGTATTGTAGGGTCAGTTCACCCATCTGACAAGGAGAGTGGACAGCATCAGGGAGAGGTTCCAGATGAGTAGGGAAAAGCTAGGGACACGCCATCCTTCCTGGAAGCCTTCCTGTTTCGGTACGGACCAGCCAGGCCACATTCTGCCCCTCAAGACAGACACTGTTGGTACACCCAAGACCTGCTCTGCTACACTTCACTGTTACATCCTGTAAATGTGCCCGGACTGGTGCCTTCCCACCGGGCTGGTTCTGATTGCCAAACTCTAACTTTAATACAAGTTCTGCTTTCTGCAATTGAACTCTTGGGTGTTTACTGCTGCAGCACCATGCAGCACCTCCCCCACAAGTCTATCACATCCATACACACATACAGCACCGCAGCTTAGTGGTCAACTTGTTTACCTTGAGGCATCAGGGTCTGAATTAGAACACTGCCTGCATGGAGATTGTATGTCCTCACTACACTTTTGTGGGTTTTCTCCACACACTCTGGTTTCCTTCCACACTCCAAAGACATGCCGGTAGGTTTTTTGGCTCAACTGAGTGTGCCCAAGAACTTTGAGGCCCCAGGGAGAAAAGCACTACACAAACACAAATTAGATGAAAACAATGCAATGTAAAAGGGCCAGCTGATTTGGCCCAGGTTTTTTTCTCCAAATTGGTGTAGCGGCAGCCAGAGGCATTACTAGAAACTTCAGGCCCTTGGTGCAAGAAATCATGAAGCCCCCCCCCCCCCCCAGAAGAGCATGATTTTGGTGTTGATGGGGGGTGGAAGCAGTTGTACTTGAGGGGGAGTGGCTACAGTGGTACTTGAGGGGGAGGTGGTAGCTGTGGTACTTGAGGGGGGTGGCAGTGGTGGTACTTGAGGGGGGTGGCTGAGGTTGTACTTGAGAGGGAGTGGCTGCAGTGGTACTTGAGGGAGTGGCAGTGGTGTCCTTTGAGGGGGAGCGGCAGTGGTGGTACTTGAGGGCCGTGGCTGTGGTGGTACATGAGGGGGTGGCAGCGGTGGTACTTGAGGGGGGTGGCAGCGGTGGTACTTGAGGGGGGTGGCTGCGGTGGTACATGAGGGGGTAGCAGTGGTGGTACTTGAGGGTGTGGGAGCGGTGGTACTGGAGGTGGGGTGGCAGTGTTGGTACTTGAGGGGGATGGCAGTGGTGGTACTTGAGGGGGGTGGCTGCGGTGGTACTTGAGGGGGGTGGCTGTGGTGGTACTTGAGAGGGAGTGGCTGCGGTGGTACTTGGGGGGGGCAGTGGTGTCCTTTGAGGGGGAGCGGCAGTGGTGGTACTTGAGGGGGCGTGGCTGCGGTGGTACTTGAGGGGGGTGGCAGCTGTGGTACTTGAAGGCGGGTGGAAGCGGTGGTACTTGAGGGGGGTGGCTGCAGTGGTACTTGAGGGGGGGTGGCAGTGATGGTACTTGAAGGGGGGGTGGCAGTGATGGTACTTGAAGGGGGGGTGGCTGCGGTGGTACATGAGGGGGTGGCAGCGGTGGTACTTGAGGGGGTGGCAGCAGTGGTACTTGAGGGGGGGTTGCAGCGGTGGTACTTGAAGGGGGGGTGGCTGCGGTGGTACTTGAGGGGGTGGCAGCAGTGGTACTTGAGGGGGTGGCAGTGGTGTCCTTTGAGGGGGAGCGGCAGTGGTGGTACTTGAGGGCCGTGGCTGTGGTGGTACATGAGGGGGTGGCAGCGGTGGTACTTGAGGGGGTGGCAGCAGTGGTACTTGAGGGGGGTTGCAGCGGTGGTACTTGAGGGGGGTGGCAGCGGCGGTACTTGAGGGGGGGTGGCTGTGGTGGTACATGAGGGGGTGGCAGCGGTGGTACTTGAGGGGGTGGCAGCAGTGGTACTTGAGGGGGGGTTGCAGCGGTGGTACTTGAGGGGGGTGGCAGTGGTGGTACTTGAGGGGGGGTGGTAGCGGTGGTACTTGAGAGGGAGTGGCTGCGGTGGTACTTGAGGGGGGGCAGTGGTGTCCTTTGAGGGGGAGCGGAAGTGGTGGTACTTGAGGGGGCGTGGCTGCGGTGGTACTTGAGGGGGGTGGCAGCTGTGGTACTTGAAGGCGGGTGGATGCGGTGGTATTTGAGGGGGGTGGCTGCCGTGGTACTTGAGGGGGGTGGCAGTGATGGTACTTGAAGGGGGGGTGGCAGTGATGGTACTTGAAGGGGGGGTGACAGTGATGGTACTTGAAGGGGGGGTGGCTGCGGTGGTATATGAGGGGGTGGCAGCGGTGGTACTTGAGGGGGTGGCAGCAGTGGTACTTGAGGGGGGGTTGCAGTAGTGGGACTTGAGGGGGGTGGCAGCGGCGGTACTTGAGGGGGGGTGGCTGCAGTGGTACATGAGGGGGTGGCAGCGGTGGTACTTGAGGGGGTGGCAGCAGTGGTACTTGAGGGGGGTTGCAGTGGTGATACTTGAGGGGGGTGGCAGCGGCGGTACTTGAGGGGGGTGGCAGCGGTGGTACTTGAGGGGGGGGTGGCAGCGGTGGTACTTGAGAGGGAGTGGCTGCAGTGGTACTTGAGGGAGGGCAGTGGTGTCCTTTGAGGGGGGAGCGGAAGTGGTGGTACTTGAGGGGGTGGCAGCGGTGGTACTGGAGGTGGGGTGGCAGTGGTGGTACTTGAGGGGGATGGCAGTGGTGGTACTTGAGGGGGGGTGGCAGTGATGGTACTTGAAGGGGGGGTGGCAATGATGGTACTTGAAGGGGGGTGGCTGCAGTGGTACATGAGGGGGTGGCAGCGGTGGTACTTGAGGGGGGGGTTGCAGCGGTGGTACTTGAGGGGGGTGGCGGCGGTACTTGGGGGGGTGGCTGCGGTGGTACATGAGGGGGTGGCAGCGGTGGTACTTGAGGGGGTGGCAGCGACGATACTTGAGGGGGGGTGGCAGCGATGGTACTTGAGGGGGTGGCAGCGGTGGTACTGGAGGTGGGGTGGCAGTGGTGGTACTTGAGGGTGATGGCAGTGGTGGTACTTGAGGGGGGTGGCTGCGGTGGTACATGAGGGGGTGGCAGCGGTGGTACTTGAGGGGGGGGTGGCTGCAGTGGTGGTGCCATCCTCTCCCACCACCACCTCTGCCTCTTATCTGATCCCATCCCCCACTACTGATCTCATCCCTCTCCCCATGCTCTCTGTCTCTGGATAGGCGGGGGCGTGGGGCGGTCCACAGTCTCAGCGCTGCCTCTGCCTTCTCTCTCTCCCCTCAGCGGGCAAAAGCCCCCCTCCCCATGGCAGAACGAACAGACACATGCCGCCCTTACCACAGCAGCCAGAATAGACACAGAACAGTCAGGCGGGCCCCCCTGAGGTGGACGAACTACAGGACCCAGTCACAAGTGCGACTGCTGCGACCCTGATAGTGACCCTGATCATTCCGCCGCTGGCAAGAGCCTCTTACAGGCTCAATGAACAGTCTAGTGGTTATTCTTTTTATGCTTTTATGTAAACTTGAACTTGGATGGGGTGTCAGAAGCTGTGCGGTACTCCAGCTGGGGTGTCAGGAGCTGTGGGGTACTCCAGCTGGGGTGTCAGGAGCTGTGGGGTACTCCAGCTGGGGTGTCAGGAGCTGTGGGGTACTCCAGCTGGGGTGTCAGGAGCTGTGCGGTATTCCAGCTGGGGTGTCAGGAGCTGTGGGGTACTCCCAGCTGGGGTGTCAGGAGCTGTGGGGTACTCCAGCTGGGGTGTCAGGAGCTGTGGGGTATTCCAGCTGGGGTGTCAGGAGCTGTGCGGTATTCCAGCTGGGGTGTCAGGAGCTGTGGGGTACTCCAGCTGGGGTGTCAGGAGCTGTGCGGTATTCCAGCTGGGGTGTCAGGAGCTGTGGGGTACTCCAGCTGGGGTGTCAGGAGCTGTGGGTTACTCCAGCTGGGGTGTCAGGAGCTGTGGGGTATTCCAGCTGGGGTGTCAGGAGCTGTGCGGTATTCCAGCTGGGGTGTCAGGAGCTGTGGGGTACTCCAGCTGGGGTGTCAGGAGCTGTGCGGTATTCCAGCTGGGGTGTCAGGAGCTGTGGGGTACTCCAGCTGGGGTGTCAGGAGCTGTGGGGTACTCCAGCTGGGGTGTCAGGAGCTGTGAGGTACTCCAGCTGGGGTGTCAGGAGCTGTGCGGTATTCCAGCTGGGGTGTCAGGAGCTGTGGGGTACTCCAGCTGGGGTGTCAGGAGCTGTGGGGTACTCCAGCTGGGGTGTCAGGAGCTGTGTGGTATTCCAGCTGGGGTGTCAGGAGCTGTGGGGTACTCCAGCTGGGGTGTCAGGAGCTGTGTGGTATTCCAGCTGGGGTGTCAGGAGCTGTGGGGTACTCCAGCTGGGGTGTCAGGAGCTGTGGGGTACTCCAGCTGGGGTGTCAGGAGCTGTGGGGTACTCCAGCTGGGGTGTCAGGAGCTGTAGGGTACTCCAGCTGGGGTGTCAGGAGCTGTGGGGTACTCCAGCTGGGGTGTCAGGAGCTGTGGGGTATTCCAGCTGGGGTGTCAGGAGCTGTGCGGTACTCCAGCTGGGGTGTCAGGAGCTGTGCGGTACTCCAGCTGGGGTGTCAGGAGCTGTGTGGTATTCCAGCTGGGGTGTCAGGAGCTGTGGGGTACTCCAGCTGGGGTGTCAGGAGCTGTGGGGTACTCCAGCTGGGGTGTCAGGAGCTGTGGGGTACTCCAGCTGGGGTGTCAGGAGCTGTGGGGTACTCCAGCTGGGGTGTCAGGAGCTGTGGGGTACTCCAGCTGGGGTGTCAGGAGCTGTGGGGTACTCCAGCTGGGGTGTCAGGAGCTGTGGGGTATTCCAGCTGGGGTGTCAGGAGCTGT
This sequence comes from Lithobates pipiens, assembly GCF_037356315.1. Classification (NCBI taxonomy): domain Eukaryota; kingdom Metazoa; phylum Chordata; class Amphibia; order Anura; family Ranidae; genus Lithobates; species Lithobates pipiens. The sequence goes on from NW_027507758.1 coordinate 649,871,682, forward strand.
GCGGTATTCCAGCTGGGGTGTCAGGAGCTGTGGGGTACTCCAGCTGGGGTGTCAGGAGCTGTGGGGTACTCCAGCTGGGGTGTCAGGAGCTGTGAGGTACTCCAGCTGGGGTGTCAGGAGCTGTGGGGTACTCCAGCTGGGGTGTCAGGAGCTGTGGGGTACTCCAGCTGGGGTGTCAGGAGCTGTGAGGTACTCCAGCTGGGGTGTCAGGAGCTGTGGGGTACTCCAGCTGGGGTGTCAGGAGCTGTGGGGTACTCCAGCTGGGGTGTCAGGAGCTGTGGGGTATTCCGGCAACACTGTGCAGTAACAAGAGCCCCTCTGACCATCATGAAAGTCCAAAATGACCTCCACGATTTGCTCTATTGAGAAAAATTGTTGCCGGAACTAGACGACTGTGGAGGAACCCAAAGCAAACATCTCTTTATATCGCGTACACACGACCGGACTTTTCGACGGACTAGGTCCGACGGTCTTCCCAACGGACTTTCGGCAGAGTTCCAACAGACTTTCCAAATGAACACACACTCACACCAAAGTCCGACGGATTGGAACGTGATGACGTACAACGGGACTAGAATAAGGAAGTTCATAGCCAGTAGCCAATAGCTGCCCTCGCGTAAGTTTTCGTCCTTCGGACTAGCATACAGACGAACGGATTTCTCGTTAGGAACTGGGTCCGGCGGAGTTCCGGGCCAAAAATGTGAAACATGTTCTATTTCTAAAGTCCGTCAGATTTTTAGGACAGCAAAGGTCCGATGGAGCCCACACACACGATCGAATTGTGCGATGGATTCGTTCCGTCGCACCTTTGCTGTCGAAAAGTCCGGTCGTGTGTACGCGGCGTTACACATTGGCCACCTTTTATAAACGTAACATTAGACTCCATGGAAGGACATTCTATATATTGTCAGATATGCAAAACAATACGTCAAGGAAGTTCTAAAAAGGTACCATCCGAAGTTATTAACACGCGTGAAAAAGGTGGTCCTAGAACTCCCATGAAACCTATCAGGCGGGGAAGATATGCTCTTCATATGGGGAATAACCTGAGACACAAAAATATTAGTAAATAAACACGGGTAATATTTTATGTAACGATCAAGCTAAAATTTCATTGATGAACTTTAATTTTGTTCTTTTCTTTGTTAAACTGACAAAAAATGTTTAAAACATCTGTTGAGAAAACTTGTGTGACGAGCCGCATGTCCATCAGTCAATAGGATGCAACCATTGTCCTACCTGCTTCTTGGGGAAGCTTCCGGAATATAGGGCTCAAATATTCAGTTATGAATATTTTATTCATAATGCCTCATTCAATCCCTAAAAAGGGTGTGTTTAGAAGGTGGCTGAGGAGGTGATACCTGTACACTATATTGCCAAAAGTATTGGGACACCTGCCTTTACACACACACACATGGACTTTAATGGCATCCCAGTCTTAGTCCGTAGGGTTCAATATTGAGTTGGCCCCGCCCTTTGCAGCTATAATAGCTTCAACTCTTCTGGGAAGGCCGTCCACAAGGTTTAGAAGTGTGTCTATGGGAATGTTTGACCATTCTTCCAGAAGCTCATTTGTCAGACACTGATGTTGGACGAGAAGGCCTGGCTCACAGTCTCCATGCCAATTTATCCCAAAGGTGTTCTATTGGGTTGAGGTCAGGCCAGTCAAGTTTCTCCAATGCAAATATCTTGCATATCTTTATGGACCTTTTGTGCACTGGTATGCAGTCATGTTGGAACAGGAAGGGATCATCTCCAACCTGTTCTCAGAAAGCTGGAAGCATGAAATTGTACAAAATGTCTTGGTGTGCTTACACCTTAAGAGTTCCCTTCACTGAAACTTAGGGGCCAAGCCCAACCCCTTAAAAACAACCCCCCACACCATAATTCCCCCCCCCCCCTCCACCAAGTGATTTGGACCAGTGCACAAAGCAAGGCCCATAAAGAAAATCACCTGGCTTTTAGGAAAAAACTCAAGACCTTCCTCTTTTAGCAGATGATCAAAGCTTGCCGCAGCGCCTGGAGGCGATTCGGTTCGCGTTGTGCGCTATACAAGTATTTCATTCATTCATTCATTCAAAGACATGGATTAGCAAGTTTGGGGTGGAGGAACTTGGCTGGCCTGCACAGAGTCCTGATCTCAACCTGACAGAACACCTTTGGGATGAATAAGGCCGCGTACACACGGGCGGACTGTTCGCCCAACTTTGTCCGCTGAACAGTGTTTGGGCGGACAGTCCGCTCGTGTGTGGGCTTTCAGCGGACAGTTTCAGCGGACAGTTTGACGAACAAGGTTTTACGGAATTTCCGAAAAACTGTCCGCTGAAACCTTGTTTCAGCGAACAGTCCGCTCGTGTGTAGGCTTGTTCGTCAAACTAAGTTGCGCGCATGCTCAGAAAGGATTTACACGCCGAAAGTTATAATGCAGTGTATAGGACGTCGTATTTTCCGTCCCGTCGTGCGCGCCGTTCACGTCATCGTGCACGGTTTCAGCAAACTGCTCGTCCGTCGTGTGTGGCCATGTCCGTCCATGCTAAATTTGAGCGGACTGTTTGCCGAAACTGTTTGACGGACAAAGTTGGGCGAACAGTCCGCGCGTGTGTACGCGGCCTTAGAGTGGAGACTGTGAGCCAGGCCTTCTCGTTCAACATCAGTGCCTGACCTCACAAATGTGCTTCTGGAAGAATGGTCAAACATTCCCATAGACACATCTCCTAAACCTTGTGGACGGCCTTCCCAGAAGAGGTGAAGCTGTTATAGCTGCAAAGGGCGGAGCCAACTCAATATTGAACCAAACAGACTTAGCCCCTGTACACACGGTCGGAGATTTTGACAACCAAATCCGTCGGATTTTGCCCCGTCGGATTTAGTCCGACGGATTGTGTCCGAAACTGTTGCATACACACGGTCGGGCCAAGTTGGCGAAAAATCCGATCTTTCAGAACATGATGACGTAATTTCATTACGATGGGACTACGTTCAGGCTAGTAGCCAATAGCTTTGATGTCAGAATTTGATCTGAGCATGCGCTACACATGATCGGAGTATGTCCGATCGAACCAGTTGGTCGGGAAATATTTCCAACATGTTGGAAAAATTGGGTCCGACGGATATTCCGACGGAATCAGTCCGATGCATACCACACACAGTCGGATTATCCGACGACACGGTCCGATAGGACACATTCCGACGGATTATTCTGACATTGTGTACAAGGGCTAAGACTGGGAGGCCAATGAAGTCCATGTGCATGTAAAGGCAGGCGTCCCAATACTTTTGGCAATATAGTGTATATGTAAGTAGACCCTTCCTGATTTTAAAGAAGCACATACTTACCACTACAGGCATTCCATATTTACATGTTGTGCGGTTTGAATGCGTTCTTCTGTCAAATTCAGTGCCCCTAGATTCGCGGTACGCCCCTGCCCGCGAACATGGCAGCTGCTCAGGTCTAGCTTTTCAGGACATATTTCGTGTTTTCCCGGATCACGAGCAGCACCCCAATCCGTGACCCCTCAGGAATGTCTACAGACGTTTTTTCTTTTCTTCTTCTTTTTTTTTTTTCGGTCGGTCGTTCCAGAGTTCGCTCTCCGTTTTCTGGGCTTGAAATCAAAAGACGGGGGAATGTCGGCGGCGTCTCGCTGCGCTGCGGGATAAAAGACTTTGAGGACGACTCGGCGCTTCCAATTGAAATCACTTTCTTCACTATGAATTATTCCTATTTTTATCTCCTGTGAAATTGCATTAGCAGAGAGGGCAGATCTAAAAAAAACCTCCATCTTCCGCCAGGAAATATGCCGCGTATCTCGGCTTATATCAGATTTTTATAGCTGAAGGCGACGTTCATTCAGACGACGGCAGCGAATGAGATCAGAGAAGGAACCTCATTTTCATGCTTTGTTTTGCCTGGAGCCATTTTATTATTTAAAGCAAATGGGTTAACGGCGTCCCGTTCCCTCGCTCCATCAATATGCGCTTTCCTAAGTAAACGGTTCAGTCACAACCAAATTGGTTCCGATGTTGTTCTTGCTACAAATTAACTCCTCGCTTGCTTGTCTGGGAAAATGCATATAAAGTCGAGGACTACGTTCATTGTAGGGTTTTTTGTTTTTTTTAAGATACGCATGAGAACGAGATCCCCTTAAAGTGGTTGTAAAATCTTACATAGACCTAGCGAAGGGACCGTCCTCAGGTGATACACAAATCCTCCTACATAAGTTGTACCTGTTTATCTGCAGTCTTCTCATCTCTACATCTGTTCAAAGTGCTGAATTTATAAGCTAGTCTGATGCCACGTACACACGACCGGACTTCTCGTCAGCAAAGGTCCGAAGGAACGAATCTGTTGATCAATTTGATCGTATGTGGGCTTCATGGGACCTAGAGAACATGTTTTAAATCTTCCTGCCGCAACTCCGCCGGACCCAGTTCCTATCCTATTCCTATGCTGCTCCGATGGACCAAATATGATGCAAGGGCAGCTACAGCACCTGCCCACGAGAATGTTTCCAGCGCGATCCTAACGCACTGGTTCTCGGCCGCAGGGTACTGTACATCTCGCGCTCTTTGCAATAGGAAAAACACATTTTCCTATTGCAGCGAGCATGAGAGAGAGGCGACAATTTCCCCTAGGTCTGGTATGGATTTTAAGGGGAACCCCCTATGCCAAAAAAAACGGCGTGGGGGTCCCCCCAGGGTCCATACCAGACCCTTATCCGAGCACGCAGCCTAGCCGGTCAGGAAAGGGGGTGGGGACGAGTGAGCGCCCCCCCCCCCCGAACCATACCAGGCCGCATGCCCTCAACATGGGGGGGTGGATGCATTGCTGAAGGGGGGCGCCCTGCAGGCCCCTCACCCCAAAGCACCTTGTCACCATGTTGATGAGGACAAGGGCCTCTTCCCGACAACCCTGGCTGTTGGTTGTTGGGGTCTGCGGGTGGGGGGGCTTATTGGAATCTGGGAGCCCCCTTTAATAAGGGGGCCCACCAGATCCCGACCCCCCCCATCCTATGTGAATAAGTATGGGGTACATCGTACCCCTACCCATTCACCTGGGGGAAAAAAAGTGTCAATAAAAAAAACGCACTAGACAGGTTTTTAAAGTAGTTTATTAGGGAGCTCCGGGGGTCTCTTCCGTCTTCGGGGGTCACCTCGACTCCTCCGCTCTCTCCGGCCTCTTCTCCAGCTCTCCGATTCTTCTCCCGAGCTTCTCCTCTATCTTCTGCTCTTTTGCCTCTCTTTTGCTAGCGGTGACCCAGTGTTTTCTGTCGTCTTCTTCCCTCTGGTCTTCTTCCGATGTTGACACAACTCTCTCTCTCCCGCTGCAATGCTGTGTGCACAGTGCTCTACGACTCATATAGGCATGGGGCGTGGTCACCAGGTGATGTCAACCGGTGGCCCCGCCCCTTATGACGGCACAGTCCTGGGGCATGCTGGGACTGTGCCGTCATAAAGGGCGGGGTCACCGGGCATGCTGGGACTGTGCCGTCATAACTCAGCCGAAAGTCCTTTGGGAAGACCTTCGGACCTAGTCTGCTGAAAAGCCCGGTCGTGTGTATGCAGCATGAGAGTTCAGAAAAAAGTGGGACGGGGAGCTGAAGTTGTACTCTGCAGAGCTCAGTGGGAAGAGTTCTGATTGCTGATTGGAGGGAAGAGACACACACCCCTTCACACAGCTCACAAGAACAGGTCCCTCCCCATCACCATTTCTCTCTTGGTGTCAGGAAAACTTGTCAGAAGTGGCTCATGCTGATAGCAGAGGAAGGAGGCAGCAGACAGAAATTACACTTAGTGCTCTGGATTGAGACAAGTACACACTATAGAGGGATATGCTTTCTTCATATTTCATGTCTGAGGCCGCGTACACACGCGGGGACTGTTCGCCCAACTTTGTCCGTCAAACAGTTTCGGCAAACAGTCCGCTCAAACTTAGCATGGACGGACATGGCCACACACGACGGACGAACAGTTTGCTGAAACCGTGCGCGATGACGTGAACGGCACGTACGACGGGACGAAAAATACGACGTCCTATACACTGCATTATAGCTTTCGGCGTGAAAATCCTTTCTGAGCATGCGCGCAACTTTGTTTGACGAACAAGCCTACACACGGGCGGGCTGTTCGCTGAAACAAGGTTTCAGCGGACAGTTTTTCAAATTCCGAAAAACCTTGTCCGTCAAACTGTCCGCTGAAAGCCCACACACGAGCGGACTGTCCGCCCAAACACTGTTCAGCGGACAAAGTTGGGCGAACAGTCCGCCCGTGTGTACGCGGCCTCAGGTTTACAACCACTATAATATAAATCATTGTAACAATGTGTGTTAATACTTTGTTTCAATGTTTCATTGGCTAGTTTATGTGTACAAGGGGAAGTCAAGCATTATTATTATACTTATAGTCTCTTCTTCCCATGGTTTGACCAGTTTGGTGTGGAGGAACTCAAGTGTCCTGTACAGAACCCTGATCTCAACCATACTGAACACCTTTGGGATGAATTGGAACACTGATGGTGAGCCATTTCTTCACCTGACATCACCAATGGGCACAAATTCCCAATTGGCTGATTGGACAAATTCCCACAAACACACTCCAAATGTCTGTAGGAAGCCCTCCCAGAAGATTGGAGCCAACTCCATAAACACATAATTTGATGAGTTAGTGTGGAGTCCTGACCTTAACCCTACTGAACATCCAATTGGGGTGAATTGGAATTAATTATAAGCTAGGTCTTCTCATCTAAACATCAGTACCTGACTTCGCAAATGGCCACAAATTTCCAAGAACACCCTTCAAAATCCTCTAAAAGGGTTCCCTGAAGAGTGGAGGTCGTTATAGCCACAAAGGGGCAGCTCCATATTAATGGTCATTGGTTGGGGGGAAGGGAGGGAGGCAGCTCCATATTAATGGCCATGGTTTAAGTGAAGGGTACTGTTAATACTACAGAAAACCTAAAGACCTTTTGGTAACAGTTAGGTGAAGACTTCTTTGTTCCAGAATGAAAGTACCCCTGTAGACATAGCCAGCTCTATAAAGACATGGTTTGACCAGTTTGGTTTGGAGGAACTCAAGTTTCCTGCACAGAACCCTGACCTTAACCCTACTGAACACCTTCGGGATGAACTGAAACACCAATTGTCAACCAGGTCTACTTCATCTACATCAGGACTTGACCTTGTAAATGATCACAAATTCCCTCCAAAATCTTGTGGAAAGCCGTCTCACAAGAGTGGAGGGTGTTATAGCCACTGTAATGAACACTCTCATACAGGGCTGGACTGGGACAGAAATTTGGCACTGGACTTCATCCAGACCGGCCCACTTTAATTTTGAGTGTCCCATCAGCACTCCCTTGCATCAGAGTGTCCCATCACCAGCCCCCTTACAACAGAGTGTCCCATCATCACCCCCTTACATCAGAGTGTCCCATCAGCACCCTCTTACATCAGAGTGTCCCATCGGCACCCCCTTACATCAGAGTGTCCCATCGGCACCCCCTTACATCAGAGTGTCCCATCGGCACCCCCTTACATCAGAGTGTCCCATCGGCACCCCCTTACATCAGAGTGTCCCATCGGCACCCCCTTACATCAGAGTGTCCCATCGGCACCCCCTTACATCAGAGTGTCCCATCGGCACCCCCTTACATCAGAGTGTCCCATCGGCACCCCCTTACATCAGAGTGTCCCATCGGCACCCCCTTACATCAGAGTGTCCCATCGGCACCCCCTTACATCAGAGTGTCCCATCGGCACCCTCTTACATCAGAGTGTCCCATCGGCACCACCTTACATCAGAGTGTCCCATCGGCACCCCCTTACATCAGAGTGTCCCATCGGCACCCTCTTACATCAGAGTGTCCCATCGGCACCCCCTTACATCAGAGTGTCCCATCAGCAGCCCCCTTACATCAGAGTGTCCTATCACCAGCCCCCTTACATCAGAGTGTCCCATCACTAGCCCCCTTACATCAGAGTGGCCCACTGAGCCATCGGCCCACCGGGAAACTCCCGGTAGTCCCAATGGCCAGTACATGCCTGCTCTCATACTCCGTTTTAGAGTGCTTTCTTCGTATACCGCTTCCTCCAGTCTTAATATAGATATCAGATATTCCAAACTGTTGACAACCAATAACTAGACATTACTCGTTTTGGCTGCTGAACATCAAACTTTTTATTAGAACACAGAATACAGGCTTTTTAAACAATGGAGAAGGAGGTTCCTGCCTTCTGCTCATATTACTCTAAGCCCTTGTACACACGGTCGGACATTCCGACAACAAAATCCGTAGGATTTTTTCCGACGTATTTTGTCCAAAACTGGTGTTCCATACACACGGTAAGGCCGCGTACACACGGGCGGACTGTCTGTCCAACTTAGTCCGCTGAAACACATTTCAGCGGACAGTCCGCTCGTGTGTGGGCTTCAGCTGACTTTTTCAGCGGACAGTCTGGCGGACTAAGTCTTTCGGAATTTCCGTAATACAGTCCGTCCAACTTTGGTTTCAGCGGACAGTCCGCTCGTGTGTAGGCTAGTTGGACGGACTAAGTATGGCGCATGCTCAGAAAGGATTTACACGGCGAAAGGTTGCATTGCAGTGTATTGGACGTCGTATTTCTAGTCCCGTCGTACGTGCCGTTCACGTCATCGCGCAAGCTTTCGACGGACTGTCTTTTCATCGTGTGTGGTCAAGTCCGTTCATTCAAAAGTCTGACGGACTTAGTTGGCCAGACAGTCCGCCCGTGTGTACGCGGCTTAAGACAAAGTTGACGGAAAATCCGATCGTTCAGAACATGATGACGTTCCTTCGTTACAACGGGACTACGTTCAGGCTATTAACATGAGCTATTTAACTAATCATTTCCAGACTAGGTGACTCAGAGATGTGACCTTTCAGGTCCAAGCCTTTTTGTCTACTAGCTCCCCAACTACAATACACGTTATAGCAGACAATCCAAGACAGGTGGGTGGCTGATGACATCAGCATCTGCTATGAGTCCCAACAGTGTGAGGCAGTCACTATTTCCAATATGGCATATAGGCCCTATACAGGGTTCTCAGAGTCTGTCTATCTTGGGGGGACATGAACTTGAATCCAAAGTAACATTACTTCAAGGGTCCCCATGCATACACCTCACAAAGAGTATTGGTCCCTTAAAACCCAGGACCCATAATCAGTGGATAAGAGGCTTGCTCATAGTCCTCCCCAGAAGCCCCTATCTTGGTTAGGTCTGTCACACCCACAAAGGGGGCAACTCCATAATAATGGCCATGGTTTAAGTGATGGGTAATGTTAATACTACAGCATACCTAAAGAACTTTTGGTGACAGTTTGGTGAAGACCCATTTCTGTTTCAGCATGACTGTCCCCCTGTGTACAAATCCAGCTCCATAAAGACATGGTGTGACCAGTTTGGCTTGGAGGAACTTGAGTGTCCGGTACAGATCCCTGACCTCAACTCAACTGAATACCTTTGGGACGAATAGAAAACCCTGGTGGTGAGTGGGGTCTTCTTAACCAACATCAGTACCTGACCTCACAAATATTCTTTTGGCTGATTGGATAAATTCCCACAAACACACTGCAAATTTTTGTAGAGAGCCCTCCCAGAAGATTGGAGCCCAACTCCATAAACACATAATTTGATGAGTTAGTGTGGAGTCCTGACTTTAACCCTACTGAACACCTGTGAACTGAAACACTGATTATCAACCAGGTCCACTCCTCCTACATCAGTATATGACCTCACAAATTATCACAAATTCCCTCAGACACCCTTTAAAATTATGTGGAAAGCCTTCTCAGAAGAGTGGAGGGTGTTATACCCACAAAGGGGGCAACTCCATAATAACCACTTAAGGACCGCCACATGGCAATGTACGTCGGCACAATGGCACCGACAGGCACAAGCACGTACATGTACGTGCTTGCCTTCCAGCGGGTGGGGGGTCTGATCAGACCCCCTCCCGCTGGCTGTTGCCGTCCGTTTCGCTTCAGGAGCGATCCGGGATGAGGGGATGGCCGTTGGTTTCTGGCCATCCTCTCTCGATCGCTCCTGGCCAGTGAGAAGCTTCCCCCGCCTGTGTAGTGTAAACACAGGCAGGGAGGAAGTGATGTCATTCTCCTCGGGGCGGTCTTTTTGACCGGACTGCGAGGAGAACAGAGAAAGTAAGTGCACCAAACACTACACTGACATGTAGGTATACATAGGCACACAAATCACCCCCCCCCCCCGATCACCCCCCGATCGCCCCCTCCCAGTCACAGTGTCACTGATTGCAGTGATCATTTATTTACTGATCACTGCATTTAGTGTCAGTTGTGACAGTAAAAACTGTCAGGGCAGTTAGTGTTAGGTCCAGGGTAGCCCCCTACCCCCCCAATAAAGGTTTAACCCCCTGATTGCCTCTAGAGTTAACCCTTTCACCCCCTTTTGCCAGTGTCACTAAGCGATCGTTTTTCTGATCGCTGCATTAGTGTCACTGGTGCCGCTAGGTAGCTAGTTATTTTTTTAGGTTCACCGCCAGGTTTTTATAGCGCTAGGTACCCCCATATACTACCCAATAAAGGTTTAACCCCCTGATTGCCCCTAGTTAACCCTTTCACCCCCTTTTGCCAGTGTCACTAAGCGATAGTTTTTCTGATCGCTGCATTAGTGTCACTGGTGCCGCTAGGTAGCTAGTTATTTTTTATGTTCACCGCCAGGTTTTTTATAGCGTTAGGTACCCCCATATACTACCTAATAAAGATTTTAACCCCCTGATTGCCCCTAGAGTTAACCCTTTCACCAGTGATCACAGTATAAGTGTTACGGGTGACTCTGGTTAGTTAGTTTGCTTTTTATAGCATCAGGGCACCCACCATTTATTACCCAATAAAGGTTTAACCCCCTGATCACCCGGCGGGTGATATCAATTAGGTTTTAGGGTCAGGGTCTGCGTTGCCCCAGGCAGCGATAGGTTAGTGCCAGTACCGCTAACACCCACGCGCAAAGCATACACCTCCCTTAGTGGTATAGAATCTGAACAGATCAATATCTGATCTGATCAGATCTATACTAGCGTCCCCAGCAGTTTAGGGTTCCAAAAAAACGCATTGCTAGCGGGATCAGCCCAGATACCTGCTAGCACCTGCGTTTTGCCCCTCCGCCCAGCCCACCCAAGTGCAGTATCGATCGATCACTGTCACTTACAAAACACTAAACACATAACTGCAGCGTTCGCAGAGTCAGGCCTGATCCCTGCGATCGTTAACAGTTTTTTTTGGTAGCGTTTTATATTTAAATCCTGAAGGCAGTACTTGGTTTTCGGGGTCCCGTACACGGCTAGGCTCCCAAAAATGTGGTATCCCCATACTTGGGAGAAGCAGCAGAATTTATTTTGGGGTGTAATTTGACTCATGCCCATAGCATGTGTGAGCAATATATCATTTAGTGACAACTTTGTGCAAAAAAAAAAATTTTTTTAATATTCCTGCAACTTGTGGCAAAATATAAAATATTCCATGGACTCAACATGCCTCTCAGTAAATATCTTGGCGTGTCTACTTTCCAAAATGGGGTAATTTGGGGGGTTTTGTGTTATTTGGGCATTTTATGGCCTTCGAAACTGTGATAGGTAGTGAGGAGTGAAATCAAAAATTTGCACCCTTAGAAATCCTGAAGGCAGTGATTGGTTTTCGGGGTGCCGTACGTGGCTAGACTCCCAAAAGGTCCCACATATGTGGTATCCTCATACTCAGGAGAAGCAGCAGAATATATTTTGGGGTGCAATTCCACATATAACTATGGCATGTGTGAGCAATATATCATTTAGTGACAACTTTTTGTAAATTTTTTTTTTGTGTGTGTCATTATTCAATCCCTTGGGACAAAAACAAAAATATTCAATGGGCTCAACATGCCCCTCAGCAATTTCCTTGGGGTGTCTACTTTCCAAAATGGGGTCATTTGGGGGGGGGGGGGTTTGTACTGCCCTGCCATTTTAGCACCTCAAGAAATGAGATAGGCAGTCATAAATTAAAAGCTGTGTAAATTCCAGAAAATGTACTCTAGTTTGTAGACGCTATAACTTTTGCGCAAACCAATAAATATACGCTTATTGACATTTTTTTTACCAAAGACATGTGGCTGAATAAATTTTGGCCTAAATGTATGACTAAAATTTTGTTCATTCGATTTTTCTTATAACAAAATGTAGAAAATATCTTTTTTTTTTTTTTTTTAATTTTCAGTCTTTTTCCTTTTATATCGTAAAAAATAAATATCGCAGAGGCAATCAAATACCATCAAAAGAAAGCTCTATTTATGGGAAGAAAAGGACGCAAATTCCGTTTGGGTACAACATTGCATGACCGCGCAATTACCAGTTAAAGCAGTGCAGTGCGAAATTGTAAAAAGACCTCTGGTCCTTAGGCTGACAATTGGTCCGGGGCTGAAGTGGTTAATGACCATGGTTTAAGTGAGGGGTAATGTTAATACTACAGCATACCTAAAGAACTTTTGGTGACAGTTTGGTGAAGACCTTTTTCTGTTTCAGCATGACTGTCCCCCTGTGTACAAAGCCAGCTCCATAAAGACATGGTGTGACCAGTTTGGTATGGAGGAACTTGAGTGTCCTGTACAGATACCTTACCTCAACCAGGGGCGGGCTGGGCCGGGGGGCAGGGTGGCAATTTCCCCCTAGGCTGCCCTAACAATATATGCATAATGGCCGGCCGCCACCGCTCACAATTTTTTTTTCTTTTCGGGTCAGGGCAGGGGCTGCAAGCTGAGGCAGAGGGAGGGTCGCGGAAACTCAAGAGGCACTGACACTCACTTATGTAGTGGAGGCCGCTCTGTTCTCGCACCTCCCATCGGTCGGGCTCATAGGGATGTCCAGTTCATGAATGAATCGTTCTTTTGAATCGATTCTTTTTAGTGAACTGGATGAATCGATTCATCTGAGTGAACTGATTCGTTTGAAACATTTCACTATGACCTCAGTGCATAGCAGAGCAGCAGAGCTGGGAGTGGTAATATGATCCTAGAGTGAGAGAGCTCCGCCCCTCCCTGCAACCAATCAGCTGACTCAAAGCACAGTGACACTCAGGAACTGGATACAAACTTAAAGTGGAGCTTCCGCTCATTGGAATCCCCCCCCCCCCTCCGGCGCCACAATTGGCACCTTTCAGGGGGGAGGGGGGTGCAGGTACCTGTACAGTACAGGTATCTGCACCCACTTCCGGGATGGCTCTCTGCGGAAAGGGGCGTGAATCTACGCCCCTTTCTGAAAGTCCCCCGCTGCCTGCTGGGAAACACACAGATCCCAGAGGCAGCGGGTCCATCCTTATTGCGCAGCGCGACTCGCGCATGCGCAGTAGGGAACCGGAAAATGAAGCCGAAAGGCTCCACTTCCTGATTCCCATACCCAAGATGGCGGCGGCAGCACCCGAGAGACGATCGAGAGATCGGCTTCGGGTGCCGACATCGCGGGCGCGCTGGGCGAGTAAGTGTCCTTATTTTAAAAGTCAGCAGCTGCAGTATTTGTAGCTGCTGGCTTTTAAAAAAACAAAAACGGCGGAACTCCCGGCGGACTCCCGCTTTAAAGAATCGTACAAGTTACCGAGTTAAAGAATCATATCAGTTGTTAGAACACAGTACACTGAAAGAACCGCGAGTCCCACCAGTAAAACAATACACTAAACCAATGAGGTAGCAGCAGTGATCAGGTGGTACGGACAGCCTAAGGCCCTTTCGCACTTGTGCGACTTGAGACTGCAAAGTCACATGACAAGTCACATGACAAGTCACACCCCATGATTTCCAACCAGTTCAGTTCATATCTGTGCGACTTCAAAGTAGTTTTTGTACTACTTTTGTCCGACTTTGATGCGACTTGTGGCAGAGACCTCAAGATTACACAGACATTGCTTCAAGTCGTGGCAAAAATCATGGCAAAAGCACTTGACTTTCAAGTCGCACAAGTGTGAAAATAGCCTTAACGATTGAATTTTACTACCAGGGGTACCTTTGCCCATGGTAGTGGTAGTAGAATCTGATCATCATTCCTGCGCATGCGCTGTAAAGACTATGGAAAAATCTGATGGCTAGCAATGTTACCTGTGAAGTTGGCCCATCAGAATGCAGTTCACATGCACAAAAACCCACTTTTCATTTAGGCTCCATTTCCACTTGTGCAACTTGTCCTGCGACTTTGTACTCTATGATTTCCAATGAGTATTATTCGTATCTGTGTGACTTCAAAGTAGTCCCTGCACTACTTTGGTCCCACTTTGATGCAACTTGAGATCCATAGACCTCCTGAATACACAGGCATTGCTTTAAAGTCGCATCGAAATTGCGGCAGAATTGTGCAACTTTCAGGCTGCGTTAGCCTGAAAAGCCTGAAAGTTGCACGATTCTGCCACGACGTGAAGCCATGCCTGTGTATTCTGGAGGTTTATGGACCTCAAGTCACATTGCAATGGGACCAAAGTAGTGCAGGGACTACTTTGAAGTCGCTGTGACTTGAAGTCGCACAGATATGAACGGTACTCATTGGAAATCATCGGGTACTTCTTGTCATGCAACTTTGCAGTCCCAAGTCGCAGGACAAGTTGCACAAGTTGCACGAGCCTAAATGAAAAGCGGGGTTTGTGTGCATGTGAACTGCATTCTGGGGCAACTTCACAGGTAACATTCCTATCCATCAAATTTGCGGAAACCTAGGCTCAGGGCCAGTTCACACTGCTGCATAGTGCAAAATCGCATGCGATTTGCACTGCAGTGCAAATCACAGGCGATTTCCGTGCAATGCGATTTCAGCCATACAGATAGTATGGCTGAAATCGTATCGTATTCGGACTAAACTCGCAACAGGACCCTTTTTTTGGTCCGCACCAGAATCGGATCGCATGGCACCCATGCGATCCAATTTATGTCCAAACTGAAACTTTGCAGTGCGACATGCGAACTGAAATGGGGGTGTCATTAACATTGTATGACACTCCCCAGCAGTTCGCATATGTCGTTGTGAACTGTCGTGCGAGTCGGGTCATTTCATTTCAGTGAGCAGTTCGAAATGAACCGATTCACTTTAAAGATCGGGACTTCCCATCACTACGCGCTCACACTAATCCACTGACAGTGGAGTGAGAGCCAACCTGACCTGTCAGTTCGTGTGGGGGATTCCCCCCCCCCCCCTCCTCCGAACACTGCAGCCTGTGTGAGCGTCCGCCCACTCTGTTCCCTCCCCTGCTTCCTCATTGGTAGAGCGAGGGAGCCCATCAGAGCCTCCAGCAGCTGCAAAGCATTGTGGGACATGTAGTCCCGGTGGCCTAATAGCAATTCCTGGGCGCAAAAAATTCCCTAGCCTGGCCACAGGAAGAGAACAAACGAGAGGTTGCGGGGGAGCAGACTGTCACCCCATGAGGCTGATCCTGAGGACAAAGCACAGATAATGTAGGTTTTTTGGTGAATGTGTTTTTTTTTTATTTTTTATTAAAAAGAAAAGTCTTACACTATGAAGATTTCTCACTTCTTTCCCATTGTTTCAAGCTGGGAGCTGATATTATTAACCCCTTCATGTCTGAACCTTTTTTGACACTTCTTTACAAGTAACAAATCTTTTGTTCGAAAATTACTTAGAACCCCCAAGCATTTTATATATATATGTATATATCATTTTTTTTTTTTTTAGCAGAGACCCTAGAGAATAAAATGGCAATTGTTGCAATATTTTATGTCACACTGTATTTATGTAGCTGTTTTTCAAATACAATTTTTTTTGGAAGAAATACACTTTCAATAATTTACCACTTCAATACCAGGCATTTTCATCCCTTCCTGCCCAGGTCAGTTTTCATTGTGCGGTCATGCAACGTTGTACCCAAATACATTTTTTCCCACAAATAGAGCTTTCTTTTGGTGGTATTTGATCACCTCTGCGGTTTTTATTATTTGCACTTTAAACAAAAAAAGAGTGCCAACTTTAACCACTTCAGCCCCGGACCATTTTACTGGCCAAAGACCAGACCACTTTTTGCGATTCGGCACTGCGTCGCTTTAACTGACAATTGCGCGGGCGTGCGACGTGGCTCCCAAACAAAATTGACGTCCTTTTTTTCCTACAAATAGAGCTTTCTTTTGGTGGTATTTGATCACCCCTGCGGTTTTTATTTTTTGCGCTATAAACAAAAATAGAGCGACAATTTTGAAAAAAATGCGTTGTTTTTTACTTTTTGTTATAATAAATATCCCCCAAAAATATCTAAAAAAAAAAATTTTTCCCTCAGTTTAGGCCGATACGTATTCTTCTACATATTTTTGGTAAAAAAATCGCAATAAGCGATTATTGATTGGTTTGCGCAAAAGTTATAGCAATTACAAAATAGGGGATAGTTTTATGGCATTTTTAGTAATAATTTTTTTTTTACTAGTAATGGCGGCGATCAGCGATTTTTATTGTGACTGCGACATTATGGGGGACACGTCGGACATTTTTGACACAGTTTTGGGACCATTGTCATTTATACAGCAATCAGTGCTATACAAATGCAGTGATTCCTGTGTAAATAACACTGGCAGTGAAGGGGTTAACCAGGGGGTGGCAGTGTAGGGGTTAAGTGTTCCTAGGGGCGTGTTACTAACTGTGGGGGGGGGGGGGGCTGGGCTTTCATTTAGTGAACACTGATCTCTGCTCCAATCACATGGAGCAGAGATCAGCGTCATTTGTTGCTAGGCAGAACGGGGAGATGCTGTTTACAACGGCATCTCTCCGTTCAGCCGCCCCGTGAGACGATCGCGGGTATCCCCGCGGCCGGACTCACAGGGGTCCCGACCAAAATGGACGTACCTGTACGCCAATATGCCTGCCTGTGCCATTGTGCCGACGTACATCGGCGTGCGCTGGTCAGGAACTGGTTAAAAAAATGACCAGTTACACTTACCGGTAACGTCTTTTCTAGGAAATCTTCCAGGACGGCACACCTGAGAGATGACTGGTCCACCTGACAGGAAACACAATCAACAACAAATTTAAAAGTCCCCACCCTTTCCTCAGACCTTCAGTTATGGTAAAGAAAATCCCACACCAGTGTCAGAGGGAACATTCTGTGAAGAATTAATATACCACATCAATAAAACAAGGGTAGGGGGTAGGCCTGCCGTCCTGGAAGATTTCCTAGAAAAGACGTTACCGGTAAGTGTAACTGGTCATTTTCTCCAGTCATCTTCCAGGACGGCACACCTGAGAGGATAAGCAAGAAGTTCAGGCCTACCTTTAGGGCGGGACAACCGCTTGTAGGACCTTCCTGCCAAATGCCAAATCCTGAGGGGACAACAGCTCCACTCTGTAGTGCCTCAGAAATGTTCTATGGCTCGTCCATGTTGCTGCTTTGCAGATCTGGTCAATTGAGGCGCCTGCCCTCTCTGCCCAGGAGGTCGCTAGGGATCTGGCTGAATGCGCCTTAAGGCGGGTTGGTACTGGTTTACCTGCCTGTCTATAAGCGATGGATATGGCTTGTCTAACCCATCTAGCTATCGTAGACTTAGATGCTTGAAGACCCTTTTTCTTCCCTGAAAAAGTGACCAATAAATGACTGGATCTCCTAAAGTCTTTCACCCTTTCTAAATAGACTAGGAGACAACGCCTGACATCTAAGAAATGAAATCTTTCCTCTTCCTTATTCTTAGGATTCTGGCAAAAGGACGGGAGAATAATCTCCTGTGTTCTGTGAAATAATGAAGCTACCTTTGGCAAATAAAGAGGATCCTGAATGAGGATTACCTTATCCTCTAGGATGCGCAAAAACGGCTCTTTAACCACTTCCCACCCGGCCAATGCATATATACGGCCGGGTGGGAGCCGTCTACTCCTGATAGGACGTTCAGGAACGTCATTCAGGAGTAGCGGGATCGCCCGCGCAGCGGCGCGATCCCGATGTGCTCGTGTCACCCGGACACGGCACATCTCAGATCGGCAGGAGGGCTCTGTGATTGGCCCTCCTGATCACATGACGGCCGTGTCCAATCATGGCCGTCATGTGATGTAAACAAACAGCCGGTTGCTAGGCAATCGGCTCTCCTCTCCTCACACGGAAGTCACCGCTGAGGAGAGGAGAGCAGAACGCTGCAGCCGGCTGATGATCAGTGAGTATGGGCTGCTTTTTACAGCTTTTTACTCACTGATCATCAGTGTAGTGTAAACACACAACACACCACACAGTCCCCACACATGTCCCCAAAACACACATGTCCCCAAAACATACATGTCCCCAAATAATAAAAACACATGTCCCTAATAATAAAAACATGTCCCCCACATATGTCCCACTAAAATCACATGTCCCAATGATTATCTGCACACATATGTATGTGATCACCTGCACACATATGTACATGATCATTTGCGTACATATGTCCGTGATCACACAAACCAATTATTATACACTTAACGGAATTTTTTTTACCAAAAACATGTAGCAGAATACATTTTGGCTTAAATTTATGACAAAATTTGATTTTATTGGATTTCTTTTCAAATAGAAAAAAGAAAATATTGTTTTTTTTCCAAATTTCCGCTATTTTTGCGCTTATATCGCAAAAAAAAAAAAACGGAGTCGTGAATAAATAACACCAAAATAAAGCTCTATTTGTGCGAACAAAATGATAACAATTTCATTTGGGTACAGTGTAGCATGACCGCGCAATTGTCACTGAAAGCGCTAGAGTGCTGAAAGCTGAAAATTGGGCTGGGAAGAAAGGGGGCGAAAGTGCCCTGTATTGTAGTGGTTAATTGACAGAGCCTGTATATCACTCACCCTCCTGGCCGTAGTGATAGCCAGGAGGAAGGCCAACTTAAACGACAAAAGTCTAACCGAAATTTGAGCCACCGGCTCAAAAGGCCCCCTTGTTAGGGCATCTAATACCAGGGACAGATCCCATGGAGGGCAACTGACTGACCTAACTGGAACTACCCTTTCCCTGGCTGACAAAAATCTTTTTATTAGCGGCTCCTGTCCTAGCTTCCTATCAAAAAACACGGACAGGGCTGCCACCTGGACTTTTAGGGTGCTAACTGCCAAACCCTGGTCCACCCCCTCCTGAAGAAAGTCTAGGATGGTAGGTATCATCTGGAGAGCCCCCTCCTTAGACTGTAACCAGTGGGAGAAGACTTTCCAGACCTTTGCATAAATTTTTCTGGTGACGCCTTTCCTACTGAGGAGGAGAGTATCTATCACTTTTTCCGAACAGCCCCTGTCTCGGAGTATTTCCCCTTCAATAGCCATGCTGTCAGAGAGAGACGACCCGGGTCGGGGTGAAAGATTGGACCCTGACTGAGTAGGTCTCGTTGCACCGGCAGACGCAGTGGGGGAGCTATCGCGAGACTCTGAATGGTGGGAAACCAAACTCTCTTGGGCCACCAGGGTGCTATCAGTATCAGGTCTGACCTTGAGTAGGCTAATTTCTGTAGGACTCTGGGAAGGAGCACCAATGGGGGAAAGGCATAAGCCAGCCTGAAATCCCACACTTGTATAAGAGCGTCTATCCCTTCTGCTTCTTGATCCTTGTAAAGGGAGAAAAACCTGAGAACCTTCGCATTCTCCCGGGAAGCGAGCAAATCTATTTCTGGCTTGCCAAAATGACTGCACACCAGGGAGAAGATTTCTTTGCTCAATCCCCATTCCCCTTGAAGGATGGGCTGTCTGCTTAGAAAATCTGCTTGCAGATTGAGTGAGCCCCTTATATGAATCGCTGACAGTGAAAGGACCCTCTTTTCTGCTTTCACAAGGATCTGTTGTGCTTATCGTCTTAGTTTGTCCGACCTTGTCCCCCCTTGGTGGTTTAAGTATGCCACCGTAACCAGGTTGTCCGAGAGGACCTGAACCTCCCTGTCCTGCAGTTCCTCTCGGAAATAGTCTAGGGCTTTGCCTACTGCCAGAAGCTCCCTGAAATTGGAAGACTCCCTGGCTTGGCTGTGGTTCCAGGACCCTTGGGTATATCGGTCTCCCAGATGAGCCCCCCAACCCCAAGCGCTGGCGTCCGTGGTTAAGACAAAAGGGTTTACCTGAGACCAGGGGCGACCATTCAACAAATTCTGTGGGTCGAGCCACCACCGCAGAGAACGAGATACCTCCTCTGTGATGGGTACTCTGTTCTCTAATGTTCCTCTTTTTCCTCCCCATGAGGCAAGCAGAAAAGCCTGAAGCTCCCGAGAATGGAGTTGTGCCCAGGTTACTGCCGGAATGCAGGCCGTCATGAGACCCAGCAGTCTCATTATACATCTCAGAGAGGCTTCTCCTCTTTCGAGAAGTGTGACAACCGCATTCTGGACCTTCGTTACCTTTTCTGTTGGTAAGAATACCTTCTGTGCCTGCGAGTCTAACAGGTAGCCTAGGTATAGTTTGGACTGAGATGGAGTCAGCGAGGACTTCTCCCGACTGACCATCCAGCCCAAGGTCTCCAGAGTTTCTAACACGATGTCTCTGTCTATTACTGCTTGCCTCTGATCCACACTGTAGATCAGCAAGTCGTCCAGATAGGGTATTAACCCTATCCCCTGCAGGTGTAGGTATGCTACTACTTCGGCTAACACCTTCGTGAATATCCTTGGACTTGCCGCCAGCCCAAAGGGAAGAGCCCTGAACTGCCAGTGTTGTATCCTCTGCTGTATGCAAACTGCGAAGCGTAGGTACTTCTGGTGTTCGGGAGCAATGGGTACGTGTAGATAAGCGTCTTTTAGGTCCAGGGTGACCATAAAGACTCCTCTCTGCAGATGTTTTCTTACTGAGTAAATACTCTCCATCCTGAACTTTTTGTGAAGCAGGTAACGGTTGAGTCTCTTCAAATTTATTATCAACCGAAATTTTCCTGAGGGTTTTGGAACCACAAATACGTGTAAAAACCCTGGGTAAGCTGATTGGTTGGTACTGGAGTAATAACCCCTTGCTCTGCTAGCTCCTTTAGATTTTTCAGTAACCCTTCTGCCTTGGTTGGGTCCCTGGGAGGAAAAGTAACCAGAAATTCCTGTGGGGGATGAGTCTGAAATTCCAGTCTGTACCCCACTTCTAAAAGGTTTAAAATGTATGGACTCTGCGTAATCCTTTCCCACTGGGGAAGGAAATCGCTGAGTCTTGCGCCTACCTTTACGGTGGCGTCATTTGCCTTCTTTCTGAGAGGCTCCAGAGCTGGAGAAAAGAATTGCACTTTTTTCTTTTCCTTTTCCCAAGTTCCACTTCCTCCTTTGTTCAGCTTTCCCCTTATGATGGGTCTTTGAATAGGGGCCTCGAAAAAATTTCTTACCCCTTTCCTTCTTGGGCCTTACAGGAAATTTCTTGCCCTTCTCTGTAGATCGGGACAAAACCTGATCTAGGCCTGAACCAAACAGCAGGGAACCTTCAAAGGGGATGCCGCATAGGCGAGACTTGGAAGTAAAATCCCCATCCCAGGTCTTGACCCATAGAGCCCTCCTGGCAGAGTTCAAAAGTGCTGCTGCTTTAGCTGTGGTCCTAACAGTCTCCACTGCTGCATCTGCCACATATGCTACCGCTCGACTGATTACCTCCAGCGAGTCTACGATCTCTTTCGCCTCCCTACTGCGGGAAACATGATCCATTAATTTGCCAAGCCAGGTGTCAGCATTTCTGGCTACACAGGCGGAAGCTAGGGCAGGCGCCATTGCCGCCGCATTCGCCTCCCAGGCTCTTTTGAGTAAAGTTTCCGACTTTCTATCCATCTGATCCTGGATATTTCCAGAATCTTCAAAGGATAAATCGGACCTCTTAGATACCTGCGCTAAGGCTGCATCCAAGCGAGGAGCTTTAAAAATTTTTTCCTCCTCCTCATCTTTAAAGGGACACCTCCTTTTCCAAGCTTTCAGTTTGAGAAGCTTGCGTTCAGGTTCCTTCCATTCTCTGAGGATTATCTCCTTCAGAGACTGGTGGATGGGAAAGGTTCTGGACTGTAACCTTCCTAAACCTCTATATACTCTATCCTGTGCTGAGACTTGAGCAGAGGGAACCTGAATATCTTCTGAGGTGTAAATGGCTTTTAATAAACCTTCCATGTCCTCACTCGGGAACAAAAATCCCCCAAGCTTAGCCTCCCCCTGGCTATCTTGGTCTGAATCTTCCTCTCCAGAACTACAATCTGGGACCTGGCCTTCCTCCACCTCAGATAATAGGGAGACTTGGCCCTGGGAACTTTCCGCATAAGATGTGGAAAAGTTTTCCTGTAACTGAGGAGACTCTCTCTCTGACGGTACTTCCTCCAAACCCTTCACAAGGGTGGACTGAAAAGACTGAAGGGTAGCCAACATTTCTGCTTGTAAGGCCCTACATTCTTTCACGACCTGAGCGGTCTCCTTGCCTGCGAGCTTGATGATACATCGATCGCAGAAAGGTTTGGTGTGGTCTTGTGCTAACTTAGAGTTACAGTAACCACAACGCCTGGACTTTGAAGTAGCCTTTCCTTTAGACCTAGCAGCTGACCCCTGGGCAGAGCTTTCGGTCCCTGGGAATAGTCAAAAAATAGACAATTTAGCTACATAAGTCCTAAAAGGGGCACAGGAGCTCTTCCCCAGAGAAACCTGCCCCTAAATAAAGTTGGATCACTCACCCCCAGTGGCGACCTCAACGACTGTCTGCTCAGACGGACCTTCCTCTTCCATGGCGATTTGCTGCCCTGCAGGATCGCTGGATCAGGTCTCGAGCGTCCCCCTTGTTGTCTTTTTTCAAGTGCTGCCTCCGGGAAAGCGTCTTGTCGGGCGAGGAGACTGGGTGTATCACAGCACACCCGTTCTGTTTGAAAAACGCGCCGATCGGCGCCATCTTTAAGGAGGTCCGTCGTCCGGGAAATGACGAACGGCCTCTTCCGGTCCTGCGCACTGAGGCTGGAACGCACGCCGGTGCGTCCAGCCGTCCCACTTCCGGAACTCGATACCCGGAAGTGACGCCCTTGAACTTCCGGACATGCGCTGTGGCGTTGGAACGCACGCCACTCGCATTCCGCATAGGGAAAAGCAGCAACTCTCCACTCCTACAAATATGCAGGTAAGAGAAAAACGAGACAACAGGGGAATAGCGCTACTGGGACAACTCCCCTGTCCCACGAGGCTCTTACAAGGCTCCCTAAGGAGACCTTGAGTGAGGAATACCCCCCCCCAAGATTTCTCCTGGGGGTATACAAGGGAGCACCACAGACCCTGTCTGTTTAAGTCCCAGGAAAAAACCTCACGGAAAACACGGGGTCCCAGACCCCATAAGAAAAAGTTTTAGAAAGAAACTTGGTTTCGCTGCCATCCTGTGGGAAACACAATCAAGAACTGAAGGTCTGAGGAAAGGGTGGGGACTTTTAAATTTGTTGTTGATTGTGTTTCCTGTCAGGTGGACCAGTCATCTCTCAGGTGTGCCGTCCTGGAAGATGACTGGAGAAAAACACAATATTTTTTACTTTTTGCTATAATATGCCAACTTAAACCTTAACAGTTTAGGCCGATGTGTAATTTTCTACATATTTTTGGTAAAAAAAATTGCGATAAGCAGTAATAAGTTATAGCGTCTACAAAATAGGTTATTGATTTATGGAATTTTTATTATTTTTTTCTTTTTACTAGTAATGCTGCAATTTTTATTGTGACTGTGACATTGCGGTGGACAGATCGGACACTTTTGACCCTATTTTGGGACCAGTGACTTTTATACAGCGATCAGTGCTATAAAAATGCACTGATTACTGTATAAATATCACTGGCAGGGAAGGGGTTAACACTAGGGGGCAATCAAGGGGTTAAATGTGTTACCTAGGGAGTGATTCTAACTGTGGGGGAGATGGGACTGACTAGGGAGGAGACCAATCCTATATACTAGGAACATACGATCTGTCTCCTCTCCCCCGACAGGATGTGGATCTGTGTATTTACACACACAGATCCACATTCCTTCTCTGTCATGAGCGATTGCGGGTGCCCAGCAGACATCACAGCAACCGGGTACGTGCATCGGCTCCTCGGTGACGTGTACCTCAGTGTACCGCCAGGAAGCCAAGGATGTCCTATGATAAAGAGCACACTGGTGACATCTATCATAGAACCTGGTCCAGGAGGCAGGACTTCGTATGACAGAAGCCACACTGGGTAAGGCGGGAGATCTCCGCTCTGTGTTATCCAGCAGCTTTTCTCTCTCTAATCCCCATGCACTGAACAGACTGCATTGATGGGCTATGGTGAGGCTGCATTGATGGGCACTGACAAGGCTGAGCTGATGGGCACTGGTGAGGCTGCATTGATGAGCACTGATGAGGCTGCATTGATGAGCACTGATGAGGCTGCATTGATAGACACTAGTAAGGCTGCATTGATGGGCATTGGTGAGGCTGCATTGATGGGCACTGTTGACGGTGAGCTGATTCGTGGATTAATGGGCCACTTGACTAGACTTGCCCCCCAGGCCTAAGGCTGCCAGCCCTCCCCTGCTGCAGACCATCTCTCCTTCTCCCTCCAGCACAGTTTTTTAGGCACAGCTAGCACATGGTTAGGCCTGACTCTGGTTTCAGCCAAGCCTTAGCAAAGTTCCTTATTACAGGCAGGGGCCCCTAAAGTGTAGCAAAAGAAAGTTCTGGTGCTAGCTGCCCTCTTTGGTGGACTACTTCTCCCAGTCAGTCCTGTTCAGACCCTGCCAGCCCTCCCAGCTGCAGCGGTCTGTCTGCATTTGTTTTCGTCCGAATGCATTTTGGTCCGAATTTCAGGTATTTTCGTTAGCGTTTTGACAAACGATAACGAAAGCACAGAATTATTTTCGTTTTCGTTGTGACACAGTTCGATATAGAATAGGAGATTCTACGTGACTGACAATAACAATCTGTGTCTAGTGAACTTGTATCATTAACAGTCCATTCACACAGGGGCAACACGACTTCCAGTGCGACTTTGGGAGGCAACTTGGACACAACTTGAGTGTGAATCACAGCGCGACTTACAACACGACTTTAATAAAAAAAAAAAAAAAACGGCATGGGTTCCCCTTCAAGAGCATACCAGGCCCTTCAGGTCTGGTATGGATATTAAGGGGAACCCCGCGGCAAAAAAATGAAAATGGCATGGGGGTCCCCCTCAAAATCCATACCAGGCCCTTCAGGTCTGGCATGGATGTTAATGGGAACCCCGCGCCGAAAAAAAAAAAAATGGCGTGGGGGTCCCCCTCAAAATCCATACCAGACCCTTATCTGAGCACGCAACCTGGCAGGCCGCAGGAAAAGAGGGGGGACGAGAGAGCAACCCCCCTCCTGAACCATACCAGGCCACATGCCCTCAACATTGGGAGGATGCTTTGGGGTCCCCCCCAAAGAACCTTGTCCCCATGTTGATGAGGACAAGGGCCTCATCCCACAACCCTGGCCGGTGGTTGTGGGGGTCTGCGGGTGGGGGGCTTATCGAAATCTGGAAGCCCCCTTTAACAAGGGGACCCCCAGATCCCAGCCTCCCCTCCTGTGTGAAATGGTAAGGGGGTACAAAAGTACCCCTACCATTTCACCAAAAAAGTGACAAAAGTGTTAAAAATGACAATAGACGCTTTTTGAAAAGTCTTTTATTAAAGTCTTCTTTCAGCTTCTTTCTTCTGGTCTTCTTCCTTCTTCCTTTCTTCATCCTTCGGTTTCTTCCTCCATCTTCTTCTTCCTGCTCCGTGTTCTCGCCCGGCATCTTCCTCCGCTGCGTCTCTTCTTTGTTGTAATGGGAGTCTCCCGCTGTGTGACGCTTCTCTTCTTCTGACAGTTCTTATATAACGGAGGGCGACCCGGTGACTCCGCCCTCCTCTGATGCATGGAACCGTGCGCCAGAGGGGGCGGAGTCTCCGGGTGGCCCCGCCCTCCGTTATATAAGAACTGCCAGAAGAAGAGAAGCGTCACACAGTGGGAGCCTCCCATTGCATGGAGCGGCCCGAGAACGAAGAAGAGACGCCGTGGAGGAAGATGCCGGACGAGAACACCGAAGCAAGAAGAAGCGGATCGGAGGATGAAGAGGATCGGAGGAAGAAGAAGATGGAGGAAGAAACCGAAGGATGAAGAAAGAAAGAAGGAAGAAGACCAGAAGAAAGTAGATGAAAGAAGGAATTGTCAAAAACTGTCTCTTGTCATTTTTAACACTTTTGTCACTTTTTTGGTGAAATGGTAGGTACCCCCTTACCATTTTACACAGGGGGAGGCCAGAATCTGGGGGTCCCCTTGTTAAAGGGGGCTTCCAGATTCCGATAAGCCCCTGCCTGCAGACCCCCACAACCACCGGCCAGGGTTGTGGGGATAAGGCCCTTGTCCTCATCAACATGGGGGACCCCAAAGCAACCTCCCAATGTTGAGGGCATGTGGCCTGGTATGGTTCAGGAGGGGGGGGCGCTCTTGTCCCCCCTCTTTTCCTGCGGTCTGCCAAGTTGCGTGCTCGGATAAGGGTCTGGTATGGATTTTGAGGGGGACCCCCACACCATTTTTTTTTGGCGCAGGGTTCCCCTTAATATCCATACCAGACCCGGAGGGCCTAGTATGGAATTTTGGGGGACCCCAACGCATTTTTTTTTCTTAGTTTTTTTTTTTCTTAATGCTAATGCTAATGACTTGTGTGCAATGCAAATAGCCTTAAAAAAACCCATAGAAGTCGTACAACATTAGAATCCTACTATAGCTTGTATAGTATGTATGAGTGCAGCATCATACAGTGAGTTTCGCTGCTCCGTCGAATCTTCTTTAAACATTCGACAGACACCATAAGCCTTCAATGACAGATTCGACCTTAATTAATTTGGATTTTCGGACAAATGCAATTTTTTAACGAAAACCAAAATAAATAAAAGCGAATTTCGGGAGTAACTAAATAAATTTATTTTTCGAACGAAAACGAAATTCCAAAACAAAATATTTCAGTGTGCACATGTCTAGTCTCCACTGCCCATGGCATCACAGTCTCTCCCACTGGCTCTACATCCATCTCCGACCGCACACTCCCAGTCCACTCCGCCCATGCCTCTTCCAGCTCTCCTGACTGTGCCTGCCACTCACCAACACCTGAAGGATCCCTACTGGAGATTTGCCCGGCAGTATTCCCTGCTGTCCTTTCCTGTCCCTGTTCAGGACACCCCTTGGGTTGTGTGGGGTTCCTGTTTATCTCTGAGCCCCTGGCCCAAGGTCACCCCCCCCAGACTGGGGGCTTCCTCAAAGGCCCCGACAGTCTAATACTCCATCTCTTCCATCCGAACAACTCCTCCTCAGCTGGGTTGACTCTAGGTATTTAAGAAGGCTTGCCAATCCAGGTTGGGGATTGGTCAGGGCTCCTTAGAACACCCCAGACAGCGCCACCTTTCTTCCCCACCTTCCTTCCCCACCTTCCTTCTAGAAGCCTCTAGGAGCGGAAGGGAGGTAACTGAAAAATGAAACTAGCTGTGAGTCACCAGCCTACTCTAAGCCACTCCCAGCCCCACAGACCAAAACAAACAAGCCTAGGCCGGCCTAAATTTACCCGTTCTACAAAAATTCTCACTCTAGTTGCTGCAACATATCTATCTATCTATCTACTGTATCTATCTATCTATCTATCTATCTATCTATCTATCTATCTATCTATCTATCTATCTATCTATCTACAGGGGCACTAAAAAGGCAGTACAGCCAGCCCTCCTGTACTGAGCCCAGGCCCCATCAGTTCAAAAGGGGGGCCCGGGCACCTGCCAAGCAGGAGGGCCAGCAGTACTGACTTATTGCTAACACTTGTGACTCTTGCGCAGTGCTGCCGGCTTCTACTTTTCTTTTCTTCCTCCGGCTGCACTGCAGGAGGATCAGTTCTTGTATCTGCGCCTCCTTCTCCCTGCTCTCTGGGACCCACTGTGTGCCCATTTCCCCCTCAGTGCTGCTGTTTTCCCTCCTCTCCTCTCCCACAGCTGCTGAGGGCACACAGGTGGGTTATTTCAGGATGGTGAGGGGGGGGGGGGGGAGCTCACCATCCTGAATGAACACACAACCCTGAATGAACACAGTGAGCGATCAGTGCCGATTGTGCAATGTGGAGGTGCAGATATTGCCTCTGCGCTATGCCTCTGTGATATTGCCGCTATTCACTTGAATGGGTGTAGTTTGACAGGGATATCATTTCCGGCATGGCTGCAAAGCATACAATGGCAGCGCTGTTGCGTTACATTTTGGGAGGGGGGCCCCTCAGGTAGGCTGTACGGAGCCCCGTGATTTCTATCAGCAGCCCTGTCTATCTATCTATTTTTCTCTCTATCTATGGAACATGTGGAGGTTTCTACATTTCCCTTCTGTTGCCCATCAGTGAAGGAATACATTCATTTTTTTTTTCCTATACCACCCCCACCACCCCCTTCCATGCTCCATTACGAAGCTGATTTGACATTTGGTCTCGATGATTAGCCACCCGTCCAGGTATCTCCATCCGATTATCTGCGGTTTTGTTCCTTTGATCCATTTGTAGGAATGAAGAATGGCTCTCGCTTCTTAATGTCAGGATGTCGGCCTGTGATCACTCCTAGGAGGGGGCCTGTCCCTCCCAGCATTATCAATTCATCAATGGAGAGTCCATTTCCTAAAGGTCAGCCGTCTATGTGGCTGAAGTCTGACTTCCAGCTAGAAATATTATAGTGCCTGACTTTTTTTTTTTTTTTTTTTGGCTGGGCGCTTTATAGACCAACTCAAAGGAGCAATAAAAATCGGTTGGTCGCGGCCCTGTATGGATCACAGTGTGCGTCTGGTGTGGAGGTGCAGATCAGGCGTGTGAATAATTAACTCCTAAATTCTGTGGGTGAAATATAAAGGATATCGAGGATACACCCCCTCCTTTACTTGTCACAGAGTTCTGGAGGCCAATGTCTCAAATCTGTGCTTGTTTTATCTCTCTCTTTATCAATACTGCAGAGCAATATCTACAGAGATGCCAGTCTTGCCAGCTTCTGATCCTGTGTATCTCTATTGTTTCCATCTCTTTGTATTGTCTATCCTTTTGGATTAGACTCTTCCTGTCTGTTAGGTGTGTGCTAGAACTCTGCCTGTTCCTGCTTATGTATTGTTGACCAGAGAGGTATTCCCGTGAATCGTACACCAGGCGTTATTAATACCTTCAACATCTCTGGTGAACACCAAGTGCTCCTGGCCTCCCCTTTCTGGTGAGAGACATTTACTATCAGCTGGTAATGCCGTATTCTACTTTCTCTCTGTTTACCATCCGATGTTTTATCCCCTGTGTGTCTACACCAGTCATTCTCAACCAGGATTCCATGGAGCTCCAGTGATCCTTAGGGGATCCTTGAGCTGTGGTGGAGTGGCCTCTCATTAGATGGTGGCAGTACAATACTGGGTGTAGGGATGAGCTTCGTGTTCGAGTCGAACGCATGTTCGACTCGAACATCGGTCGTTCGTGCGTTCGCCGAATTCCGAACGTTTGGGCCGTTCGCGGCAAAATTCGTGTGGCCCACAATGCATTGCGATGGCGCAATGCATTGCTGTCTCACGATTGGCCAAGCATGCACTGTGACCCCGCATGCTTGGCCAATCGCAGCGCCAGTAGCGAGGAGAGCAATGGTTGGCCACAGGCATCCTGCCTGTGGCCAATCATAGCTCAGCCTGTGTAGTGCACGCCCCACACTATATAAAGCCGCCTTTCAGGCGGCCTCGTGTAGTGTTTGTTAGCATCTGAAGCAGTGGGTGTTCTGTGTACCTTCAACACAGTTACACACCAATCGTTTTTGGCTTATAAATTAATAAGAATGCGGCGCTACCTAAAAGTACTAAAACTTATAAATGAATAATAATCCCAAAATCAATATAAATCAAATAATATCGACTAAATGAAACATGGATATAATAAGAAATGAATCCATATAGATAATCCAAATAAAGATACGTGTGCACGCAATAAATGTGCAACAATTAGTGAATAAAAGTCTGTGAAAAATTATCAATCCAGTGATTAAATAGAAATAATTTGCATAAGTAATCCAAATATAAACAAGCGTATAAAAAATATATATATATATATATAAAAATGTATAAAAATATATAAAGTGAAAAATCCGTGAAAAAACAAATGTAGTGACTATTTAGATAATCAATATACACACGTGATTGTCCATAAATAAAGTGCACTGATGACTGATGAATTGCAAAAAATATACAAATAAAGTTCATGCAAAAAAGTGTGAAGAATCAATTCCCAAGAGTGGCAAATCACTGCAAACTTCAGTGCTTAATGGGTGGAATTGGTGTCGGACCTATCACTTCCGGTTTACGGCCGAAACCGGAAGTCCGCGATTGCTGCACACTCTGCTGTATTTGTGAATGTAAGTGTGGATTTTACCTGTTTATTTCAATAAAAAAGCGAAGATACTACACATGAAAGCCCTCTGTGTTTTTCCACTTTATATGGCTTGGATTTCCTGGAGCTATTAGGAGGGCATATAATATATAACCTTACAGTGAAATACAAACAGCGGTGGAGCAGTGTGACTGAAAGATTAAGAAGCCAGCAGTTATCCTTTTACACAGTGCCTGTTTACCAGCTATTGGAGGTGAGAGGCTGGGGAAAATAGTTGGTGCACCCATTAAGCACTGAAGTTTGCAGTGATTTGCCACTCTTGGGAATTGATTCTTCACACTTTTTTGCATGAACTTTATTTGTATATTGTTTGCAATTCATCAGTCATCAGTGCACTTTATTTATGGACAATCACGTGTGTATATTGATTATCTAAATAGTCACTACATTTGTTTTTTCACGGATTTTTCACTTTATATATTTTTATACATTTTTATATATATATATATATATTTTTTATACGCTTGTTTATATTTGGATTACTTATGCAAATTATTTCTATTTAATCACTGGATTGATAATTTTTCACAGACTTTTATTCACTAATTGTTGCACATTTATTGCGTGCACACGTATCTTTATTTGGATTATCTATATGGATTCATTTCTTATTATATCCATGTTTCATTTAGTCGATATTATTTGATTTATATTGATTTTGGGATTATTATTCATTTATAAGTTTTAGTACTTTTAGGTAGCGCCGCATTCTTATTAATTTATATACCTATTTTTTAGTGCAGAGATCACTGTTTTTATGCTGGCTGCTTCCTATGCGCATCAATTTTGTATTTATTTAAATATTTTAAAAAATTTTTAAAAAATTTTTTATGACATATTAGGTGGAGCGCACTAGTTTACTCTTTACACAATCGTTTTTGGCTGATTTCCTATTTTGCTCTTGTGTAGTGGTTACTGTCTGTGCCCTGACCACAGTATACACCACTATATTCACCTCACCTATATAGCTAGTGATCTAGCTTTAATAATAGAGCTTGCAGTCAGTAGTGTTAGTGCGTGCTGTCTGCGTGCTCTGTACCCAGTACATACCGCTATATACACCTACATAGCTGTTCTCTATTTGAGCCCGATTGTCATTTGCTGGAGTTATTGGAAGTTGTGTGTGCCTCCAGCACAGCACAGTATACATCTGTATATACCCCTTTAACTCTGCTGTTTTCTGGTTATTGTCTGCGTGCCCTGACCGCAGTATACACCGTGATATTCACCTCACCTATATAGCTAGTGGTCCATCTTTAACAATAGAGCTTGCAGTCAGTAGTGTCACTCAGGAGATAGTGCGTGCTGTGTGCCTGCTCTGTACCCAGTACATACCGCTATTATCCACCTACATAGCTGTTCTCTATTTGGGCCCGATTGGCATCTGCGGGAGTTATTGGAAGTTGTGTGTGCCTCCAGCACAGCACAGTATACATCTGTATATACCCCTTTAACTCTGCTGTTCTATAAAAAAGGCATCTGCAGGAGTTAGTGGGTGTTGTGTGCCTCCAGCACAATATAAACTACCCAACTACTGTTTTACCCAACTCCCTTCAGGCCATTACCATGTCTGGAAGGCCAGCAAGGAGAGGCAGACAGGCGCGAGCCGATAAAAGAGGGCAAGCAGGCTCTGTGTCTAGAGACAACAGTGCTGGTCGTGGACGCGGTGCATTGTCATCAGCACGTGGCCATGGGACATGCTTGTCCTTCTTTTCTGCAGCTGGACATGTTGAACCGCAACATGCCAACGACTTGGTAGAGTGGATGACCAAGCCCTCTTCATCCTCCTCATCCTCTCTCACCCAGTCTCAGGGTAGTAGAAAAGCAGCTGCCAACACATCGTCGTCCCTCCTCTCAATGTCATCATCAGTGACTCCTTCCCTAGACCCACCACGTCCTCCTGAGGAGTCTCCTGAACTCTTTGAGCACAGTGTTGGGTACATGCTCCAGGAGGATGCCCAGTGTTTGGTGGGCTCTGATGATGACACTCAGCTAGAGGAAGGCAGTAGTGTGAGCACAGAGAGAGGGGATGCTCAAGAAGGACAGCAATCTGGCAGTCATGTTCCACAAGCTGCAGCATACTGCCAGGTTTGCTACAGCGATGAAGAGGGAGGGGATGATGAGGGCACTGACTCCACGTGGGTGCCTGGAAGGAGGGAGGAGGAGGAGGAGGAGGAGGAGGCACATGTCCAACGAGGCAGGATGCCCTCCGGGGGCCAGCTTAGGGGCAGCACACCGACTGAATCACACCGCAGAGCTCCGCCTGCGCAGAGCGCTTCCTCTGCGCGTTATTCTAAAAGTTCTTTGGTGTGGGCCTTTTTTGAGACGAGTGCATCAGATCGCACCGCTGCTATTTGCAACATATGTCTCAAGCGTATCTCACATGGCCAAAACATCAGCCGCTTGGGCACCACATGCTTGACCAGACATATGTTGACCTGCCATGCAGCTCGTTGGCAAGCATACCTCAAAGACCCACACCAAAGAACAAAGCGGACCTCTCCTTGCTCCTCATCAGCTGGCATCTCCAACCCCACTAGACCTTCAGTCCTCTCTGAAACCTGCTCTGAGAGGAATGAAGGTGTAGAATTAGGTGTGTCACAGCCAAGTGCTTCCGGGAACTCTGCTAGTGGTACATCCACGTCCGATTATAGCAGACAAATGTCCCTGCCCCAGCTGCTGGACCGGCGGAAGAAATTTACTCCCAGCCATCCACATGCCCAGCGGTTGAATGCTAGCTTGGCTAAATTGCTAGCACTTCAACTGCTGCCTTTTCAGTTGGTAGACTCGGCCCCCTTCCGTGAGTTTGTACAATGTGCGGTTCCTCAGTGGCAGGTCCCCAAACGCCACTTTTTCTCACGGAAGGCGATTCCGGCTCTCTACCGGCATGTGGAAGGCAATGTCCTTGCCTCGCTGGACAGGGCGGTCAGCGGTAAGGTGCATATTACCGCTGACTCATGGTCCAGCAGGCATGGACAGGGACGTTACCTGTCTTTCACGGCCCATTGGGTCACTCTCCTGGCTGCTGGGAAGGATGCAGGACAAGGTGCAGTAGTGTTGGAGGTTGTTCCGCCACCACGCCTCCAAAATGCTACTATTGGTTGTGACACACCTCTCTCCTCCACCCCCTCCTCTTCTTCTTCCTCCATGGCCTCTTCCAGTGCTCTGTCCTCAGAACCAGCGGTGCTCCGTAGGCGTTGCAGGGGCTACGCAAGTACGCAGGCAAAACGATGCCATGCCGTGCTTGCGCTGGTTTGTTTGGGGGACAGGAGCCACACTGGGGCGGATGTTTTGTCAGCTCTGCAGGGGCAGGCCGAGAGGTGGTTGACGCCACGCCAGCTTAAGCCAGGAATGGTGGTTTGCGACAATGGCACCAACCTCCTCTCCGCCCTCCGACAGGGACAACTGACCCATGTGCCCTGTGTAGCTCACGTCCTTAACCTGGTGGTGCAGCGGTTCTTGGGCAGGTACCCGGGCTTACAGGATGTCCTGAAACAGGCCAGGAGAGTCTGTGTGCATTTCCGCCGATCATTTAATGCCTGTGCTCGGCTGGCTGAGCTCCAAAAGGAGTTGAACCTGCCCAAGAACCGCCTTATATGTGACATGCCCACCAGATGGAACTCAACATTGGCCATGCTGCAGCGGCTGCACACGCAGCAGAGGGCCATCAATGAGTACCTGTGCGACTACGGCACCAGGACAGGGTCAGGGGAGCTTGGTTTTTTCTCACCACGCCAGTGGGGCATGATCAGGGATGCATGCACTGTCCTGTCACCGTTTGAGGAGGCCACAAGGATGGTGAGCAGTGACAGTGCATGCATCAGTGACACTATACCTCTTGTCCACCTCTTGGAGCATACGCTGCGTGGAATAATGGACAGGGCACTTGAGGCAGAACAGAGGCAGGAAGAGGAGGACTTCCTTGCCTCTCAAGGCCCCCTTTATCCAGACAGTGTTCCTGCTGTGCCACCCATCACACAGGAAGAGGGTGAGGAGGAGGAAGAGGAGGAGGAGGATGATTGTGTCAGCATGGAGGTGGAGGCTGGCACTCAGCATCAGCAGCAGCAGTCTTATAGGGATGATTTACAGTCCCAAGAAACACGTGGACTTGTACGTGGCTGGGAGGAGGTAGCTGCGGATCATGTTGTCCTTAGTGACCCAGAGGACTCCGGACCGAATGCCTCAGCTAACCTACGCTGCATGGCCTCCCTGATCCTGCAAAGCCTGCGGAAGGATCCTCGTATTCTTCGGATCAAGGAGAGGGACCATTACTGGCTGGCCACTCTCCTTGATCCACGGTACAAGGGTAAGGTTGCCGACCTTATCTTGCCATCGCAGAGGGAGCAGAGGATGAGACATCTCCGGGAGGCCTTGCAGAAAGCTCTGTGCAACGCGTTCCCAGAGACTGGGAGGTCACAAACTCCTGGTCCTGGACAACGTGTTGCTGAGGCATCAGTCAGAAGGAGCGGTGGAGAAGGTGGCCGTCTGACTGATGCTTTCAGACAATTTTTTAGTCCGCAGCCCCAAGGTATGATTGGTTCCAGCACCCATCGCCAGCGTCTAATTTACATGGTGCAGGAATACCTAGGGGCAAGGTCAGACTTGGACACCTTTCCCACTGAAAATCCTCTGGCTTACTGGGTCTTGAGGATGGATCACTGGCCAGAGCTTGCACAGTATGCAATTGAGCTACTGGCCTGTCCTGCATCCAGCGTTCTTTCGGAACGCACCTTCAGTGCTGCTGGTGGCTTCGTTACCGATCACAGGGTGCGCCTGTCCACCGAATCAGTTGATCGACTGACCTTCATCAAGATGAATCAGTCTTGGATCACCCACAGCTACCAAGCACCTGAAGCTGATGTAACCGAATAATTTTTTTTGAAATACCACATCCCTTCAAGACTGCCTATGCTGATGCTGAGTGACTGTCCTGTTATGTTGATTGTCTATCCTCTTCCTCCTCCGCTGATATGTTGGAAGAACATTTTTGGTTCTGGGTGATGCCAGCAGCCCAATTTTTCTGCCCCTGTTTAACAGGGGCGTTTAAGTACAATTTTTGATGCAATGCTTTGCAGCAGGGCTAATTCCTGCAATAAAACTAGAGTATATGGCAGAGGTTGCAGTGTGATGGCACCAGTGCCTAAGGCCCAATTTTTCTGCCCCTGTTTAACAGGGGCGTTTAAGTACAATTTTTGATGCAATGCTTTGCAGCAGGGCTAATTCCTGCAATAAAACTAGAGTATATGGCAGAGGTTGCAGTGTGATGGCACCAGTGCCTAAGGCCCAATTTTTCTGCCCCTGTTTAACAGGGGCGTTTAAGTACAATTTTTGATGCAATGCTTTGCAGCAGGGCTAATTCCTGCAATAAAACTAGAGTGTATGGCAGAGGTTGCAGTGTGATGGCACCAGTGCCTAAGGCCCAATTTTTCTGCCCCTGTTTAACAGGGGCGTTTAAGTACAATTTTTGATGCAATGCTTTGCAGCAGGGCTAATTCCTGCAATAAAACTAGAGTGTATGGCAGAGGTTGCAGTGTGATGGCACCAGTGCCTAAGGCCCAATTTTTCTGCCCCTGTTTAACAGGGACATGTAATTACAATTCTTGATATAATATTTCACAGGAGGGCCCCTTCCTGTGCCCACCCAGAGTAACTGTGAGGACTTATAGTGTTGTGGCACCAGCACCACAACCACCAAAGGTCAATTTTTCTACCACTGTTCAACAATGGCATGTAATTACAATTCTTGATATAATCGTTCACAGCAGGGCGCTCCAGCGCCCACCAAGAGTCACTTTGAGGGCTTACAATGTTGTTGCAAAACCAACACCTTGTTCCGCCATTTCTGCAGAGCATATAGGGCAGGCCCCTACTTTCAAACATCCAATTTACAAACATCTCCTACTTGCAAACGGAAGGAGACAACAGCAAGTGAGATGAAAAAAGATGGACGACAAAACAAATTATACAGGGGTGATAACCCTTCCCTATGTTTTCCAAAAAGCTTAAAAATATTTTTTTTGACTGGAGATACACTTTAAAAATGTACCAGTTGAAAATTACAAACAGATTCAACTTAACACAACAAACCTACACAGTCCCAGTCTTGTTTGCACCGCCTGTATACTGCTGTTCTGAGTATATAGGGCCTGGGGGCCACACGCATTTCCTTTTTTTAATATGGGTACGGGGTTCCCCTTAATATGCGTACAAGACCCAAATAGGCTGGTAATGGGCAGGGAGGGCTACCCATGCCATTTTTCTGAATGATTTTCAACCATATTGCAGGAACCAGATATAACATTAAAACCGCAAGCAGTTTTAAATGGTGTTATTTCCGCTTAATGTCATTTTGTGCAGGGACTGTTCTAAACACGGGAAACACGTGGCACTTCACAGGCATACTACAGACACCCACCAGGCACCATATTTAAAGGAATATTTCACTTTTTTTTTTTCACTTTAATCGTCATTAAAATCAGTGCTCCCGCCAAAACGGTAGTTTTTAAAACTTTTTTTTGCAGTGACCCATGTCCCCTGAGGGAGGAGGCAGGTCGCCAAACCCTTTTTAGGACACTATCTTGCATATTAGCCGTTAAAATTAGCACTTTCCAATTCGAACGTTCGAGTCCCATAGACTTCAATGGGGTTCTAACGTTCGTACCGAACGCGGGGGTCGTTCGCAAGTTCTGGTGCGAACCGAACCGGGGGGTGTTCGGCTCATCCCTAACTGGGTGTAACACCACTTGGCATAGCCAGCCACATGATACCAATTATATATGTAGTCTGTAAGGGTGGCGATGTGGCCACCAATGTAAGGAGCATTTCCTCTGATCACCAATGTAAGGAACATTCTTCTCACTGATCACCAATGTAAGGAACATTCTTCTCACTGATCACCAATGTAAGGAACATTCTTCCCACTGATCACCAATGTAAGGAACATTCTTCTCATTGATCACCAATGTAAGGAACATTCTTCTCATTGATCACCAATGTAAGGAACATTCTTCTCACTGATCACCAATGTAAGGAACATTCTTCTCGCTGATCACCAATGTAAGGAACATTCTTCCCAATTTTTCTTTATTAAAAGTCTTGCAATCAATAAGCATAAAATCACTATATATAAATATACACATATTTACATAAATGAAAATAAATATTGAAAATCTGCTCTCAAACAAAAATGACTTTACAGCAAAAACATAAATCCTATTACGACTCACACCATTACACCAGACATCAAACTTGTGAGGTTAAGAAACAATCCCGCACCCATTATGCATGCAGCCCTTCTTCAAAAAGAAGATACTAACCAACAAAAGCTCAGGGAGTGAAACAAACAGAAAAAGAAAAGAGCTCCTCACCCAGAGATGGGCAGTTTACCAAAGGCAGGTCTGATATTCTTCCACGCCCTTATCCAGACTGCCCGAGGCTCCCTGCCCCTCTCAAGACCCCGAATTTTCCCAACCTCACCCAGAATATCGTGCACCACCACCTCAACAGAGAGGACTTTCTTCCGCAGGGTAATCTGGCACCGTGCATTCCATGTGAAGTAGCGGACAACTATACTAACTAAAAACAGTATATCCAAATCAAAATCCCAGCAAGTCGGGAATGCCCCATACACCCACTCCGTCTAACTCATGCGATAGAAAAAGGGGATGCCTAGAGCCCTCCCCACCCTTTTATACACCTCTATGTTAAAGGGACACTGCAGCAAAAAGTGGTCCATAGACTCCACTTTACCAACACACTCCGCTCTAGGACAATCCCGATCATCCACAGGGCGATGCTTGAAGTTCCCTCTCACATAGAGCCTTCCATGGAAAGCGAGCCAGGCTTGATCCCTAAACTTCAAGGGGATTCTTTCTAAATTGATTAAACGCAACCCCTCCCTCATTACAGAGTCTGGGCAATCCCTTAAGGTCAGTGACACACTGAAATCAGAGCTCAAAATCCTCTTCTCCAGTAGCTTCCTGGGGAGGGACTTGATATCCTCCACTGCTACCTGCCACTGCCAAAGTATTTTCAGACACGGGGCAACATAAGCCGGGAGCTTTCCATGTTGGACTCTCAGACTTTTCACTGGCCCACCATCTTCCCAGCATCGCAGAAAAGGCCTAAAACAAGATTGAAAAATACCCACCCACCCCAGCGGGTTCTCTGCTAGCATGTTACCAAGATTGTACTTTAAAAACAGCAGAGAAAAGAAAACTATTGGGTTGACCATTCCTAGGCCACCCTCCCGCCTAGACAGGTAAGTTACATTGCGTTTGATCAGGTTCAGCCTACTTCCCCATAACAGTTGGAAAAAACAGCTGTACACCCTTGCATAGAGAGATACTGGCAAGATACAGACGAAGCACGTCGGTTTTTAGGTTGTATTTTTTTACATTGACCAGCGGTGAGTAAACTCCCCTTTCCCTAGGGTGTCACGCTCTGTAGCCACATAGTGACCCTAAGGGTCCTGGGGATATCTCACTCAAGGGCTCCTTCGGTCATACTGGCCATATAGAGGGGTGTCAAATGCTCCTGCCCTGGTCTATGACAACAAACAACCTTTTCTTTTAAATATACTTTTTATGTTTTGAGTCACCTGTTTGGGACTGTGACTCCTGGGACATTGTACAAAATATTTTTTGTTTTCTTCTTTTTTCTGTTTTGTTACTGACTTTTTTAATAAGATTTTTATTATATTTTTGTCATATATATATATATATATATATATATATATATATATATATATATATATATATATATATATATATATTTTTTTTTTTTTTTTTTATCTCTGCTGGTGTAATAAAGTTTACAATTTTTTGAACGTATTTTTGTAAAAATTTTTGAAAGTCTGAAGATACTTCACTATGAGACCCTTTTCATTTTTCTGAGGATCCCCTGGTACAGCACTACTTATTGAGTATAAATTAGTCCACACACCAAGGAAGGTGATATAGCTGGAAAGTGGGTTTTTCGCTGGATGTGCCCTCTTCGGACGTGCCTACTCGTGGAACAACCAGATCCTGCATCGTGCAATATAGAATGCCTGATCGCCCTGTGTGGGCATAGAGTTTTGGTGAGTGGGGACCTGAGGGGGCGAGCACGGAAGTCACCTGAATTTTTTTCATGTTTGAGCACCAGTCACCTTTATCTGCAACCATTGGAAGATTTTGAAACTTTATTTGGACTGCATTTTTGTTATTTATTTTTTTTTATTTTTTTGTTCTTTGCTATGGTCTTGTTCTCTGATATTGCTCCTGGATTCGGTCCAGGTCCCATATAATAATATATATTTTTTGGCTCTTTTGTTTTTTTCTGGGTTTATGTTTTTTGTTTTTCACAAGGACTGTATCCATTGTCTGTGTAGGATGTTCCTTTGACTAAATTATGAACTCGGCATAACCGTTGCATTTTTTCTGCACACCTCTTTTTGCACAATTTTTGCATTTTTTGCACAACATTGGACACTGTTTGCTATTTTTGCACATAATATACATTATTTGTTGTACATGCTTATATTCGTTGCACAGATATATAATTGTTTGCACATATATAATTTATTTGCATATTTCTCATATACATTTATAGCACTTATGGTATATCGAGTACAGCTACATTCTGGTATTTATATACATCTATGACCTCCTTCCCGCAAGTGCCCCGCTGCCTGCTGGGAAACACACAGATCCCAGAGGCAGCGGGGAGCGTCCTTATTGCGCAGCGCGATTCGCACATGCGCAGTAGGGAACCGGGAAATGAAGCCGAAAGGTTCCATTTCCTGATTCCCATACCCAAGATGGCGGCGGCAGGACCCGAGTGACGATCTAGAGATCGGCTTCGGGTGCCGACATCGCGGGCGCGCTGGACAGGTAAGTGTCACTATTTTAAAAGTCAGCAGCTGCAGTATTTGTAGCTGCTGGCTTTTAAAAAAAAAAAAAAACGCGGAGTCCCGGTGGACTCCTGCTTTAAAGAGGAGTTTCCCTTAAAAAAATAAAAAAAAATAATTAAAAGTCAGCAGCTACAAATACTGCAGCTGCTGACTTTTAATAATCAGACACTTACCTGTCCCAGGGTCCAGCGATGCGAGGGAACGAAGCCCCACCTCGTCCCCCCCCCCTCTCGGCGGTGTCGGCATTGCAACTGTGGGCACAGCTGACTGACAGGAGGGGAGGGGGCAGAGCTCAACCCTTCCTGCGCCGAGGGGAAGTGACGTCAGGAGCCCAGGCACTGAAGAAGGCAGACTACAAGGGACCCCCTAGCAACAGGCATTTAGAGGGGAGAAATTTTTTTTTTTTTGTGCGTGGAACACCTCTTTAATATATCAGTAAGGGGTACAATGAACCTCCATTGCAATGTGGGCTTTCTTCATGGGTTGTAATATCCTTAGTATATCAGTAAGGGTACAATGGGCCTCCATTGCAATGTGGGCTTTCTTCATGGGTTGTAATATTCTTAGTATATATCAGTAAGGGTACAATGGGCCTCCATTGCAATGTGGACTTCCTGCAGGTGTTGCAGTTCCCTGAGTCAACGAGCACAAGGTCAATTCTATTTTGAAGTTCCAGCAACTGTTTGTTGCACTTCTACAAAGCCCTTAATTTCATATTTGTATATTACCTCTGCGTTCACCTCGAGCAAAGATAAGATCTGGCGGATATCATTATTATAAGGAGTCCATCAGGGCCCGTTCTCGGCGGCGGCGGATGCAGCAATAATAATATCTGAGGCTGCCTCTGCCGACCTTGCAGGAAAATAGCAGATTATGCTGAAGGAGTGAGATCACGGGTTATTGTGTAGCACGCTGAGTTCTTCTATAAATCTAGCAGTCTGATCTGTAATGATGATAAGGGTCACCCGCTACGGACCACGACTCTATTGTGTGTCTCATGGAATAAACAGCTTGACGGAATGAATGCTGTGTGCTTTCTGATCAATAGAAAAATGCTAAACAAATACGACGGAAGACCAAAGAAATTCGATTTTTTTATTTTTTTTTTTATTTCTGAGCTGACTCGAGTGGAAATTGGCATTGTATTAGATGAATAAACATTGGATCTTCAAAGCCACTATTAATGCTGCGCCCTGAGCTTGTACACGTTCATACACGCAAGCCTATAGACGCAATGGAAGTGTTCCTTTCATTTTTTGCAACGTTTTAAAACCTATGTCCAATTATAATGTTTTTTTTTTTTATTGGTTTTAGAATGGGGGGAAAAAAGTTGGAACACCTACCAGATTTTAACTGCTATACGGGGCTCCATTAGAGGGATTTTTCATCACTTCCTGTCCTACTGACAGCATTTTACCTTACAGGAAGTGAGGGGAAATTTGCAACAGCAACACAGACAGGAGTAAGAAGATTCCTCACACTGACACCAATGATGGGGCACTATTCCTCCCACTGATACCAATGATGGGGCACTATTCCTCCCACTGACACCAATGATGGGACACTATTCTTCCCACCGACACCAATGATTGGGCACTATTCCTCCCACTGATACCAATGATGGGACACTATTCCTCCCACTGATACCAAAGATGGGGCACTATTTCTCCCACTGATACCAATGATTGGGCACTATTCCTCCCACTGATACCAATGATGGGGCACTATTCCTCCCACTGATACCAATGATGGGGCACTATTCCTCCCACTGATGGGGCACTATTCCTCCCACTGATACCAAAGATGGGGCACGATTCCTCCCACTGATACCAATGATGGGACACTATTCCTCCCACTGATACCAATGATGGGGCACTATTTCTCCCACTGATACCAATGATGGGGCACTATTCCTCCCACTGATACCAATGATGGGAAACTATTCCTCCCACTGACACCAATGATGGGGCACTATTCCTCCCACTGACACCAATGATGGGGAACTATTCCTCCCACTGACACCAATGATGGGGCACTATTCCTCCCACTGACACCAATGATGGGGCACTATTCCTCCCACTGACACCAATGATGGGGCACTATTCCTCCCACTGACACCAATGATGGGGCACTATTCCTCCCACTGACACCAATGATGGGGCACTATTCCTCCCACTGACACCAATGATGGGGCACTATTCCTCCCACTGACACCAATGTAAGGAACATTCTTCCCACTGATCACCAATGTAAGGAACATTCTTCCCACTGATCACCAATGTAAGGAACATTCTTCTCACTGATCACCAATGTAAAGAACATTCTTCTCACTGATCACCAATGTAAGGAACATTCTTCTCACTGATCACCAATGTAAGGAACATTCTTCTCACTGATCACCAATGTAAGGAACATTCTTCTCACTGATCACCAATGTAAGGAACATTCTTCTCACTGATCACCAATGTAAGGAACATTCTTCCCACTGATCACCAATGTAAGGAACATTCTTCCCACTGATCACCAATGTAAGGAACATTCTTCTCACTGATCACCAATGTAAGGAACATTCTTCCCACTGATCACCAATGTAAGGAACATTCTTCCCACTGATCACCAATGTAAGGAACATTCTTCCCACTGATCACCAATGTAAGGAACATTCTTCCCACTGATCACCAATGAATTAGTTTTATTGAGGATTCTCTGAGACCTGAAAATTATTTCTAAGGTTGCTCTGGGGAGTAGAAGACTCCTGCCCAGGAACCAGATCCCCTACACTCACCAGACACTTTATTAGGTACACATTGCTAGTACTGGAGTGATCCCCATTTTGATTTCATTCTTCACGGCATAGATTCAACAAGGTGTTGGAAACATTTTTTTGAGGTTTTGCTCCATAGTGACATGATATCATCACGCAGTTAGTTCAGAATTGTCGGCTGCACATCCGTGATGCCAATCTCCTGTTCTACTTCATCCCAAAGGTGCTCTATTGGATGAGATGTGGTGAGTGTGGAGGCCATTGGAGGACAGGGACCTCATTGTCCAGTGGTGAGATGATTGGAGCTTTGTGACATGGTGCATTATCCTGCTGGGAGGAGCCATCAGAAGATGGGGACACTGTAGTCATCAAGGGATGGACATGGTCAGCAGCAATACTCAGGTTGTGGGGATTAAACCATGATCATTTGGTA
Source organism: Lithobates pipiens (assembly GCF_037356315.1). NCBI lineage: Eukaryota > Metazoa > Chordata > Amphibia > Anura > Ranidae > Lithobates > Lithobates pipiens. The sequence goes on from NW_027507758.1 coordinate 649,915,113, forward strand.
CTAAGGGGCCCAAAGTGTGCCATGAAAATAACCCCCCCAGTCGGAGCTGAAATCCAGACTCATCAGACCAGGCAACGTTTTTCCAATCTTCTATTGTCCAATTTTGGGGATCCTGTGTGGTGTGTCCCGGCGTGGTCTTCTGCTGCTGTCGCCCATCTGCTTCAAGGTTGGATGTGTTGTGCGTTCAGAGATGGTATTCTGCATACCTTGGGTGTAACGAGAGGTTATTTGAGTTACTGTCGTCTTTATATCATCTGGAACCAGTCTGCCCCATTCTCCTCTTGACCTCTGACATCAACAAGGCATTTTCCTCCACACAACTGCCGCTCACTGGATATTTTCTCTTTTCCCCCACCATTCTCTGTAATCCCGAGAGATGGTTGTGTGTGAAAATCCCAGAAATACTCAGACCGACCCGTCTGCCACCAACAACCACGCCACGTTCAAAGTCACTTCAATCCCCTTTCTTCCTCATTCTGATGCTCGGTTTGAACTTCAGCAAGTCGTCTTCACCACGCCTAGATGCCTAAATGCATTGAGTTGCTGCCATGTGATTGGCTGATTAGCAATTTGTGTTACCGAGTAATTGAACCTTATAAAGTGGTCGGTGAGTGTATATCCTCATCAGCCGTTTCTACTTTCCTTAACAGCCCCCGGAGGGAGAAGGCTGACATAGTGAAGATTTGGCATCTTCGGTTCCAACAGCGAAATACAAAAATCTCAGAGCTTTGGAGCTTAAACCGCCACTTTGCTCTGCCGCTGATGACAATCGGCAAAATGGTTTAGAAGCCCCAGAAAAGGTCACGGCAAAAACATTGGAGAAAGCCTTCGTCGTCGGGTCTGAGCGGGATCAATAGCCACCTACACTTTGCATTAGAAATACACTTTGCAGAAAAGCCTTGGTGTTGTTTACAGGAGCAGTAAATAAAATGCAGGCAGGCCCTAATGGAAGCAGAATTGATGATTTTAATTGACGGCAGACAGACGCCATAGCTGAAATGCATTTAGAAAATGTACACTTTGACATAACCCCTCTTTTTATTTGCTGCACCGATAAAGCCAAACGCCCTAGCACAGCAGACATTTTTATTTTTTTTATTTTTATTTTTAATAGCCACTTTTAAAGGGCTACTAAATATTATTTATCAGGATTATTAAAAACATTAATCTTATTATTTTTATTGTAAATATACATGAATGTGAGTAGCATGCACTTTATAATTATATATATATATATATATATATATATATATATATATATATATATATATATATATATATATATATATATATATATATATATAAAATTATTTATAATTATAAAGTGCATGCTACTCACATTCATGTATATTTACAATAAAAATAATAAGATTCATGTTTTTTTTTTTTAAAAAAGAAGGAATTTATTAGCAAATATACATATATTAAAAAAAAAAAATATATATATATATATATATATATTTTTTTTTTTTTATATATATATATATTTTTGTGATTATTTGCTAATAAATTCCTTCTTTTTTTTTTTTTTACTTTTTAAAGATTTTATTCATTTTCAAATAGACATACATGGAATACAAATGTCTCATGAGGTAATAAGCGAGCCTCTATATAACGGAAGAGAAAAACAATAGTGATGTGATAAGGCCAAGAATCGTAATGCGGTACCGCAATCACGACCTAGAACTCACATGCAGCTACATTACCCGTTCCAGGATCCCGGCGTGCCCGTCCCGGAACCCCAAATGGGAACATACTGTGCCTGGACAGCCACCCCTGGGCTCCCGGAGTGTGACCGTCACCAAAGATAGACCATGAGTTTTGTGATTCACAAAAGTAGTTTAGGTACCTAGCCTATGTACCTCGGGAGAGGGGGGGGCCCTTTGACCCAATTACCCAAAGGTAACTAGTAAACAAGGTCATTTCTGTAGCGGTGGAGGGCCATATTGTATACGAGAGGGGGGGACAACAGAACTGAAAAGGGGAGAGAAGAAGAAGAGGAGAAGCCAGTCAGCAGGGCGTGAGAAAACCGTGGGGAGTAGCTGCGAGTTTGTTATGCCGGTATCCCCGGGCAGAGAGCAATGCCCATATGATGGGCCCAGGGCTCCCAGGTGGATTCAAACTGGTCTTTTGAGTCAAGCAAAACACTGGTCAATTTTTCCCGGGACATGAGCCATGAAATTTTGTGTTTAGCAGCTAAAAAAGAAAACCCTGGGTTATTTCCAAGCCTTGGCCATTATCAGCTTGGCGCCCAATAGAATGAAGTGGATTAAATTGCGGGTGGATTTGTGAGTCTTGGGGATGGAAGCGTTAAGGAGGGGTTCTTGGGACCTGAAGGCCTGTCACTTTAAGGATTAGATTGAACATTCTTTTCCAGAAAGGCCTAATTTTGGAACATTCCCACCAGATGTGGGCCATAGAACCCACAATTTTGCATCCTCTGAAGCAAAGAGGGTTTGCATAGGGATACATAAGGGCCAATTTGAGGGGGTGAGGTGCCATCTGGTCATCACTTTGAGGTTAGCTTCAATTAGGGAAACATTGATTATCCCCTTGTAGGCTTTAGAAAAGGAGGTCAGCCATGTGTCCAGATCCCATTGCATTTGAAGATCATTTTCCCAAGCGGTCATAAATGGTGCTTTGCAGTCCTGCTGGGCAAGTGACTGGTAGATAACAGAGATTCCACCCCTCTGTTCCGTGGCTTGTCCGCGCCATAATTCATAGGTTGTGAAGAAGGGTGGAATGGGTTTCCCTTTCCAAATTTTATGGAGAAAGAGTTGTATCTGGCTAAGCCTGAAGTGTTCGGAGGTTGGGATCTAAAGCTGCCTCTCACAGAATTATTGGTCCCGAGGCTGTAAAAAGTGTCCGATTCGATACAACCCCTTGTCCAACCACGATTTGAAGGATTTGATGTCTCGACCACAGGGGCGGATCCAGAGTCTAATCTCGGGAGGGGCACTGCTATAAAATATATTTTTTTGGGGGCAATTTATATGGGAAATGGCTGGTATTTGCGCTTCAATCATTACGGCACCATGGTTGTTATGGTGTCAGGATGATTGAAGCGCATTATTTCTATTAATACATTGTAATATAAAATTAAATGGTTCAACTCACCATAATGCAGAATCAGTGGGAGCCCTGAAGATGTCACTTGCCATGTCGCCTGCCACCAAATGTGGATTGTCACTTGTCACGTCACTTGTCACCAAATGGGGATTGTTACTTGCCACGTCACCTGCCACACATTGCGGATTGTCACTTGCCACGTAGCCTGCCACACATTGCGGATTGTCACTTGCCACGTAGCCTGCCACACATTGCGGATTGTCACTTGCCACGTCGCCTGCCACACATTGCGGATTGTCACCTACTGTGTCACTTTTCTGCTAAGGTGGTCTTTTGTTGGGTCCCAGAGTGAAGATAGGCAGCAGAGAGATGATGTACGCTCTCTGCTGCACACAGCTTCCTACACAGTGAGGGCGGAACTGGAGGGATGCAGGGCAGTGAGAAATTATGTCATCTCCCTTCTCCCCTGCCTGCTGGCTTCCTGATTGGCCAGCAGCCCTCCTAAGCCGCCCAGCTGCCCCCCCCCTCACCCGTCCACTCAGCGCGGGTACCCGCGGAACCGGCCGCGCGGGTACCCGCGGAACCGACCGCGATTGGACCCGCGGAACCGGCCGCGATTGGACCCGCGGAACCGGCCTTGCTGTCATCAGCTGCCGGTATTCTCGGGGGGGGGGGGTGGCAATTGACCCGTTGCCCCCCCCCTGGATCCGCCCCTGCTCGACCAGGGGTGAAGTCTTGGTTGTTGAAAATGTGGGCTAGGGGACGGCATTCAGAGGTTGGGGAGATCTCGGTTTTCAGCCTGCCCCATAGGGTGAGGGGATTGCGAGAGGATAGGTGAGAGAATGGGGGGCCGTTCACTTGAGGGGACCCATAGTAAGCAATTTAGGGTGTATGTGGGGACAGCCTGTCTCTCTATTTGTATCCAGACAGTTTTTTCCGATTTGGAAGTCTTGCTGCCTGGAAATACCAAAGCAGTCTTGGTAGACCCAGCCCCCCCCCCTCCTCTTTTTAAGTCTGAAAAGGGTGTTCCCGGGGTAGCCTATGCCTTGCTTCCCCCCAAATTAACTTGGTTACTTTCCTTTGAAGGGATTGCAGGTGTTCTTTCCTGATGTTAATCGGGATATCTCTAAACAAGTATAGCAGTCGGAGAAGGAACGTCATTTTTATGGAATGTAGTCTACCCAGCCAGGATAGTTCACGCTTCTGATAAGTAGGTGGAAAGTTTGCTGAAATCAGGTGATCTATTTTGGCAGTGAGATTGATCCCTAAGGCCGCGTACACACGGGCGGACTGTTCGCCCAACCTTGTCCGCTGAACAGTGTTTGGGCGGACAGTCCGCTCGTGTGTGGGCTTTCAGCGGACAGTTTCAGCGGACAGTTTGACGGACAAAGTCTTTCGGAAATTCCGAAAAACTGTCCGCTGAAACTGTGTTTGAGCGAACAGTCCGCCCGTGTGTAGGCTACTTTCGAAATGAGCAAACTGTTCCCGCTCGGAGGGAAGTCTGCTCATTTTGAGCGCGTGTGAAGGTAGGCGGGGCCCGCGACGGAGACGTCGCGGGCTCCGCCGCCTGGAATGGGCTTAAAGGGGAACCCCAACGCCGAAAAAAATCGGCGTGGGGGTTCCCCCAAAGTCCACAACAGACCCTTGTCCGAGCACGCTACCCGGCCGGCCAGGAAAGGGGGGCGAGCGAGCGCGCCCCCCCTCCTGAGCCGTACCAGGCCGCGTGCCCTCAACATGGGGGGGTGCCTTGGGGAAGGGGGGGCCGCGCGGCCCCCCCACCCCAAAGCACCTTGTCCCCATGTTGATGAGGACAAGGGCCTCTTCCCGACAACCCTGGCCGTTGGTTGTCGGGGTCTGCGGGCGGGGGGCTTATCGGAATCCGGGAGCCCCCTTTAAGAAGGGGGCCCCCGGATACCGGCCCCCCACCCTATGTGAATGAGTATGGCGTACAATGTACCCCTACCCATTCACCTGTGAAATAAAGTACAAAAAAAAACACAACACAGAGAAAAAATATTTTATTGCACAGCTCCGGGGGTCTTCCGTCTTCGGGGGTCTTCTCGCCGGACTCCTCCGCTATCTTCGTGTAGCTCTTTTACTAGCGGAGGAGCCCGGATTTCTTCCTCCCCGCCGCCGGCCTCTTCTCCCGACTTCGGGGGTCTTGTCCCCCTCTTCGGTTCTTCTGCCGGGCCACCGCGCCTTCTTGTAGCTCTTTTGCAGGCGGTGGCCCGGTCTTCTGTCGCCTCTGCCTTCCGTTCTTCTGTCGCCGCCTTCGGTTCTTCTGCCAGGCCACCGCGCCTTCTTGTAGCTCTTTTACAGGCGGTGGCCCGGTCTTCTGTCGTCGCTGTCGCTGTCGCCGTCGCCGCCTTCCGTTCTTCTTCTTCTTCTTGTTCTTCTTCTTCTTCCCCAGGAGATGTTGACACGTCGCTCTCTCCGGCCGGAATGCCAGAGCCGCGCTGTGCGGTCACTTATATAGTGACAATGGGGCGGTGTCACATGGTATATGTCACATGGGTTGGTCACATGGTGACCCCGCCCCCTTACGATGTCATAGTCCCCATGTGACATCAACCCATGTGACCAACCCATGTGACATATACCATGTGACACCGCCCCATTGTCACTATATAAGTGACCGCACAGCGCGGCTCTGGCATTCCGGCCGGAGAGAGCGACGTGTCAACATCTCCTGGGGAAGAAGAAGAAGAACAAGAAGAAGAAGAAGAACGGAAGGCGGCGACGGCGACAGCGACAGCGGCGACAGAAGACCGGGCCACCGCCTGTAAAAGAGCTACAAGAAGGCGCGGTGGCCCGGCAGAAGAACCGAAGGCGGCGACAGAAGAACGGAAGGCAGCGGCGACAGAAGACCGGGCCACCGCCTGTAAAAGAGCTATAAGAAGGCGCGGTGGCCCGGCAGAAGAACCGAAGAGGGGGACAAGACCCCCAAAGTCGGGAGAAGAGGCCGGCGGCGGGGAGGAAGAAAGCCGGGCTCCTCCGCTAGTAAAAGAGCTACACGAAGATAGCGGAGGAGTCCGGCGAGAAGACCCCCGGAGCTGTGCAATAAAATATTTTTTCTCTGTGTTGTGTTTTTTTTTGTACTTTATTTCACAGGTGAATGGGTAGGGGTACATTGTACCCCATACTCATTCACATAGGGTGGGGGGCCGGTATCCGGGGGCCCCCTTCTTAAAGGGGGCTCCCGGATTCCGATAAGCCCCCCGCCCGCAGACCCCGACAACCAACGGCCAGGGTTGTCGGGAAGAGGCCCTTGTCCTCATCAACATGGGGACAAGGTGCTTTGGGGTGGGGGGGCCGCGCGGCCCCCCCTTCCCCAAGGCACCCCCCCATGTTGAGGGCACGCGGCCTGGTACGGCTCAGGAGGGGGGGCGCGCTCGTTCGCCCCCCTTTCCTGGCCGGCCGGGTAGCGTGCTCGGACAAGGGTCTGTTGTGGACTTTGGGGGACCCCACGCCGATTTTTTTCGGCGTTGGGGTTCCCCTTTAAGTCCATTCCAGGCGGCGGAGCCCGCGACGTCTCCTTCGCGGGCCCCGCCTACCTGTACACGCGCTCGAAATGGGCGGATTTGCCTCCGCCTTACGTGGGCGAGTCCGTTCATTTCAAAAGTTGAGCGAACTGTTTGTCAAACAGTTCGCTGAAACAGTCCGCTCAAAAAGTGCCGTGTGTGGCCATGTCCGTCCATGCTAATTTTGAGCGGACTGTTTGCCGAAACTGTTTGACAAACAAAGTTGGGCGAACAGTCCGCCCGTGTGTACGCGGCCTAAGTATTCTAAGGAGGTGTCCTTCCATTTAAAATCAAAGTCGCTCTGTAGTGTCACTACTGTGTCTGGTTTTAATGAGATGTTGAGGGCACGGGATTTGGCGTAGTTTACCTGAAGGCCTGAAACCTTTGCAAAATCTTTTAAAGTTTTGCAGAGGTTGGGGAGAGATGTGATGGGGGATGTTATGAAAAGCAGCATGTCATCTGTGAAAAGGCTGCAGTTATGGGTCTGAGCTCCACACGAGACTCCTTGAATTTTGGGGTTGGAACGTATGGCTATCGCCAGTGTTTCAACGGCGATGGCGAAAATTAAGGGAGGAAGGGGGCAGCCCTGTCTAGTGCCCTTGTAAATACTAAACGGTTTCGAGTAATAACCTTGGAGGCGAATCATTGCTTTCGGGGTGGAATAAAGGGGTGGAATAAAGGGCGTGTAAAATGCCTAATGCCGCGTACACACAAGCGAATTGTCCGGCGTACTTAGTCCGGCAAACAATTCGGTGGATAGTCCGGCGGACTTTCTACCGAACGGACTTGGCCACACACGGACACACAGAAAGTCCGGCGTTTGCTAGCGCGATGACGTACAGCACATACTACAGGACTAGAAAAAGGAAGTTCAATAGCCAGTAGCCTATAGCTTCCTTTTTCGTACTTGCGTCATTCTTAGTCTGCCGGACTAGCATACTCACGAACGTATTGTCCGCTGAAACCCAAGTCCGGCGGAAAGATTGGAGTGCAAAACTACTTCCTAAGTCTGCCGGACTTTACACTGGAAAAGTCCGCTGAAGCCCACACAATTCGCTCGTGTGTACGCGGCATAAGAAACACTGACTGAAACCCCATTAACTGCCACTGACATTACCAATGACACTCATAGCCCTTGTACACACGGTCGGAGATTCCGACGGAATGTGTCCGTTCGGACCGTTTTGACGGACAATCCGACTGTGTGTGTTCTCCATCGGACTGTTTCCGTCGGAGTATCCGACGGACCAAGTTTTCCAACTTGTCTGTAAAATTTTCCGACAACATGATCCAAACATGTGTAGTGAATTCCGATCGGACAAAGTGCCACGCATGCTCAGATCAAATTCCTACACCAAAGCTATTGGCTACTAGCCTGAACGTAGTCCCGTCGTAACGAAATAACGTCATCACGTTCTGAACGATCGGATTTTCCGACAACTTTGTCCGACCGTGTGTATGCAACGGTTTCGGACAAAATCCGTCTGACAAAATCCGTCGGAAAAAATCTGACGGATTTGGTTGTCCGAATGTCCGACCGTGTGTACAAGGGCATAGAGTGATCAGTGATAATACTATACACTGTCACTGTACTAATGACACTGGCTGGGAAGGGGTTAACATCTAGGGGTAATCAAAGGGTTAAATGTGTGCCTAACAATGTGTAATGTGCACTGCGCCCTGAGCCCACCCTGTTGTGTGAGATTAGCAAATTAATATTCGCTAATGTCTTCCTGTTTCTCCTCCCGACCAATCAGGAAGCGGGTCCTGAGACCCCCATTGGCAAGGAGTCCTAAGACCCTATTGGCCAGGAAGAGAAGCGACGGCCAGGACACGGAGGAGACAGAGGGGGCAAGCTGCAGCCGCTGTCATGACCTGCAGGGGGTAAGTGTGGGTCTGTTGGAGGCCAGGCAGGTGAGAGGGGGCGAGCTGGCCACTGGTGGGGGGGTGGTTGGTTTTGTCAATGGTGTCCGGGGGCGGGCTGGAGCAACAGGGGGTTAGTGTGGGGTGGCAGGCTGGAGCGATGGGGGTGGGTTAGTGTGGGGTGGTGGGCTGGAGCGACGGGGGGTTAGTGTTGGGTGGCGGGCTGGAGCGACGGGGGTGGGTTAGTGTTGGGTGGCGGGCTGGAGCGACGGGGGTGGGTTAGTGTTGGGTGGCGGGCTGGAGCGACGGGGTGGGTTAGTGTTGGGTGGCGGGCTGGAGCGACGGGGGTGGGTTAGTGTTGGGTGGCGGGCTGGAGCGACGGGGTGGGTTAGTGTTGAGTGGCGGGCTGAAGCGACGGGGGGTCTGTGGTCAGGTCTGCCTGCCACTCCCCGACCAATGGAGCCCCAGCTGCCACTGCTAATGACGATCAAAGGGTTGAACGTGTGCCTAGCAATGTGTGATGTGTGCTGATTTTTACTTCAGATCTCAGTTTCTCATCCAAAGCAGTGTTTCACAGATCGCTTAGTCTGTACAGAGCTCTGTGTTGTTTATCAACACAGAGCTCTGGATTGTGATTCTACACACCGTTCAGCAGGTCCATGAATGGGGGAGGGGAGGGAGCACACCCTAAACCCGGAAGCAGGCAGCAACGCATGGGTAAGTTGCTTTGTCTTCAGCCGCTGCTCGCCCACCGTACATTGCGGTTGGGTGGCAAATGGTTAATTTTTTGGTTCTATGTTATGTAGCACCCTGGAGTTTAGGCAGGGTTGCTCCTCACAAATTTACACACCAGGAATATATATCCTGGTTGAATGCTAGAGATCTATTGATGTCTCCCTAAGTTTGGCCTCGTTGCACTTTTCTACCACTAGGTGGCCAGGTACTTGGTGGTACTGGATATGAGAAGGCCAACTCAAGGTCAGGTTATGGGTATATGGGGTACCCTTTTCCCTTTAAAGTCCCACAAGAGGAACAAATTCCCTATGCATAGTCTATTTGGGATGTGAGTTAATCCTACTCTCTAGACCAACCTAGCACCCTCTCCCCATTATCATATGCGGTACCTCAGCCAATGGGCAAGGGGTTTTATCGAATCCCTTGGCCTGCTGGGAGTGCCTATATATTTGGGTGGAGTCAGGTGATCAGGGATCTTTGCCACCTGGACGGCTGTCTGGGTGGAAGTGTGTTGTAATGCCCGGGCTGCTAGGCTGGAGATGGGGCCTATCCCGGGCACATCTGTCTGCTAGGCTGGAGATGGGGCCTATCCAGAAGCAAGAGAGCAGCTCAGGGTTGGGATTGCATCTTGCAGTCCAACCAACATTGATGGTTCTGCCAGCCGGAGAACCTGTCGTGGTCGGACGTAGAGGAGAAGCTGTCGCCAGTAAGGGACCATCCGCCTAATTACCGGGGACCACAGTGAGTAACTGAAGCAAGTACCGGAGCAGAATTCTCACCAACCGTGAAGAATTGGGAAACTTCAGAGGGAATCAGGCCAGGGATCCAGCAAGTATGAGGTGACGCTTGCAGAGCAGCCTTGTGAGTCAAGCCCGGGACCGAGCAGGCCAGTGGGGTGAAGCTTGTGAGGTATTTTGAGTGCCAATCTAGGGACCCAGCAGGGAAGTGGGGGTGCCACTTGAGGAAGATACCACCCTGAAGATTGGAGGAGCTCAAGGGATTCAGTTGCAGTGAATCAGAGGGTCTAGTGAGAGACCGGGAGCTCAGTGGGCTGAAGAACTACAAGGAGGGATTGTAGTGGAATAGAAAGGGACTGTTCAGCTTTGTGTTAGGAACTTTTAAAGACTGTTGCCATAGGAGACAGCATTCCTGCACATGCGGATGTGGCGTCTGGCTGGATGCCTTTCCCTGCATGGCTGTCCTCCTATTGAAGTCTCTGAGGCTGCCAATTAGTCTTGCAACTACCTAATTGTGTCCTGGCCATAACCCTCTCTCCCCCAAAAAGTTTGTTAAGAGAAATAAACTTTTCTTTTGCATTCAAGAAGTGTCTGGCGCCCAATAATCTAACTACTCCACACCCACCATGCCTCACAACCCACCATATACAGAAGGATGTCAGCTATCCCTGGCCCTGGAGGTCCTCATTAGATCAAAGGAGACCTGGGACCTTGCTACATTTAAATAGAACAGAACATTAATTGTGAATACGTGGAGTAATCTTCTTTGCAGGGATGCCCCATCCTCTTCCCATCTCTGAACTTCCAGTGCTGCAATGGTTAACAGCTTCAGGCCTTCAGGCAGGACAGAAGTACAGATGGTCCTATGAGAACACGGCCCCTCCTACTTCCTCCTCCGTGGAGAAAAGTCCTTTCATTGGTTGTACTGCCTGAAACATTACCTGTAAATAAGGGGGGGGGGGGGCGGAATACCTGTGACTTAGACTATCCCCGTGTTACAAACAGTGTTCAGAGCCAGGAAGAGGACAGGGCATGCCTGTAGTTAAGATTTCTCCAGGGTCCAGTCACTGTTCTGGACCCTCAAGTGTCAGTGTGCCATTGTTTTGGACCAACAAGTGTCAGTGTGTCATTGTTCTGGGATCCCCATGTGTCAGTGTGTCATTTTCTGGGACCCCCAAGTGTCAGTGTATCATTGTTCTGGGACCCCCAAGTGCCAGTGTATCATTGTTCTGGGATCCCCAAGTGCCAGTGTATTATTGTTCTGAGACCTGTGACTTAGACTATCCCCATGTTACAAACAGTGTTCAGAGCCAGGAAGAGGACAGGGCATGTCTGTAGTTAAGATTTCTCCAGGGTACAGTCACTGTTCTGGACCCTCACGTGTCAGTGTGCCATTGTTTTGGACCAACAAGTGTCAGTGTGTCATTGTTCTGGGATCCCCATGTGTCAGTGTGTCATTGTTCTGGGACCCCCAAGTGTCAGTGTATCATTGTTCTGGGACCTCCTCCCAGGTTGCAGAGAACATTGTGACTACAAGTCCCAACAGGTAGGAAAAGGGAAGAGAAGCCAGGGTTTAGGGAAGTCTCATTTGAGATGTGAGAGTTGACCAGAGACTGGGCTGCTGAGTTGGAAAGCTGCCTGTTGTGAGTGTTTACCAAGGTGTCGGAGAGACTGGGCTTCCACATCTGCACAGGTGACGGAGAGAACCAGCAAACTGGATGAAAGGGTTGTCTCTGGTTCCATGAGAGATCCCCATAACTGGGTCCCTGAGTTGCCACCAACGCCACCGGTCCTGGACACCAGTGGGTGGGAGGAGGCTTACTTACTGCTTGTAAAGTGGTGAGAGGCCAAGGGCCACAGCCTCATTACACATTTCACAGACAGCATGGTGGTGAGAGACCATGGGCCACAACTTTCTTACCCACGTTTTAAAGGGATAGTGCCAATTTGCCTCAAGATACAGTTTGGGTATTTATGCCCTATACCAGCCTCTGCCAACCTTTTTAACCAAGCGGAACCCTTGAAATAATTTTTAAGTCTCAGGGATCCCCTAGGGAGATTAACCAATTCAGGGGTCATTGGGAAGATGCCCCTTACATTGGTGATGGCAAGTGGGAAGAATGCTCTTCTATACAGGGGTGTCCGGAATAACAGCCTTGTGGCCATGCTGCTGGCTCTGCCAAGTGTGGTTGGACCGTGAACAATGAAGGTACCATCAGATGGGAGGTCAATTAACCACAGCTCACGGAACTCCTAGCCACGCCTGGAGGAACCTCAGGGTTCCACAGAGCCCTGATTGAGAATGGGTGCTCTATACCATGAGATCCACCTAAAATGACCTTTTAGCTTCCAGTACCGTTCCTTTCTTTAGAACCTTCCTAGATCCAAGGTTCAGACACTTAAAGTGGTAATAATTGCATTGTTTGTAGACAAGTGCAGAGTGAAATATTTTGTTTCGGAATTTAGTTTTCGTCCGAAAAATACATTTATTTAGTTACTCCCAAAATTCGTTTTTATTTGTTTCGTTTTTCGTTCAAAAATTGCATTCGTCCGAAAATCCACATGAATTACGGTCAAATCTGTCTTTGAAGGCTTATGGTGTCTGTCGAATGTGTAAAGAAGATTCGACGGAGCTGCTAAACTCTATATAGCCTATAGGTGGAGCATTTGACTCTGGAAATGTACGATTGCAGCGTCGTACAGTTTCGATGCTCCGTCGAATATTATTATAAACGTGGGTGTTTTTTTCGTTGCTTTGTCGAAATCTCCGTCGTTCATGTTGAATGAATGGTCTGAGGCCGCGTACACACGCGCGGACTGTTCGGCCAACCTTGTCCGTCCAACAGTTTGAGCGAACAGTCCGCTCAAACTTAGCATGGACGGACATGGCCACACACGACGAACGAACAGTTTGCTGAAACCGTGCGCGATGACGTATGTCACGTACGACGGGACTAGAAATAGGAGGTCCAAGACACAGCAAAGCACCCTTTGGGCTCCTTCTGCTGACTTTGCGTTAGTAGAAGTTTGGTTAGAGACGATTCGCGCTTTTCAGACTTCAGCTTAATTTGTCCGTTCACTGCGGCGCAGTCTACCTGTGAGGTTTGTATCTGTCTTTCGGTACGCGTGGATCAGTTGTACCTGTTATTAGGCGCTTCTGGTCCGCTCGTTTCTGGGTTTCAGGTCGTTCTTCATAGGTCTGGCTGTTCTTCAGTGCGTTCAGTTGAGCTTGTCTGTCCAGCCGACCGTTTCAAAGCCATGGAGTGTGGACGTACTCGGGAACGAGTTGGTGCTGTATGGGGGCTTGGTGTTGGGGTTAATTCTTTGACCCGAGCCCAGTCTGTGAACAGGGTGAGGAGGAGTTCATGGACAAAGAATTGGTTGCGCCAGCGTGACCAATTCTCTCATATGTCTTTACTCCGTGAGATCCGTGAGAATAATCCTGATGATTTCAGGAATTATCTCAGGATGACGGACCCCGTTTTTCACCGTCTGCTGGCTTTGCTGACCCCTTATATCAGCAGGCAGGATACCTGCATGCGGCAAGCCATCACTCCGGAGCAGAGGCTCGTCGCCACGTTGCGCTACTTGGCGACAGGGAGAAGCCTTCAGGACCTCAAGTTCTCGACAGGCATCTCCCCCCAGGCTCTGGGGATCATTATTCCAGAGACCTGTTCTGCCATTATTCGGGTCCTGCAGAAGGACTATATTAAGGTAAGTTTGTTATTTTAATATTGCATTGTATGTTTGTATTAATTTCATCATGACTTTTAATATCCATGACAGGAATATGATGTGAATGTCCCCTTTATATGAATGCATGCACATTTTTTTATATATTTTTTTTTGGTGTCATTTTTTTTTTTCTTTAAATGTTTTTTTTTTTTTTGTGTCATTTTTTTAGCATTCAAATTTTTTTCATGTGTTGTGGACTTAGTAATTAGTCCCCACCCCACCCCACTTACCCACCTAATTTATGTCCCCTGGTCCATCAGAGGGCTGATTAATCTGTGAATTGGTCCGCCTATTTATATATATATATATATTTTTGGTGTCTTTATTTTTTTCTTTAAATGTTTTTTTGTTTTGTGTCACTTTTTTTTTCTTTAAATGTGTTTTTTTTTTTTTATTTTTTTTTTAGCTTTTTACCTTTTTTGTGTATACATCCTGTGTGGAGAGAGAGAGAGAGAGATATATAGAGAGAGATATATAGAGAGAGATATGGATTGTCAACTCATTAATTATTCCTCCCCACTCAAATTATGTTCATGTGTTGTAGACTTAGTAATTAGTCCCCACCCCACTCAAATTATGTTCATGTGTTGTGGACTTAGTAATTAGTCCCCACCCCACTCAAATTATGTTCATGTGTTGTGGACTTAGTAATTAGTCCCCACCCCACTCAAATTATGTTCATGTGTTGTGGACTTAGTAATTAGTCCCCACCCCACTCAAATTATGTTCATGTGTTGTGGACTTAGTAATTAGTCCCCCCCCCCCACCCCACTTACCCACCTAATTTATGTCCCCTGGTCCATCAGAGGGCTGATTAATCTGTGAATTGGTCCGCCTACTTTTTTTTGTTCTTGGCAGAAAACAAATTAGCAAGATTTCTGTTTAACTGTTGTTCCAAAATGTTTTTGAATTTTCTTTGTTATGAATTGTTTTTATTTAATGACTAATTTTTTTTTTTTTTTTTTTTGTTTCAGCTTCCTTCAACGCCACAGGAATGGCAGACTGTGGCTTCCCAGTTCGCTGCCCGTTGGGACTTCCCCAACTGCGGAGGGGCCATCGACGGGAAACATGTGCGGATTGTGCCCCCACCCCATTCGGGGTCCTACTATTGGAACTATAAGGGGTTCCATAGTGTGGTGCTAATGGCGGTGGTGTCGGCACAATGTGACTTCCTTTATGTGGATGTGGGGAAGAACGGCCGGATGTCTGACGGAGGAGTCTTTAGGCAGACCGAGTTCTGCCACCGTCTTACCACTGGTGGCCTGGACTTGCCACCAGATGCCGAAAATGTGGAGGGGCTCCCGTTTGTTTTTCTGGCTGACGAAGCGTTTGGTCTGAGTGAACATCTCATGAGACCCTTCCCCCAAAGGACCCTCACCCCGGAGAGGAGGATTTTTAATTACCGGCTGGCCAGAGCAAGAAGGGTTGTGGAGAGTGCCTTTGGCATTATGGCCAGCCGGTTCCGTCTGTTGCTGACAGCCATCAACCTGGCAGAATATAAACTCAACTATGTTGTTCTGTGCTGCTGCATTCTACACAATTTTTTAAGGAAATTTTCTGGTAACCAGTACCTGCAGCCTATTGGGCCTGAGGCCGGACTCAGGCTTCCAGAACTGACAGGGCTGGATCATGCCCTTCCTGGCTTAGCCCCCCAAACAGCACGTGAGGTGCGTGACCGGTATGTCAGCTATTTTAATGGTAGGGGGGCTATTCCAATGCCAGCTGACCAATAAAAAAAATCTTTTTCTTGAAATATGTCTTGTCTGTTCAAATTTTTAAGTTTGGTTCTTGTTTGCTTTTCACGTTGCTTGTATCCTACATTGTCCTAATTCAGGGATATGCAATTGGCCAACCTCCGGCTGGTGCAAAACTACAAGTCAATCATGCCTCTGGGTCTCATGCTTGTGGCTGCCAGTCTTGCTATGCTTCATGGGACTTGTAGTTCTGCAACAGCTGGATTTCCACTAATTGCATATTCTTGTCCTAGTGCATTTGTATAGCAAAGTGGTTTTTGACAATAGGAAATAAGGCCCTTTGTGACAGAAAACACAAAATGACTTTACAAACTGGTATTGAGTATTGAAAGAAGTAGACACACACATTTTTTTTTGATTTTTTAATAGTGCACATTAAAACCAGTGCCTCTTATTTAGATCTTTTTTTTTTTTTTTTGTGTTTTTTTTTTTTTTTTTTTTGTGAAATTGTTTTTTTAAAAATATTTGTTTTTTATATTTTTTTTGTTTTTAAAAATTATTATTTTTTTTTTTTTTTTTTTTTTTTTTTTTTTGGTAAACATAAAAATATATAAATATATCAAAAATACAATTATCACAAAAATTTAAAATAATAAAATCAGATTTTGAACTATTTACACCAAACAAGGGGTAAAGCCAAATTTTGAAGATGCACACCAAAAATTGGTAATGTCAACATGTGCTATGTACCATCATGAGTGATCAATGGACGTGTTTGGTGTGTGCAATCCCTTCCTCTCTCATACTAGAAGGAGGAAGGGTTTGCAAACACCAAATGCGTCCATTGCGATCCTCTGATGGCACATAGCACATGTTGACACACCGTGTGCATCTTCAAAATTTGGCCTATAAAAATATTGTAACAACCTTAAAAACTTTTGGGCAAGGAAATGAAGGACATGATCGATTGTGGTTTAGGGGAAAAGGGGCTTATATTCTCCCTAAAACATCGATCATGTCCTTCATTTCCTGCCTCATAGGGACCAGCTCTTGTTGCATGGCCTGGATGTTGCTCTCCATGATGTCGATCCTGGCATTCCAGGCCATAATCTGCCCTATCAGCCTGTGGGCACTGTCCGATGTAAATGGCTCGGCTACCACAACCAGATCATCACCTAAAAACATGTGTAGAAAAAAAAAATGGTTAACATATACAGCCATTAATTGTTTAGCTTAAGCTGGGTTGTCAGACACTCACTTTCACTCTCCTCCACATCTAGCCCTGGGCTCGGCTCATCCAGTGGAGCTACGGAGCTTGGTCCAGCGGAGGATACCGAGCTCCGTAGCTCCCTCGCAGACACAGGACTGGGCAGCTCCAATACCGATGCAGGGCTGGGGTTGGGGCTGGGGCTGGGGCTAATTGCCCAATCAGGCTGGCGAGGTCGGGGGGTCCTGGGCTGCTCCGCCTCTTGTCTGAGTCTTTGTTTCCCTATGAGAATGAAAAAAAAAAAAAAAATACTTTTAAGCATAGTGATATTTGAGTTCAGAAATTTGAATATGAAACATTGGTTTGAAGTGGTGTAAAATTATTAGTTGCTTATTACAAGATCCTAGTTTAATACATCCTTAAAATTACTTTTTTACAGTTAAGGTTGTGTTCAGACTGCTGCGATGTGTGAACGCTGCAAATCTACTGTGGTTTCACGCATCGCATGCGGAGTTCGCACTGCCCTATGTGACCTGCTGGGAGTATCAGTGTAAAGTTTTATTGACACCTCCAAATTAGTTCTCATATCACAGTGCAATCTTTAAACTCGGACAGGAATCGGACCACATGGTGTGAACATCCATGTGATCCGATTTGGCTGTGGACTCAAAAAAGGGCCATGTACAAGTTTGGTCCGGATGCGATGTAAATTCAGCCATACTATATGCATGGCTGAAATCGCATCACACAGAGATCACATGTGATTTGCACTGCAGTGCGGTGCAAATCACATTTGATCTCGTACATTGCAGCAATGTGAACCTAGCCTTTAACCAAACTGTGATACTGTATATCTTTTGTCCAAGTTTCACAGACGGACACACTCGAATCAACGCCTGGAGTACCTGTGTGTGATTATGTCAAAAATGTTCTATGATGGCCCAAACTACACTTATAAAAGTTTCCTAGTCCAGATGTTGAACCAGCATTTTATCTATCTATCTATCTATCTATCTCATTTTTTTAATTGAGTCTACATTGCACTGAATAAATTTATGAAACTTTATTAAAAATTTATATCTTATAAACTGAGCATGACAATTCAGTTTATCATGAACAATACAAAAAAAAAAAAAAAAAAAATAACTAATTAAAATCTAATCCAACACCAGATAAATTTACACCATACACAAATTCATGCTATTTACGCCCACATATACGAACAACCATATGCGCCATATTTTCATAAACAACCTACACGAACGATTACGATCCGCCAGAGGTTCAGTCACTATCTACATGAACGATTACGATCAAATCCGCCAGTTTTACATACACTATCTATACGTACGATTACGATCAAATCCGCCAGTTTTACATACACTATCTATACGTACGATTACGATCAAATCCGTCAGTTTTACATACTATCTACACGAACGATTACGATCAAATCAAACGATTATGTCCGACAGTCACGAAAAACGCGGAGTTTACTCACTTTTTTTCAGGACCTTTTTGATGCGGTCATATTGGTCCGGCTCCCTGGACTTGATGTCCGACCATCTTTTCCGCAGCTGGTCCTTTCCTCTCCGTACCCCGAATTTTGACTCCAAGGTGGTGACCACCTCGTCCAAGATGGCGCTTTTTCTTATGTTGGGTTTTGGGTAAGGACCATGTTCCCCATCATAATCCTCCCTTTGAAGGATAGCTACCATCTCCACCATCTCTTCGAACGCCATATTGGTGGCCTTATATCTCCTCCTTGCTTGGGGCCCACGGCTTTCCTCCGCGCTGCTCACGCTGCTAATTGAGCTTGCATCCGCCATTTTCCACTCTCATACACCCACAGCGGAAGGAGGGTAAAAGGGGCGGGGAAACACGGTCGCAAGGAACGTCAGGGGCGGGCGACGCAGGCGGAGCCAGAGCGCATGCGCCGCGTATAAAGCGGTACCACGAGGCCGTACGCTTGTCCGAACGGGAGCAGCGAGTGCTACACGCGACGGTAAGATAGTTGTCATTTGTTATTATTTTCGGTTAATTTAAAGCCTGCGTTAGGGATATTCATATTGAATTTTATTCTTATTGATGTTTAATTGATTTCTATGTGGGTTGGTGGTTGAGTGGGCTTGGTGTTTTGTGTGGTAGTGTGGGGGTGGGTGTTTAGGGGGTGGGGCTAGTGTGTGTGTGTGTGTGTGTGTGTGTGTGTGTGTGGGGGGGGGGGGGGGGGGTGTGGGGGTGTTTGTGTGGGGGGGGGGGTGTTTGTGTGGGGGGGCAGTAGTGTGTGTAGAGTGTGTGGGTGTGTGTGTGTGTGTGTGTGGGGGGGTGTGTGTGTGTGGGAGGGGTAGTGTGTGTGGGAGGGGTAGTGTGTGTGGGGGTGTGTGTGTGTGGGAGGGGTAGTGTGTGTGGGGGTGTGTGTGTGTGGGAGGGGTAGTGTGTGTGGGGGTGTGTGTGTGTGGGAGGGGTAGTGTGTGTGTGTGTGTGTGGGGGGGGGGGTAGCGTGTGTAGTAGTGTGTGTCTCGCCTACATTGTCACAATATAGTGTGCATTTGGTCTGACTATTTTTTTTTCCCAGAAAATGCAAAAGTATAGTGCAGACCCCTTTAAAGAGGAGGCCTTCCTCTCCACCTTTATAGATCTAGTGGAGTCCCACAGCAATCTGTGGGATACAAAACACCCCCAATACCCAATCCGTTCTGCCCGGAAGAAGACACTGGAGACAGTTTTGGCGTTTGTGAAAACCCGACTCCCCCAGGCAGACACTACCTTTGTGAGCAACAAAATTCAGAACCTGCGTAGCGCGTATAGGCGGGAGCAACGAAAGATCCTAGAGTCCCAAACATCAGGATCAGCAGCAGGTCAGGTCTATGTACCTAGGCTGTGGTATTATGACAGGCTGCGTTTTCTGGATGACACGTCAGAAGCCAGGCCGTCACTTTCGACTCTTCCGTCTACCCGTCCCTCCACCCTTCCCTCCGCCTCAGGTGAGCCATCCCTGGAAGATCCAGACCCTTCCTTGCTGGACGAGGTTGATGCGCCCAGCTGGAGCCAGGTATATTTTAGTTTCTAACGTTTGGATTGCTCAAATATTAATGATGTCAAGTTCAATGTTTGAATTGCTTCCAAATCTAGGATTTCATCACAAATTAAATTAGATAGAAGGATACAGTAGTTTACACAAATGTGGCTCAAATCTTAATGAACTGATGGAAAAATGATGGTGTCAAAATGATAGCCTTTTGTATTTCAAGACAAATGTATTTGCAAGTGAGAACTGTAAAATTGTTAGTGATTGATGATTTCTAAATATAGACATATTTTAGTTATTGATTGCTTTGTTTTTTTACACAGGATGAGCTCACCCAGGAGGAGGCCGGGACCAGTGGTATGGAGGAGGAGGCCGGGACCAGCCACACGCAGGAGCTAGCTGGGCCCAGCAGGAGTAGGACTGAGAGCCAGGTCCCTCCCCTCCGCTTAGCCAGCAAAAGGCCCAGGAGGATGGGCCGTACAGAGGAGGAGTCCTTGGTGCTGATACGGCAAGCCACCCAGATTTTGACCAAACCCCCCAATCCGCAGGAGGCCTATGCCACTTATCTGGCTAGCAAGCTCCAGGAAATGGACAAACCCCAAAGAGACATGTGTGAGGCAATCTTCTTTGATGCCATACAGCTGGGTCTGAAGGGTGAGCTCACACCCACCACGAAGCTCTACAAAACAGACCCTAATGCTCCTCCTCCTCCTCCTCCTCCTCCTCCTCCTCCTCCTCCTACCACAACTCCACCACCAGAGGCACAGCCTCCAGCGAAGCGTGGAGGGAAGGCTAGACGGAAGAGTCGCAAGTGACTGCCTGGCTTCAGTCTGCTCTGAAAGAAGACGCAGGCTGTTGTAGTACCACAGTCTGGGGACATAGATCTCATCTGCTGCTGTTCCTGGTCTTTGGGATTCTAGGACCTGGTTGTGCTCCCTATGTACATGCTACGCAGGTTCGGAATTTTGGTGTCCACTCACTTGATGTGTGCCTGGGGGACAAAAGGCTTCACAAACGTCAAAATTGTCTCCAGTGTTGCCTCCCTCTTAATTTATTTTGGTTATGAGGAAAAATAAAAATTTTTGATTTAAAAAAAAAATTGTATGTTTTCTTTTTTTTTTTTTTTTTATCAATATTTTTGTATAATTTTGGGTTAAAAAAAACAAAGTTTATTTGTGAGTAGGCAGATACATGTCAAAAAACTCTGGGGGTTATTTACAAAACACACGTTCATGTAAATATGCTAACTTCAAGTGCAATTTTTAAAGCACTGCAAGTGCACTTGGAAGTGCAGTCGCTGTAAATTTGAGGCTTAACATTTGAAATGAGGGGAAGCTCTGCTGATTTTGAACATGCAATCATGTGTAGGCTAAAATGATGGTTTGGGTATCTATCTATCTATCTATCTATCTATCTATCTATCTATCTATCTATCTATCTATCTATCTATCTATCTATCTATCTATCTATCTATCTATCTATCTATCTATCTCTACTTGCATAGTCCTGCTTGTCCCAAAAAAATGAAAGTCCATCTTGTTTCAAACCCCCCACCCAAAAAAAAAATAAAAAAAAAAAAAAAATAGTAGTTCCAAAAAATATATAGTAATAGATTTTTTTTTTTTCCTGAAATAAATAAATATATATATATAAAAATAAATATATATAAAAATAAATATATATATATAAAAATAAATATATATATATATATAAAAATAAATAAATAAATATATATATAAATAAATATATATATATATATATATATATAATATATATTTTTTTTCTTTTTATATAAATTGGGAATATATTTTTGATATAATTGGAAGATTAATCATAGGATGAGGATGAATAAAAACATGTAGTATAACTCTGTGTGAATATAAGCAGCAAAGCTACTTCACTTTTCTTGCATTACGAAGAAGAAAAGAACGGGCTATATTAAAAAAAACCACAAAATTAGCAGCATGACGAATATGCTAGCTTCAATCCGAACACTAGTTTTACAAGACCGAGCGCTTCCGCCCTGTAAATTCTTTCTGAGTATGCGCGGAACTTAGTTGGCCGAACAAGCCTACACACGAGCGAACAGTCCGCTGAAACCTTGTTTCAGCGGACAGTTTTTCGGAATTTCCGTAAGACCTTGTTCGGCCAACTGTCCGCTGAAACTGTCCGCTGAAGCCCCACACACGAGCGGACTGTCCGCCCAAACACTGTTCAGCGGACAAGGTTGGCCGAACAGTCCGCGCGTGTGTACGCGGCCTAAGTCTCACAGTGTCAGGTGTCCGATAGTGAGTGACTGATAATAACGAATATGGCGGCAACCCATTGTGAGAGCGACATGGAGGCATTGGAGGACGTTCCTGGGCCAACTACAAGTGTTTCTGTATATATATTATATACTCGTTCAAAGAGAAACTGGTGGACTGGTGATAGCGATCATTTAACAGACAGGTAACAAGATTCTATAATAATAAATCCCCCCCACAACACAGGCAGCCACTGAGGCTATTACAACAACACTAGCAGCAACACTAGTATCACTATAAGGTTCTCACACTAACACAATAGCAGCAGATTATTAGGAAAAAGCTAAGCTGAACTGTAGCTTGCTTCACTATTGTTCTGCTGTTGTGCTTAATAATAATTCGGGTTCTCTGACAAGTGGCAATTCAAACGGACCAGCTAAGATTGACTGTCTTCTGAAATGATTCATTGTCTGTGTCTCTCTCTGCTAGCAATGGTAAGTGAAAGTAAGTTGGCTGTACGTGTGTACTTAGTTCCAGCTATTTTACTGCTCCTCCTCTTTGGTTACAATCAGCCAATAACATTCATCATCATCATTATTTTTATTTTACTTCCCCCACCCAATTCCAGAATCTTTTCGCTCTGTCAAATCTTTTCTCTCTATGTTGAATATTTTCTTTCTATGTCAAATCTTTTCTCTCTATGTCGAATATTTTCTCTCTGTCGAATCTTTTCTCTCTGTCGAATCTTTTCTCTATATAATCTTGGACTAATAGAGGTAAGGTTAGGCACATTCGACTTAGTTCTAGCTATTTTACTGCTCCTCCTCTTTGGTTACAATCAGCCAATAACATTCATCATCATCATTATTTTTATTTTACTTCCCCCACCTAATTCGAGAATCTTTTCGCTCTGTCGAATCTTTTCTCTCTATGTTGAATATTTTCTCTCTATGTCGAATCTTTTCTCTATATGTTGAATATTTTCTCTCTATGTCGAATCTTTTCTCTATATGTTGAATATTTTCTCTCTATGTCGAATCTTTTCTCTCTATGTCGAATCTTTTCTCTCTATATCGAATCTTTTCTCTCTATGTCAAATCTTTACTCTCTATGTCAAATCTTTTCTCTCTATGTCGAATCTTTTCTCTCTGTCAAATCTTTTCTCTCTATGTCGAATATTTTCTCTCTGTCGAATATTTTCTCTCTCTGTCGAATCTTTTCTCTCTCTCTCTGTCGAATCTTTTCTCTCTATGTCGAATCTTTTCTCTCTGTCAAATCTTTTCTCTCTATGTCGAATATTTTCTCTCTGTCGAATATTTTCTCTATATAATCTTGGACTAATAGAGGTAAGGTTAGGCACATTCGACTTAGTTCTAGCTATTTTACTGCTCCTCCTCTTTGGTTACAATCAGCCAATAACATTCATCATCATCATTATTTTTATTTTACTTCCCTCACCCAATTCCAGAATCTTTTCTCTCTATGTCGAATCTTTTCTCTCTATGTCAAATCTTTTCTCTCTATGTCGAATCTTTTCTCTCTATGTCGAATCTTTTCTCTCTATGTCGAATCTTTTCTCTCTATGTCGAATCTTTTCTCTCTGTCAAATCTTTTCTCTCTATGTCGAATCTTTTCTCTCTGTCAAATCTTTTCTCTCTATGTCGAATATGTTCTCTCTGTCAAATCTTTTCTCTATATAATCTTGGACTAATAGAGGTAAGGTTAGGCACATTCGACTTAGTTCTGGCTATTTTACTGCTCCTCCTCTTTGGTTACAATCAGCCAATAACATTCATCATCATCATTATTTTTATTTTACTTCCCCCACCCAATTCCAGAATCTTTTTGCTCTGTCGAATCTTTTCTCTCTATGTTGAATATTTTCTCTCTATGTCAAATCTTTTCTCTCTATGTTGAATATTTTCTCTCTATGTCAAATCTTTTCTCTCTATGTTGAATATTTTCTCTCTATGTCAAATCTTTTCTCTCTGTTGAATCTTTTATCTCTATGTCGAATATTTTCTCTCTGTCGAATCTTCTCTCTATATAATCTTGGACTAATAGAGGTAAGGTTAGGCACATTCGACTTAGTTCTAGCTATTTTACTGTTCCTCCTCTTTGGTTACAATCAGCCAATAACATTCATCATCATCATTATTTTTATTTCACTTCCCCCACCCAATTCCAGAATCTTTTCTCTCTATGTCGAATCTTTTCTCTCTATGTTGAATATTTTCTCTCTATGTCAAATCTTTTCTCTCTATGTCGAATCTTTTCCCTCTATGTCTAATCTTTTCTCTCTGTCAAATCTTTTCTCTCTCTGTTGAATATTTTCTCTCTGTGTCAAATCTTTTCTCTCTATGTCGAATATTTTCTCTCTGTTGAATCTTTTCTCTGTATGTCAAATCTTTTCTCTCTGTCAAATCTTTTCTCTCTATGTCGAATCTTTTCTCTCTGTCAAATCTTTTCTCTCTATGTCGAATCTTTTCTCTCTGTCAAATCTTTTCTCTCTATGTCGAATATTTTCTCTCTGTCAAATCTTTTCTCTATATAATCTTGGACTAATATAGGTAAGGTTAGGCACATTCGACTTAGTTCTAGCTATTTTACTGCTCCTCCTCTTTGGTTACAATCAGCCAATAACATTCATCATCATCATTATTTTTATTTTACTTCCCCCACCCAATTCCAGAATCTTTTCTCTCTATGTTGAATATTTTCTCTCTATGTCAAATCTTTTCTCTCTATGTCAAATCTTTTCTCTCTATGTCGAATATTTTCTCTCTATGTCGAATCTTTTCTCTCTATGTCGAATCTTTTCTCTCTATGTCAAATCTTTTCTCTCTATGTTGAATATGTTCTCTCTGTCAAATCTTTTCTCTATATAATCTTGGACTAATAGAGGTAAGGTTAGGCACATTCGACTTAGTTCTAGCTATTTTACTGCTCCGCCTCTTTGGTTACAATCAGCCAATAACATTCATCATCATCATTATTTTTATTTTACTTCCCCCACCCAATTCCAGAATCTTTTCTCTCTATGTCAAATCTTTTCTCTCTGTCAAATCTTTTCTCTCTCTGTTGAATATTTTCTCTCTATGTCAAATCTTTTCTCTCTATGTCGAATATTTTCTCTCTGTTGAATCTTT
Source organism: Lithobates pipiens (assembly GCF_037356315.1). Lineage (NCBI taxonomy): Eukaryota > Metazoa > Chordata > Amphibia > Anura > Ranidae > Lithobates > Lithobates pipiens. The sequence continues at coordinate 649,940,097 of NW_027507758.1, forward strand.
TCTCTGTATGTCAAATCTTTTCTCTCTGTCAAATCTTTTCTCTCTATGTCGAATCTTTTCTCTCTGTCGAATCTTTTCTCTCTATGTCGAATCTTTTCTCTCTGTCAAATCTTTTCTCTCTGTCAAATCTTTTCTCTCTATGTCGAATATTTTCTCTCTGTCAAATCTTTTCTCTATATAATCTTGGACTAATAGAGGTAAGGTTAGGCACATTCGACTTTGTTCTAGCTATTTTACTGCTCCTCCTCTTTGGTTACAATCAGCCAATACCATTCATCATCATCATTATTTTTATTTTACTTCCCCCACCCAATTCCAGAATCTTTTCTCTCTATGTCGAATCTTTTCTCTCTATGTTGAATATTTTCTCTCTATGTCGAATCTTTTCTCTCTATGTCAAATCTTTTCTCTATATGTCGAATCTTTTCTCTCTGTCAAGTCTTTTCTCTCTCTGTCGAATCTTTTCTCTCTGTCAAATCTTTTCTCTCTATGTCGAATATTTTCTCTCTGTCAAATCTTTCCTCTATATAATCTTGGACTAATAGAGGTAAGGTTAGGCACATTCGACTTAGTTCTAGCTATTTTACTGCTCCTCCTCTTTGGTTCTCTCTATGTCAAATCTTTTCTCTCTATGTCGAATCTTTTCTCTCTATGTCAAATCTTTTCTCTCTCTGTCAAATCTTTTCTCTCTATGTCAAATCTTTTCTCTCTGTCAAATCTTTTCTCTCTCTGTCAAATCTTTTCTCTCTATGTCAAATCTTTTCTCTCTATGTCAAATCTTTTCTCTCTCTGTCGAATCTTTTCTCTCTATGTTGAATATTTTCTCTCTATGTCAAATCTTTTCTCTCTATGTCGAATCTTTTCTCTCTGTCGAATCTTTTCTCTCTATGTCGAATATTTTCTCTCTGTTGAATATTTTCTCTATATAATCTTGGACTAATAGAGGTAAGGTTAGATACATTCGACCACAGGTTTAATAGAATATTCTGTTGAACCTTTTCCCTCTATGTCGAATCTTTTCTCTCTGTCAAATCTTTTCTCTCTATGTCAAATCTTTTCTCTCTGTCAAATCTTTTCTCTCTATGTCGAATATTTTCTCTCTGTCGAATCTTTTCTCTATGTAATCTTGGACTAATATAGGTAAGGTTAGGTACATTCGACCACAGGTTTAATAGACACAGATTGTTATTGTCAGAGTCACGTCGAATCTCCTATTCTATATCGAACCGTTGTAACAACGAAAACGAAAATAAAGCATTTATTTATGTTGGATCTTTTTCGTTTTTCGGATTCTGCGCTTTCATTATCGTTTGTCAAAACAAGAACAAAAATACCTGAAATTCGGACGAAAACGATTGCACATGTCTAATTGTTTGTGGTGCTGTACAAAATTGTTGCCTGTCATTGCTTATTGCTGCTGCTGTTCTGTATGTTACTTTACGGGGAGTATTTCTCAAAATAAAACCTCTGTCCTTATCCTTGGTGTGTCAGAGGGTGGTCATGTCAGAAAGGTCGTTGCCATCCGGAGTCAGGGGACCCATTTATCAACGGCTCCTTCAGGGGTAAGCACTACACGGATAAATGTCATATCAATTAAATGGCCAAGATTACTCTGGAAGCCTCGTACAGAATGTATGATTTTAGTTAGGAAAAACATAATTCTCTGGTGGTTTATCAGACAAGACACAGCGGGACAGAACTGCCAGCACTTAATTCCCTCGGTTTGAGCTGCAAGGCTCACTATTAGTTCATATTTCTCCCCAAGGAGACGTCTTAGCACTTAGACTCGTGCTGTATAAGAAATACATACGGGATTATTAATGGCCCTGTGATGTGCAATAGTAGAGTATGAAGTAAGTGTGGTCTTCTCTTTCCGCTTACTGAAAGCATTCCAATTAAAGTAAAACCGAACTAAGGCAAATATCGGGAGCTGCCATTTCTGACCTAAAAAAAAAAATGTATTCTTGTTTGTTACCTCTGGAGGCATCATTCTCCACTGAACCAACGCATTTCAGGCAAAGCCTATCACAGGCGGTAAAAAGAATGAACACTAACCATATTCATCTTACTGAGTTTTTTTAATTATATTGTTGTTATTGAACCACTGTACTATGGTCCATCCTGTTAACCACCTCCTTAGTTTAGAGATTTTTGCCGTTTTTATCCCCATTGGTGCGTCAATGTACTGTCAGGTCCAACCAGGGGCAGGTCATCACTGGAAACGGTAGAAGAACCCAACAGTTTGAGCAGTTCCAAAGGGAACCATTGCTACCTGACAGATATACAGTAGGTCTTGTCCCTCCACCAATTTGTGACTTCTTGGTCAAATACCAAGAGCACTTGATTAAAATTTTTTTTTTTTTTAATTATGTGTCAAAGTCAACAGTAGATCCAGCAAGTCATGCCAAAATGCAAAGGTGTAAATGGTCCTTAAGCATGTTTCAACTCTAGTTTGGAGATAGTAAGAGGATTAATTGGGAAAGGGGACTTACCTTAACATGGATTTTATTGGGCTTCCAAAAAGTTCATCCTTACTACAAATATGGTTAAAGTGTCAATAAACCCACACCATAAAAACTAACAATGAATGGTGTATTTCATGCTGTTCATATTGGGTTACTATGAGATTCCTTTTTTGTATTATGCAAAAAAACCTGGCTGACCCTGCTGTTTGCTATCTAACTCTATGAAAAAAAGTCTCATCTCTAATCCTAACTATAGTAGTGTGGCTGCCCTGAGTCCATAGCAGATAATGTGCTTCAGAGCTCCATTCTCTTGTGGGACTACATGTTACATCAGGGACATAGCTGAAGGGGTTGCAGGGGTCGCAATTGTGACCCAGCCCCATGGTGCATGGGGCCCCGTGCGTCCCCCAGTACCTCTGGATAGGAGGATTGACGGGGGTGGCTGCATAATGAAGAACCAATCTCTCCATTATCCTCCTGCAGCCGCAGAATACCTGTGGGAGGGAGTTGAAAAAAAAAGAGGGCATTCGGCGGAGGAAAATGGAGGAATCGGTTCTTCTATCAGCAGCCACCCCGCTGCTCCTCCTATTCGTCAGGACTGGAGTATGAGATACAATCAATCATTGACTCTCGTAGGTTCCGTGGGTGCATACAGTACCTGGTTCATAGGAATGGGTATGGTCCAGAGGAGCGCTCTTGGGTCTCATCCTCGGATATACATGCCCCTGTCCTTTGTGCTTTCCATAGACATTTTACCCTCAAACCTGGTGACCCTCCGAGGGGGAGGGGTCGTTGAGGAGGGAGTACCGTCAGTGCTTGGTTCAGCCCTCCTTTCTCAGTGCTCAGGTTGCTCAGCTGTCGGTTAATTGCCAGCTCTCTTCATTGCACAGTGGCTCACCTGGTGATAATTTACTGCTCGTCAGCTAGCCCCTTCTGGCTATTTAAACTGCCTGGTTCAGTTCTTCCATGCCTTCACCTTGGTCAAACCTATCTGAAGATCCTCTGCTGTGTTCCTGTTAAAGCCCTTGTACACACGGTCAGAGAATCCGTCGGAATGCGTCTTATCGGACCGTGTCATTGGATAATCCAACTGTGTGTGGTCTGCATCGGACTGATTCCGTCGGAATATCCGTCGGACCCAATTTTCCAACATGTTGGAAATATTTCCCGACCAACTGGGCCGATCTGACATACTCCGATCATGTGTAGAGAATTTTGATCGGACCAAGTGCCACACATGCTCAGATCAAATTCCTACATCAAAGCTATTGGCTACTAGCCTGAATATAGTCCCATTGTAACTAAATTACGTCATCACATTCTGAAAGATCGGATTTTTCGCCAACTTTGTCCGACCGTGTGTATGCAATAGTTTCGGACAAGATCCGACGGACAAAATCCGACGGGCAAAATCCGACGGATTTGGTTGTGGAAATCTCCGACCGTGTGTACAGGGGCAAAGACTTGCCTGGCTGATGTCCCATCTGGTTCCTGATTCTGAATGAATGAATGAATGAATGAATGAATGAATGAAAGACTTGTATAGTGCTGCAACTGCGAACTAAATCGCCTTGAGGCACTTTGATCCATCCCGTGCTTCCTGCTTGTTAGAAGAGGTAGGTCTTGAGTTTTTTCCTGAAGGCCCGATGCTTTTCTTCCATGCGGATGTCAGTGGGTAGAGCGTTCCATAGCCGAGGTCCTTGGACTGCGAATCTTCGTTCTCCCTTGGATTTGTATCGGGATTTAGGGATGAGGAGGAGGTTTTGACTAGTTGATCGAAGTCTGCGGATGGGTGTGTAGTGATTTATTTTCTCACATAGGTATTGAGGAGCATTTCCTTGTGTACATTTGTGGGTGAGGCAGAGGGAGGGTGAGGGTTTGCTGTTTCCGACTATGTTGATCTTTCGCTTCCTGATTTACTGGCTTGTTCTGACTATCCGATTTGGCTACCGAACCCTGGCTATGTTTTGACTACGGTTACTATTTGTACCGTTTTTACCATTGTATTAAAAGGTGCGATTTTACTGCATTTTCTGTCTCTGCCTGATTCATGGTTCCTGACAGTAGGCCTTGAATTCAGAAGATGCAGGCAATCCACCTAGTGGTACTATATTCTGACCGCAGACGCCTACCTGCACCTTTCTACAAGGTTGGGGAGAGGATCTGGCTGTCATCTTGCAACCTCCGACTCTGTGTTCCCTCACTGAAGCTGGCACCACAGTTTATTGGGCCTTTCCGTAAGATCAACCCAGTGGCTTAAACATTAAACCTTCCTTCTAACATGCATATTTCAAATGTATTTCACGTCTCCCTGTTAAAACTTTTTGTATGCAACCACTTCACCACCTCAGTACCATGTCCTCCCCGTTCAGGTTGAGAACCATGAGGAGTATGAGATACAATCAATCATTGACTCCCGTAGGTTCTGTGGGCGCATACAGTACCTGGTTCATTGGAAAAGGTACGGTCCAGAGGAGCGCTCCTGGGTCTAATCCTCGGATATACATGTCCCTGTCCTCCTCCGTGCTTTCCATAGACATTTTCCCCTCAAAGCTGGTGGCTCTCTGAGGGGGAGGGGTCATTGAGGAGGGGGTACTGTCAGGGCTGGGCTCAGCCCTCCTTTCTCAGTGCTCAGGTTGCTCAGCTCTCTTCATTCCACAGTGGCTCACCTGGGGATCATTTACTGCTCGTCTGCCAGCCCCTTCTGGCTATTTAAATCGCCTGGTTCAGTCCTTCTGTGCCTTTGCCTTGGTCAAACCTATATGAAGATTATCTGCTGTGTTTCTGTTAAAGAATTGCCTGGCTGATGTCCCTTATGGTTCCTGATCCTATTTGCTGTGTCCGACTACGCTGATCTCTGACTTCCTGATTTACTGGCTTGTTCTGACTATGCACTTTGGCTACCGAACTCTGTCTGTTTTGACTACATTTACTTATCTGTAACAATTTTACCATTTACCTTTTTATTAAAAGGTGTGATTTTACTGCATTTTCTGTTTCTGTCTGATTCATGGTTCCTGACTAGTGATGGCCGAACGGTTCGCCCGGCGGTCGTTTCGCGGCGAATTTCGGTCGTTCGCGGTCCGCTCGTTCGGCGGACTACTGGCGTCGTTCGCCCGGCGGACCTTCGTGTTTAATGTGTAAAAGAACTTTGACCTATGATGACACATCCATCATGGGGTACAGGACAGCCAATTGAGACATGACAGCACATGGACACTTGGACATTCCCCCTAACCTATAAATACACCCGATCCGGTGGCCATTTTACATTCTGTCTTCTGTCACTATAGGGAAAGGTTGCTGTGTGGAGTAGGGAGAGATAAATCGCTAGCTATTTGGTACACAAAAGTTCTTTTCAGGACTGGTATAGGTGTTAGGTGTATATAGGTTTGCTGTGCTACTGATTGTTGCAGCAGCCTGAGTGTCTTTTGTCAGTTTAGAGAAAGGGACAGGACGGTGTGTGCTGCAGGGAGAGTCAGTTTAGTCATCATCATCATCATCATCATCATCATTAGCTGTTACTATCAGGTCCACAAAAGAGCTATTCCAGTAACCAGTAATCGTTCCAGTCTCCTCTTTTTTGCCACTTTGTATAGGGACAGGAAGGAAGCAGTGTGTGAGGCAGTGAGGGTCAGTTTAATCAGTAGCTGTTACTATTAGTTCCACAAAGGTTCTTTTCAGGACTGGTATCAGTGGTATGGTAATAGGCTTGTACACGTATAATATTCTTTCTTCCAAATATAGAAAGAATAATATACTTGACTGCTGCCCTTCTGCTGCAGTCTGCTAATCATTCACAACTCACTTGTTCCACAAAGTTCATTATCAGGACTGGTAACTTGGTCTGTGTAGGGTGCTACAGTACATAGGGTTGAGTGCGGTACAGTCTGCTGTTCTGTAAGGAGCGCTATCGGTCCACAATAGATAGGGTTGAGGTGCACCACTGCTGACCGCTGCCCTATACTGCAGCAGTCCTTCATTGGTATAGGGACTGAAGTACAGTCTGCTAATCACTAACACACAACCTGCTTGGTCCACAAAAGTTCTTATATGGACTGGTAACTTGGTCTAGGGTGCTACAGTACATAGGGTTGAGTGAGGTACAGTCTGCTGTTCTGTAAGGACCGGTATCGGTCCACAATAGATAGGGTTGAGGTGCACCACTGCTGACCGCTGCCCTATACTGCAGCAGTCCTTCAGCGGTATAGGGACTGAAGTACAGTCTGCTAATCACTAACACACAACCTGCTTGGTCCACAAAAGTTCTTATAAGGACTGGTAACTTGGTCTAGGGTGCTACAGTACATAGGGTTGAGTGAGGTACAGTCTGCTATTCTATAAGGGCTGTTATCGGTCCACAATAGATAGCGTTGAGGTGCACTACTGCTGACTGCTGCCCTATACTGCAGCAGTCCTTCATTGGTATAGGGACTGACGTACAGTCTGCTATTCACTAACACACAACCTGCTTGGTCCACAAAAGTGTATATATGCCCCTACCCTCCTCTTTGAAGAGGTTGAGCGGTGTCATATTTCTACTGGGGCTGCTTATGAGAGGATCACACCATCCCTGTGCTGTGCTGACTTCCTCCTGGGCCTGCTTATTATGAGGGGATCACACCATCCCTGTGCTGTGCTGACTTACTCCTGGGGCTGCTTACGGTGCTGCTGTCAGTGCTGTATATCACGGTGCTGGTGTGAGTGCTTAATGTCACGGTGCTGCTGTCAGTGCTGTATATCACGGTGCTGATGTCAGTGCTTAATGTCACGCTTCTGATGTCAGTGCTCTCTATCTCGGTGCTGCTGTCAGTGCTGTATATCACGGTGCTGATGTCAGTGCTTAATGTCACGCTTCTGATGTCAGTGCTCTCTATCTCGGTGCTGCTGTCAGTGCTGTATATCACGGTGCTGATGTCAGTGCTTAATGTCACGCTTCTGATGTCAGTACTCTCTATCACGGTGCTGCTGTCAGTGCTGTATATCACAGTGCTGTATGTCACGCTTCTGATGTCAGTGCCCTCTATCACGGTGCTGCTGTCAGTGCTGTATATCACGGTGCTGATGTCAGTGCTTAATGTCACGCTTCTGATGTCACTGCTCTCTATCACGGTGTTGCTGTCAATGCTGTATGTCACGGTGCTGGTGTTAATGCTTTATGTCACGCTGCTGATGTCAGTGCCCTCTATCACGGTGCTGTTGTCAGATGCCTCTATCACGGTGCAGGTGTCATTGCTGTATGTCACGCTGCTGGTGATCATCTCCTGCACCCTCTTCTTTGCCTACCCTGGTCCCTGACCTTCCCTCTCCTCCATTGCCTTCATGCGCTCCACAGTCCTGAATTGTCAGAACAATTTCCCATATAAAAAAAGAATGCTTGTAGTTATCGATCCCAAATTCACCTCATACATGTGTTATGTCATTGGCCATGTGGTGGGACTATGTTTGCCCAGCTAATAATTATCTTGTGGCTGCAAATTTGACCTAAAGGTTTGCGAAGTTCGCCTCCCATTGAAGTCAATGGGGCCCGCCGCGAACGTTCGGTTTCGCGAACGGTCGGCCTCGTTCGCGGTCCGTGTTCGCGAAACGTCCCGTCGGAAGTTCGTCCATCACTATACCTGACACTATCCAGCTAATTACCGCTTGCTCTCCAGCCCCCCTGTACGCTCTTTTCGCTGCCCCCCTCGTCCCCTACAGCTCTGCCTGGTTACCCCCTCCCCTCTCCCGCCGGCTGCTGTGGGGGATGTGTCAGGATGGAGAGCGGGGAAGGGGGCCGGTAAATGTGTCATTTCTTGGCCCTTTCCTTGTCTGAATGAATGGTCAGATGATATTTGTTCATAACTGAAACATAGTAAACATAGTACTATGCCTCTGTTTGTGAATGGATGGGGGGGAAGCTCTGTACAGGGCTATTCCTGTCCATTCAGTGCAGCTGAGGCCCTGCCCTGGCTTTCCACCGCCGGGTTCGGAAGTAAGGGTTTCAGACATGAAGCAATCCCTTGTAGGCAAGCTGCCTGCAGCCTACTTACACCAGACTCTTATGCAAATATGCATCCTGGGAGGGTCCACGCCCCTCTTCCTAATTCATACTAAGGCACACGCCCTTAGCATCAGGGAAGGCTAGCTTGCCAGTGGGGCGACCTCCTGGCAAGGCACTTTGTCCGCATGATAATGAGAACAAGAGCCCCCCTCACCACAACCCTGGCCCAGAGGCTATGGGGGTCTGCAGGTGGGGGCTTATCAAATAAAAAAATTAATAAAAAAACAACAGATACCACCTCCTCCTGCGCGAATGAGTAAGTAAACCCCTACTCATTCAAAAAAATAATAATTCAATAGTAAATAAACACAAACTTTTTCAAAAGTCCTATAATTAGAAAAAATAAGAAAACGTCCCGCGCTGTGAATCCGCTATACAGATCCATGTCAATTATAATGCCTGGAGCCCACCAACCCACCCAAACAAAAAAAAATTAAAAATATGATACCCGCCGACACATCCAAAACTGTCACTTGACCCTCGCTGAGCGTCACCTCCTGGTCCCAGCCGCTGCAATATTAGCAAAGAAGTGGGGTCTATGGATGACGCTATTGACCACATATGGGCATGATCATGTTTGGTAAATAACGTTACGGGGATACCAGTGACATCATTGACCAAATATGGTCATGTCCACGTATAGAGAAAAAAAAAAAGTCCCTTATACCTGACAAGTGCTGCCCTGTGAATGTGCAGGTACAAAAGATGGTTTGGTCCCAGTGTGATTGACTGTGGGTAAAAAAAAAAAAATCAATTGCTTGAATTTATACTTTCATTAGGCAGGCAAGTCCTTTTTGGAAGTTAACCCCCCCCCCCCAAAAAAAAAAAAAAAACTGCAGCCAAAACGGTCGCGCCACCTGAAACTAGTTCTCACGCAGCGAACGCTGAAGTTGAAGGCTGCATCTGGCTGGGCTTCGGCAACTGGCTTGACAAGCCAGTAAATGGAATCAGTCATTAACCCCCTTTTTTTATGTCATTTTGCTGCAGCAGCCAATGCTTATCTACCCTTCACCCCCACCAAGTCTTCTTTGCACAAATGTCATTAAAAAAAAAACAAGACGCCGCTCAAAAATAGAAAAAAAAAAAAAACTAGAACAAAAAACTCTAAAATGAAATGCAAGTATTGTAGAAGACGCGAAAAGAAAGCAAATTACAAGGAGCAGGTGTTATTTTGTATATTTATGCCCCCCCCCCCCCCGTGTCTCCCTGCTGGCTACTCTCAAACAAATGGCTCACAACACTAATGTCAAGTGTCATTCAGGGCTTGGATGGAAGCAATGGGTATAGAAATAAAAGAAATGTGTAGCGGCTTTGTGCATATTTTCATTATTTATTATGGTATAAAAAGTTGGAATTAACAAGGGCTATACGGAAAATAATGCAAAAAGTGAACATAACTTTTTCATTAATATTCAAATTTTACATCTTGGTAGAGTAACTCTTCCTCTAGACCAGCGGTCTCCAAAGTGCGGCCCTTTGCTTTCCTTTATCCTGACTAGGGATGAGCTCGGTGTTCGACTCGAACATCGGCCGTTCGTCTGTTCGGCGAATTCAGAACTTTGTGGACCGTTCGCACCAAATTCGTGTGACACGAACGGCCCACAGTGCGCTACGCCATCGCAGTGCATTGCCGGCTCATGATTGGCCAAGCATGCACTGTGATTCCGCATGCTTGGCCAATCACAGCGCCAGTAGCGAGGAGAGCCATAATTGGCCACAGGCAGGATGCCTGTGGCCAATTATAGCTCAGGGGGTTTAGTATACGCCCCACACTATATAAGGCCGCCAGCGCGGCAGCCTTGTGTAGTGTTTTCCGGCGTGCAGGGAAAGAGCAAGATAGGCAGGGACAGTGTGTTCTTTTCTCAGGCATCTGCAGGAGTTAAAGTGGGTGTTGTGTGCCTCCAGCACAGTATACACCTGTATCTACCCTTTTAAGCTGGTGTTCTATAATAAATGCATCTGCAGGAGTTAGTGTGTGTTGTGTGCCTCCAGCACAGCACAGTATACACCTGTATCTACCCTTTATTGCTGGTGTTCTCTAATACAGGCATCTGCAGGAGTTAAAGTGGGGATTGTGTGCCTCCAGCACAGTATACACCTGTATCTACCCTTTTATGCCGGTGTTCTCTAATACAGGCATCTGCAGGAGTTAGTGGGTGTTGTGTGCCTCCAACACAGCACAGTATACTCCTGCATCTACCCTTTATTGTTGGTGTTCTATAATACAGGCATCTGCAGGAGTTAAAGTGGGGGTTGTGTGCCTCCAGCACAGTATACACCTGTATCTACCCTTTTATGCTGGTGTTCTCTAATACAGGCATCTGCAGGAGTTATAGTGGGTGTTGTGTGCCTCCAGCACAGCACAGTATACACCTGTATCTACCCTTTTATGCTGGTGTTCTCTAATACAGGCATCTGCAGGAGTTAAAGTGGGGGCTGTGTGCCTCCAGCACAGTATACACCTGTATCTACCCTTTTATGCTGGTGTTCTCTAATACAGGCATCTGCAGGAGTTATAGTGGGTGTTGTGTGCCTCCAGCACAGCACAGTATACACCTGTATCTACCCTTTTATGCTGGTGTTCTCTAATACAGGCATCTGCAGGAGTTAAAGTGGGGGCTGTGTGCCTCCAGCACAGTATACACCTGTATCTACCCTTTTATGCTGGTGTTCTCTAATACAGGCATCTGCAGGAGTTAAAGTGGGGGCTGTGTGCCTCCAGCACAGTATACACCTGTATCTACTAGAGGTCGACCGATATGGGTTTTTCTCTGGCCGATGCCAATGCCGATATTTAGAAATCATGGCGGCCGATAGCCGATATATGATGCCGATTTTTTTGGGCCGATATGTTAGGCCGATTTTATTTTATTTCTTTATTTTTTTCCTTTTTTTATATATTATTTTTTTTTTTTTAATCCCCCTTGATCTAACACACCTTTCCCACTGGGGCGTTTTTCAGGCGCTTTTGGGCTAAAAATAGCGCCTGTAAAGTGCCTGCAAAATGGCTCCCCTGCAGTCTGTGTGAAAGATAGAGTGCTTTCACACTGAGGCGATGCGCTGGCAGGATCTTAAAAAAAAGTCCTGCAAGCAGCACGTTTGGAGTGGTGTATACCGCTCATCCACCCCTCCTGCCCATTGATATGAATGGGCACCACTGCCGAAGCGCATGCAATGCGATTTGGCAGCAGTGCTTCATGGGCGCATTTAACCTCTTTCTTGGCCGCTAGCTGGGTTATATGTGCCCCACTAGCAGCCAAATAGCACCGCTAAAATGATGGTAAAGAGCCGCTAAAACTTGCGTTTTACCATCAACGCCTCCCCGCTCCAGTGTGAAAGCAGCCTTCATAAGTGATACAGAAAATTTCTTACATTTAAACATTTATTAAACAAAACAAACCTCCAATCAGTTTACTTGTATGTATGATTTGGATAAAAAAAAAAAAAAAAAAAAAAAACCTATGTATTAAATAAAAACTGGTAGTCAAAACTTTTGGACAAAAAAAAAAAAAACGGGCTAACTTTATTGTTTTTATTTTATTTTTATTTTTTAAATAGTGTATTTTTTCCCCCAAAAAATGCATTTGAAAGACCTCTGTGCAAATGCCGTGTGACATAAAATATTGCAACAACCGCTATTTTATTCCCTAGGATCTCTGCTAAAAAAATATATATCATTTTTGGGGGGGTCTAAGTGATTTTCTGGCAGAAAATACAGGATTTTTACTTGTAAGCAACAAGTGTCAGAAAAGATTTAGTCTTTAAATGGTTAAACTGAGAACTTCTACACACAGAGATGACTTCATTCATTCAGAAGTGTAAACATTGTATCATTCTGTTCTTTTCTTGGCAGCCCAGAGAGGAGGAAGACGTTTCTATGGCAACTTACACTGACTTCTATAAAGAAGTCATTTCAAAGTCCCGCTGTAGTTCTAAATCGGCTTTTTATCAGCACAATCGGCCGATGCTGATTAATTAAAAAACGGCAAATATCGGCCGATATATCGGTCGACCTCTAGTACCTACCCTTTATTGCTGGTGTTCTCTAATACAGGCATCTGCAGGAGTTAAAGTGGGTGTTGTGTGCCTCCAGCACAGTATACACCTGAAGATACCCCTTATTGCTAGTGTTGTCTGTTGCATATCTTACATATTAGCCTTTAAAATTAGCACTTTTGATTTCGAACGTTCGAGTCCCATAGACTTTAATAGGGTTCTAAAGTTCGTACGAATTTTTGGTCCGTTCGAAGGTTCTGGTGCGAACCGAACCGGGCGGTGTTCGGCTCATCCCTAATCCTGACCTTGGGGCACTATTCCACCCACTATTTTTCCAACTGACACCAACAATGGGACACTATTCCTCACCCTAATGCCGCGTACACACGATCGGAATTCCGGCCAGAAAAAGGCCCGATGAGAGCTTTTCATCGGAAATTGCGACCGCGTGTACGCTCCATCGGAATGTAGCTGCCCGAATTCCCGCCAGCCAAAAATTGATAGCGTGTTTTCAATTTTCCCCGACTGAAAAACTTTCTATCGGAAATTCCGATCCTTTGTAATGCAATTCCGAGACGGCAAAAATCACGCATGCTCAGATTCAACTACGAGACGGAAGCTATTGGCTACTGGCTATTGAACTTCATTTTTCTAGTCCCGTCGTACGTGTTGTACCTCACCGCATTCTAAACGATCGGAATTTGGTGTGACCGCGTGTAGGCAAGACAGCTTGAGCGGAAATTCCGTCGAGAAAACCATCAGAGCTTTTTCCGACGAGAATTCCGATCGTGTGTACGCGGCATAATACCAACTGTGATGATGCTTACTCCCGCTGATGCCAGAAATATTTCCTCTCTCGTTGGCCACAATCCAACCCCTCTTAAAGTCTGAAGGACAATAAAACTGGCCCTTCGTTTAGAAAGTTTGGAGACCCCTGCACTATAGTAACTCTTCTTCTTCTTTTTTCATTGCAGGTAAATAGATTCCAAGCAGAACCAATGCCGTCATTGAGTTCCTGATGAAGAAGGAGGGGTGCAGACAGTCCAACATCCATAGAAGGCTACAGAATGGTTATGAAGATGACACCAATTGTTTATGGAGATGAAACTATAAGAGCAATGAAAAACACACTGAATAAATTCCGTGACTAAACAGCACTTGCTACTTATGAATGCAGTCCTATTATACCGTGAAAATTTAATTAAAAAAAACATACTGTGTTTCCCCAAAAATAAGCCCGGGTCTTATATTAATTTTGGCAACAAAAGACACAGTAGGGCTTATTTTCGGGGTAGGTCTTACCATGTAATGTGCCGTCTTCTCTCCCCTTCTCTCTCCCTGACTGACAGGAATCCCCGGTGTGAACGGAGTTAAAATGTGCGTAAAATTCTATAATGCACTATATTACAGTATGATATAATGTACAATGTTTTTGTTTCTGTAATATAATTGTGCCAAATACCTTGGTTATAGCGCCGCTCTGTGCTTCTGTGACCCATCGGAGCCTCTCTTCCCCCAAAATTATATTACAGAAAAGCACACATTGTACATTATATACTACTGTAATAGAGTGGATTATATTATTTTGCAAGCATTTTAAACTAGGGCTTATTTTCGGGGTAGGGCTTATATTGCAGCCCTCCGGGAAAATAACGCTAGGTCTTATTTTCAGGGTCGGTCTTATTTTTGGGTTAAACACGGTAATAATATTATTGAAAATGTGTCAATGTGAAATTGGTTGAGAAATGAAATTATTATGATATAAATAACCCTGTGACTAATAAGGTAATACAACATGAAGTGTTCTAGTCCATGTATCAAACAAACTCTATAAAGGGATATTGTAACCAACACTGGTGGGATCTAATATAATAAGATAAACATGAAAACAGTATAGGAAGGGGGTTGTCTGATCAAGCTGTGTTTGTTCCCATGTAGAGGATTCCAGCAGGTGTAACAGGAATCTTCATTGCATACACCCTTATGCCCCGTACACGCGATAGGATTTTCCGATGGAAAATGTGCGATAGGACCTTGTTGTCGGAAATTCCGACCCTGTGTAGGCTCCATCGCACCTTTTCCATAGGAATTTCCATCACACAAAATTTTAGATTTGGTTCTCACATTTTCTGACAACAAAATCTGTTGTCGGAGAATTTCCGATCGCGCGTACACAATTCCAACGCACAATGTGCCACGCATGCTCGGAATCAAGCAGAAGAGCAGCACTGGCTATTGAACTTCCATTTTTCTCGGCTCGTCATACGTGTCGTACATCACTGCATTCTTGACGTTCGGGATTTCCGACCAACTGTGTGTGACCGCGTGTATGCAAGACAAGTTTGAGCCAACATCCGTAGGAAAAAATCTCATGGATTTTGTTGTCGGAAAATCTTATTGTGTGTACAGGGTATAACTATTCACACATTTTGTTGTGCAAGACTTCCAAAAGACAGGCAAAAAAAAAATGGGATTTGGGTCCCCACTCACCAGATTCTATTGACCCTCTCTGCCTTACGACAGGACGAGTGAAATTGGGCTTGTATGGTCACCGCGACCAACTACAGATCTCCAGCTGGGATATCTCTCTGCACACCAGATGGTTCAGGCATGGGTTTCCACTAATGCTCAAAAGACAGGCAAAAAAAATGGGATCTGGCTCCCTACGCACCATATCCTATTGACCCTCTCTGCCTTAGGACAAGACGAGTCAAATTGGGCTTGTATGGTCACCGACGTGGCCAACTACAGATCTCCAGCCGGGATATCTCTCTGCACACCAGATGGTTCAGGCATGGGTTTCTACCAACGCTCCTCCTCCCTCCTGCATAGCAGGGAACCGAGCTAGATCCGGCTTGTGGGGTCACTGTGACCGGATGCTGATTTTTATTTAAAAACTGACATCAATAAAAATTGGTTTGCAATAGCCAAAAGGCTGCAGGACAGTTGCAAAAAAAGTTCTCAATAACATTTTTAAACAATATATACAAAATGCTCTGGAACCAACAAACAGTTCAGCTAACTCCCGCCGCGCATCTAAGCTTGACGCATTTCGTCATTGTTATGATGTCATCAGAAGTATGACGTACATCATTATCATTAGTATGACGTACATAAGAGCAATGTCTTGTCATTGGTGACTTGTGTCAATGGTGTCATCTCTGTTAACATTCTGTAGCCTTCTGTGAATGTTGAACAGTCTGTACCCCTCCTTCATTATTGAACGCAATGACGGCACGTTGCTTCTACTTGTAATCCATTGTTATAACATGTATTAGCTCATTCAAAGTTCACATGTGTCAGGTTACCTTGAGGCCAGGTGACAGATGCACATCGTAGGGATCAGGAGTGCACCGCAAGTTTGTGGACACTACGGCTGGCTGCTGCGGATGGGGATCAAGGTGATAGGAAGGCAGGGCCGCCAGAACACCAAGATGGATCCCACCGGGGTTAGAGCATAAGATTCCCTGGGGCGCGGAGTCTAAGGCCGCGTACACACGGGCGGACTGTTCGCCCAACTAAGTTCGTCAAACAATCCGACAAACAGTCAGTTCAAAATTTGCATGAACGGACTTGACCACACACGATGAGCAGACAGTCCGCTGAAAGCGTGCGCGATGACGTGTACAGCACGTACGACGGGACTAGAAAAACGACGTCCTATACACTGCAATGCAACCTTCGGCCGTGTAAACCCTTTCTAAGCATGCGCCATACTTAGTCCGTCCAACTTGCCTACACACGAGCGGACTGTCCGCTGAAACCAAGTTTGGACGGACAAAACCAAGTTTGAACGGACTGTCTTACGGAAATTCCGTAAGACTTTGTTCGTCAGACTGTCCGCTGAAACAGTCCGCTGAAGCCCACACACGAGCGGATTGTCCGCTGAAACACTGTTCAGCGGACTAAGTTGGGCGAACAGTCCGCCCGTGTGTACGCGGCCTAAGAGCCAGCAGGTGTTCACCAGAGCCTCTAGTGGTGAGGATGGACTTGGCTGCAACTGGCTCCAGGTCGCGACCCCCAGGGTCCTCCAGCTCACACCCACAGTAGGCAACGGGAGGATAGGGATGGTGGGGGACAAAGCCAAGGTCGGGGCCACAAGCAGACAGGAATAGTCAGAGACATGCCAAAAGGTCAGGATCACAGGGATAGTCAAGGACACGCCAAAGTCGGTAACGGAACAACAGCAGAGCACACGGCAGGTAACAGGAAGTTAACACACAAAGGTTGATCAGCAGGGTTGGCTTGCAGTGCACAGGTTAATATAGAGTTCTCTGATAGGAGCTAGGGTGGAGCCATGCCAGAGGATGGATTACAAAAGCAGTCAGGTGAGGGTCGGCTGGTCTCTAGAGATGAACACATGGAAACAGGTAAGCAGACAAACTCTATTGCATAACCATGACAACATGTTGATAGAGTAACTCTTCTTATTATTATTATTTTTCATTGAAGGTAAATAATGGATTCAAAGCAATGTGCTGTAATTGAGATCTTGATGGAGGAGGGGTACGGGCTGTCCAACATCCACAGAAGACTACAGAATGTTTACGGAGATGACACCATTGAGAAGAGCAATGTTTTGTCATTGGTGAATCTAGTCAATGGTGTCATCTTTGTAAACATTCTGTATAAAAGTTAGAATAAAAGTTTTATACAAGGACTGTACAGAAGGCAACTCTTCCTCTATAGTACCAGAAGTGGGGGCTGGTGCTCAAACTGAAAAATACTGAAACTCCCCCTTCAATTGCAGCCTCACTGTGCCCATCAAATGCAGCCATTGTGCCCATCAAACGCAGCCACGTGTGTCCATCATATACAGCCACTTGTGCCTATCGTATGCAGCCGTTCTGCCCATCAAACGCAGCCACTTGTGCCTATAAAATGCAGCCACCCATGCCCATCAAACACAGCCATTGTGCCCATCAAACACAGCCATGTGTGCCCATCCAACGCAGCCACGTGTGCCAATCATATACAGCTACTTGTGCCTATCGTATGCAGCCATTCTGCCCATCAAATGCAGCCACCCATGCCCATCAAACACAGCCATTGTGCCCATCAAAACGCATCCATTGTGCCCATCAAACGCAGCCACTTGTGCCCATAAAATGCAACCACTTTTGCTCATCAAACACAGTCATCTGTGCCCATCAAATATAGCCGCCTGTGCCTATCAAATGCAGTCACCTGTGTCTGTCACATGCAGCCACTTGCCCATCAAATGCAGCCACTTGTGTACATCAAATGCAGCTATTGGCCCCCCCACCCCAAAGCACCTTGTCCCCATGTTGATGAGGACAAGGGCCTCTTCCTGACAACCCTGGCAGAGGATGCTGGGACTGTGACATCATAACGGGCGGGGACATCATCCGGCGATGTCCCTATATAAGTCGCCGCACGCCGCATCCCTGTCATTGTGACCGGAGACAGCGACAAGGCAACATCTCCAGAAGAGAATAGAAGAGAAGAACAGAACAGAAGGCCAGAAGACAGCGGCGACAGTAGATCGGGCCACGCCGCTTGTAAAAGAGCTAGAAGAAGGCGCGGTGGCCCGGCAAGAAGAACCGAAGAGGGGGACAAGACCCCCGAAGAGGGAGACAAGACCCCCGAAGTCAGAAGAAGAGGGCGGCGAAGAAGAAAGCCGGGCTCCTCCGCTAGTAAAAGAGCTAGCAGAAGATAGCGGAGGAGTCCGGCGAGAAGACCCCCGAAGACGGAAGACCCCCGGAGCTGTGCAATAAACTATTTTAACCCTTGTGTGTTGTGTTTTTTTTTTTTTTACTTTTTTTTTCACAGGTGAATGGGTAGGGGTACATTGTACCCCATACTCATTCACATAGGGTGGGGGGCTGGTATCCGGGAGCCCCCTTATTAAAGGGGGCTCCCGGATTCCGATAAGCCCCCCGCCCGCAGACCCCGACAACCAATGGCCAGGGTTGTCGGGAAGAGGCCCTTGTCCTCATCAACATGGGGACAAGGTGCTTTGGGGTGGGGGGGCAGCGCAAGGCACCCCCCCATGTTGAGGGCACGTGGCCTGGTACGGCTCAGGAGGGGGGGTGCTCGCTCATCCCCACCCCCTTTCCTGGCCGGCCGGGTAGCGTGCTCGGTTAAGGGTCTGATATGGACCTAGGGAGGAACCCCCACGCCGATTTTTCGGCGTAGGGGTTCCCCTTTAAGTCCATACCAGGTGACGGGGCTAGCGACGCCTCCTTCGCTGGCCCCGGCTACCTGGAGACACGCTCAAAATTAGCGGACTTTGCTCCGCGTGTGTGGGCGAGTCCGTTCATTTCAAAAGTACGCCGTATTAGTCCGCCGCAAAAGTACCGTGTGTGGGCAAGTAGCTCGTTTGGAAAGTCCGGCGGACAGTCCACCAGACTAAGTCCGCCGGATAGTCTGCTACGTGTTTATGCGGCATTACTGTACCAACATGTGAAATTTGAACCATCTATGTAAGTTAATAAAAAAAAGTTATGTCCACATTTGCATCAGTTTTTAGTGCTGCCCTTGTGTGTGTATATATATATACACATCTCACAAAAGTGAGTTCACCCCTTACATTTTTGTAAATCTTTTCTTCTATCTTTTCATGTGACAACACTGAAGAAATGACACTTGTCTACAATGTAAAGTAGTGAGTGTACAGCTTGTATAACAGTGTAAATTTCCTGTCCCCTCAAAATAACTCAACACACAGCCATTAATGTCTAAACCGCTGTCAGTCAGTACACCCCTAAGTAAAAATGTCCAAATTGGGCCCAAAGTGTCAATATTTTGTGTGGCCGCCATTATTTTCCAGCACTGCCTTAACCCTCTTGGGCATGGAGGTCACCAGAGCTTCACAGGTCGTCACTGGAGTCCTCTTCCCCTCCTCCATGATGACATCACAGAGCTGGTGGATGTTGGAGACCTTGCGCTTCTCCACCTTTTGTCTGAGGATGTCCCACAGATGACCAATAGGGTTTCGGTCTGGAGACATGCTTGGCCAGTCCATCACCTTTACCCTCAGCTTCTTTAGCAAGTCAGTGGTCATCTTGGAGGTGTGTTTGGGGTTGTTATCATGTTGGAATACTGCCCTGCGGTCCAGTCTCTGAAGGGAGGGGATCATGCTCTGCTTCAGTATGCCACAGTACATGTTGGCATTCATGGTCCCCTCAATGATCTGTAGCCCCCCAGTGCCGGCAGCACTCATGCAGCCCCAGACCATGACACTCCCACCACCATGCCTGACTGTAGACAAGACACACTTGTCTTTGTCCTCCTCACCTGGTTGCCCCCACACACGCTTGTCACCATCTGACACCAAATACGTTTATCTTGGTCTCATCAGACCACAGGACATGGTTCCAGTAATCCATGTCCTTAGTCTGCTTGTCTTCAGCAAACTGTTTGCGGACTTTCTTGTGCATCATCTTTAGAAGAGGCTTCCTTCTGGGACGACAGCCATGAAGACCAATTTGATGCAGTGTGCAGCGTATGGTCTGAGCACTGACAGGCTGACCCCCCCACCCCTACAACCTCTGCAGCAATGCTGGCAGCACTCATACGTCTATTTCCCAAAGACAACCTCTGGATATGACGCTGAGCACGTGACCTCAACTTCTTTGGTGGACCATGGCGAGGCCTGTTCTGAGGGGAACCTGTCCTGTTATACCGCTGTATGGTCTTGGCCACCGTGCTGCAGCTCAGTTTCAGGGTCTTGGCAATCTTCTTATAGCCTAGGCCACATTTATGTAGAGCAACAATTATTTTTTTCAGATCCTCAGAGAGTTCTTTGCCTTGAGGTGCCATGTTGAACTTCCAGTGACCAGTATGAGAGAGTGAGAGCGATAACACCAAATTTAACACACCTGCTCCCCATTCACACCTGAGATCTTGTAACACTAAGGCCGCGTACACACGCGCGGACTGTTCGCCCAACTTTGTCCGCTGAACAGTGTTTCAGCGGACAGTCCGCTCGTGTGTGGGCTTCAGCGGACAGTTTCAGCGGACAGTCTGACGAACAAAGTTTTTCGGAATTTCCGTAAAACTGTCTGCTGAAACTTGGTTTGAGCGGACAGTCCGCTCGTGTGTAGGCTTGTTCGTCAAACTAAGTTCCGCGCATACTCAGAAAGGATTTACACGCCAAAGGTTGCATTGCAGTGTATAGGGCGTCGTTTTCTAGTCCCGTCGTACGTGCCGTTCACATCATCGCGCACGGTTTTTAGCGGACTGTTCGTTCATCGTGTGTGGTCAAGTCCGTTCATGCTAATTTTGAGCGGACTGTTTGTCAAACTGTTTGACGAACAAGGTTGGGCGAACAGTCCGCGCGTGTGTACGCGGCCTAACGAGTCACATGACACCGGGGAGGGAAAATGGCTAATTGGGCCCAATTTGGACATTTTCACTTAGGGGTGTACTCACTTTTGTAGCCAGCGGTTTAGACATTAATGGCTGTGTGTTGAGCTATTTTGAGGTGACAGCAAATTTACACCGCTATACAAGCTGTACACTCGCTACTAGGGATGGGTCGAACACCCCACCCCCCCCCCCCCCCCCCGTTCAGTTCGCACCAGAACTTGTGAACAGGCAAAAAATTTGTTTGAACACGCAAACACCGTTAAAGTCTATGGGACATGAACATGAAAAATCAAAATTGCTAATTTTAAAGGCTAATATGCATGTTATTGTCATAAAAAGTGTTTGGGGACCCGGCTCCTGCCCCAGGGGACATGTGTCAATGCAAAAAAAGTTTTAAATTTTTTTTTCGGGAGCAGTGATTTTAATAATGATTAAAGTGAAAAAATATAAAAGTGTAATATTTCTTTAAATTTCATACCTGGGGGGTGTCTATAGTATGCCTGTAAAGGGGCGCATGTTTCCCGTGCTTAGAACTGTCTGACAGCAAAATTATGTTTCTAAAGGAAAAAAAGTCATTTAAAACTACTCGTGGCTACAATGAATTGTCGGTCCGGCAATGCACGTAAAGGTTCATTGATAAAAAGAAGAAGAAGAAGACTCCATGGGAAAGTTTTATTTTTTAATAAAGGACTTGTCCCAAGGTGTGTAGTGTCTTTTTTACCATTTTCACACATTTTTTTGTGAAATGGTAGGGGTACATTTGTAACCGTTACCATTTCACACAGGGGGGGTGGGATCTTGGGGCCCCCTTGTTAAAGGGGGCTTCCAGATTCCGATAAGCCCCCCACCCACTGAGCAAAGGTTGTGGGGATGAGGCCCTTCTCCCCATCAACATGGGGACAAGGTGCTTTGAGGGGGCTACCCCAAAGCACCCGCCCAATGTTGAGGGCATGTGGCCTGGTATGGTTCTGGAAGGGGGGGCACTCTCGTCCCCCCTCTTTTCCTGCGGCCTGCCAAGTTGCGTGCTCAGATAAGGGTCTGGTATGGATTTTTGTTTTGTTTTTATTTTTATTTTGGCACAGGGTTCCCCTTAAAATCCATACCAGACCTGAAGTGTCTGGTATGGATTTTGAGGGGGACCCCCACGCCATTTTTTTCTAATTTTGTCACAGGGTTCCCCTTAATATCCATACCGGACCTGAAGGGCCTGGTATCTGAATTGGGGGGATCTCCACGCATTATTTTTTTCATTTTGGTTCGGGGTTCCCCTGTGGGGGGATCCCATGCCGTTTTTTATCAATCAACTTTTCTGTGTATTGTCGGACCGACAATTCATTGTAGTCGCGAGTACTTTTAAATGTCTTTTTTTGATTTAGAAATTAGAATTTTGCACTCGGACTGTTCTAAACACGGGAAAAATGTGCCCCTTCACAGGCATACTATACACACCCCCCAGGTACGAAATTTAAAGGAATATTTCACTTTTATTGTTTCACTTTAATCATTATTAAAATCACTGCTCCTGAAAAACGTCAGTTTTTAAAACTTTTTTTTGCATTGATACATGTCCCCTGGGGCAGGACCCGGGTCCCCAAACACTTTTTATGACAATCCCATGGGGGGTTATTTATGAAAGGCAAATCCACTTTGCACTGCAAGTGCACTTGGAAGTGCAGTCGCTCTAAATCTAAGCCCTTGTACACACGGTCGGACATTCCGACAACCAAATCCGTCGGATTTTGTCTGACAGATTTTGTCCGGCGGATTTTGTCCGAAACTGTTGCATACACACGGTCGGACAAAGTTTTCGGAAAATCCGATCGTTCAGAACGTGATGACGTTATTTCGTTACGACAGGACTACGTTCAGGCTAGTAGCCAATAGCTTTGGTGTAGGAATTTGATCTGAGCATGCGTGGCACTTTGTCCGATCGGAATTCTCTACACATGATCGGACAAAGTCCCATCAGACCATGTTATCGGAAAATTTTATAGCCAAGCTGGAAAACTTGGTCCGTCGGATATTCCGACGGAAACAGTCCGATGGAGCCCACACACGGTCCGATCGGACATTTTCAGTCGGAATGTCCGACCGTGTGTACAAGGGCTTAGGGGTAGATCTGAAATGAGTGGAAGCTCTGCTGATTTTATCATCCAATCATGTGCAAGCTAAAATACTGTTTTTTATTTTCCTTGCATGTCCCCCTCGGATCTCCAGCAAAGTGTATTTTCCTTTAGTAAATAACCCCCCCATGCATATAAGCCTTTCGAAAGTGTGTTCCGCAGCTTTCGAATTTGCCGTGAACACCCCAAATTGTTCGCTGTTCGGCGAACAGGCGAACACCCGACTTATGTTCGAGGCCATCGCTACTCACTACTTTGTACACTCACTACTACTCACTTACAATGCAGCAAAGTGTAATTTCTTCAGTGTTGTCACATGAAAACATAGAATCAAATATTTACAAAGATGTGAGGGGTGTACTAACTTTTGTGAGATACTGTAATATATATATATATATATGTAGCGGGGTCTCTTTAACCACTACAATACAGGGCACTTTCACCCCCTTCCTTCCCAGCCCAATTTTCAGCTTTCAGCACTCTAGCGCTTTCAGTGACAATTGCGCGGTCATGCTACACTGTACCCAAATGAAATTGTTATCATTTTGTTCGCACAAATAGAGCTTTATTTTGGTGTTATTTATTCACGACTCCGTTTTTTTTTTTTTGCGATATAAGCGCAAAAATAGCGGAAATTTGGAAAAAAAAAATATTTTCTTTTTTCTATTTGAAAAGAAATCCAATAAAATCTAATTTTGTCATAAATTTAAGCCAAAATGTATTCTGCTACATGTTTTTGGTAAAAAAAATTCCGTTAAGTGTATAATAATTGGTTTGTGTGATCACGGACATATGTACGCAAATGATCATGTACATATGTGTGCAGATAATCATTGGGACATGTGATTTTAGTGGGACATATGTGGGGGACATGTTTTTATTATTAGGGACATGTGTTTTTATTATTTGGGGACATGTATGTTTTGGGGACATGTGTGTTTTGGGGACATATGTGGGGACTGTGTTTGTACTGTGTGGTGTGTTGTGTGTTTACACTACACTGATGATCAGTGAGTAAAAAGCTGTAAAAAGCAGCCCATACTCACTGATCATCAGCCGGCTGCAGCGTTCTGCTCTCCTCTCCTCAGCGGTGACTTCCGTGTGAGGAGAGGAGAGCCGATTGCCTAGCAACCGGCTGTTTGTTTACATCACATGACGCCCGTGATTGGACACAGCCGTCATGTGATCAGGAGGGCCAATCACAGAGCCCTCCTGCCGATCTGAGATGTGCCGTGTCCGGGTGACACGAGCACATCGGGATCGCGCCGCTGCGCGCGCGCGCGCGCGCGATCCCGCTACTCCTGAAGGACGTTCCTGAACGGCCTATCAGGAGTAGATGGCTCCCACCCGGCCGTATATATGCATTGGCCGGGTGGGAAGTGGTTAAGGACTATAAAACTACTGTTCCCAGAACCCCGCTGGTTCCCAGGATGTTTTGAGTTATGCCCCAGAGACTTATGGGGGAGGGCATATAAGGAGGGGGAGAGGCTTAGTTCGCTCTCTTTGGACACCCCCCTCTCTCCTAGCAAGAGGAGGTCTGTGCTGAACTGCTGAAGGCACAAGGCCTAAAGCCTGGGCCTTGTGCTCTTTTCCAAAGAGCCCTCTGCCAACTTAGCTGCACCTGAGAGACATTTTCTTATCTTTGCTGCAGTACACCAGAAGGATTGAAGACTCGGAGGTCGGTGGATTCCTGTTCCTAGACGAAAAGGCAGAGAAACCGGACTTGGACGGGTGGTGAGAGCTGTTTAAAGGCAGATGCTTTATCTTTATTATTCGTTTGGATTACAAAGTTGTTCTTCAAGTGCACCACCGAAAGATTGCTAGCGAATATTGTCTCACTGGACTTCCATCTAGATCAGTCAGGCCTGACTGCATAGGTAGATAGTGTTGGGTGTTAGTTTACCCATGCAGGGAAGTAGCTGAAAAAAGGGCAGCGTTAGAGTTGCATAGCAATACTTTATTATGCTGATTACTCTGTTTATCTCTATTACTGGTTACTGCAGGGACCTGATTATGTGTTGCAATCCAAATGTTTGATTCATGTTATTCCTTTTATAAAAACAATAAGTAAAGTCAGTTATATACTTTCAAGGATTGTCTATGAGCTTGAGTTACCCACCCACGCACACACACATATTTAGAGTATAAGCGATTTAATGTGTATTGCTAGATACTAACTGTGCCAAAGTGGGTAGTGCAGATTGCCGGGGGGTTGGCGGAGCTGTGCTCAGGACCCAAACCAAACTTGCGGCCCTCTTAGGTGAGGGTATCGCTATACGTGGGGGCTCGTAAATCCGGGATTTCTGAGACAGCGGTGAACACGCCAGAGGTACCGGCATGGACCCACAGGGAGTCAGAGTGTGGTGTGAAGCGGCTAAGGCCGACCCAAGTCAGTCAGTGGTCATTAGGCTCCCAGGGGAGAAATGGTCGACTGAGACCGTAGAGGAGTTAATGAAGTCAGTGTCCCCAGACCATGAACCATGGGTGATGGAGATAAAATCAGACCCAGACATCTCATATCAGTACGCGCTAGTGGAATACTGGGATGGGATGCCGGAGGCTTGCAAGCGCAACTGTGTACGGACACAAGACAACAGATCCTATAGGTTGGTGCACGCAACAAAGGAGGAGCCATCGCCAACGGGATCACCGCAGGCTGCGGCCCGTACCTCACCCAAGAGTCTCAGATCAGCACCGGCCACCCTTAGCGCAGAACTGTGTGCTGTCCTGGGGGAGATTGTGGCCCAGTGCAAGAAGGATCCCACAGATTACCCGATGTCGGGGTACAGAAAACTCTGGATGTTTTCAGGGAGGAAACCTGTACCTTCGGAAGAAGAGGGATTTGAAGAGTGGTTAGATAGCGCAACTCAGGCACTAGAGGAATGGGAAGTTCCAGAGCACAGAAAGAAGCAAAGGATTGTGGAAAGTCTAAAGGGGCCTGCTCTAGAGGCCATACGCAACCTGAAGATGAGCAGGACAGA
Source organism: Lithobates pipiens (assembly GCF_037356315.1). Taxonomy (NCBI): domain Eukaryota; kingdom Metazoa; phylum Chordata; class Amphibia; order Anura; family Ranidae; genus Lithobates; species Lithobates pipiens. The sequence continues at coordinate 649,966,036 of NW_027507758.1, forward strand.
CTGTAATGCGCAGGAGTACCTAGATGTACTACAGATTGTGTTTGGTGGGACAGAGAAAATCTCTGAGCTTGCTTATCAGTTAGAGCATTGCTACCAGAAGAAAGGTGAAAAACTATCAGACTACATGGGACGTTTAGATAAAATCCTGCATAGGATGATCCTAAAGAAGGGGATCAGCCCAGGAAAAGTAGATGAGGCCCGTGCTCAACAGGTACTGAGGGGAGCTCAACCCATGGATCCTATTGCATGGACACTGCGTGCCCGACTGGATGGGAAGAATCTGGAGTACACTGACCTCATCCGAATGATCAGAGAGGAAGAGGCCCTACTGGAAGAGAAAAGGGAAGAACATCTCACCGAGCCCGTCAAACAACTGGTAGCAATAGTTACACTGGCCATGACTCCCGCTAGAGATGAGGAGGTGGACACTTTGAAGTTACAGATGTCCCAGGTGATAGAGATGTTGACTGCTATGATGGCGAAAGGTCAAGGGGGAGCCGAGAAACCAAGTCCTAGGAAGGAGTTGTTTCCAGATACACCAACACCAAGCCCCACTCGAGACCGAGAAGAGACGCTATGCTACAACTGCGGGGGCAGTGGCCACTTCGCCAGTAGATGTTCCAGTCCCAAGAAGAAGAAGATAGATAACCGCCAGCCGGCGGGAAACTTCAGAGGGCCCCGGTGAGGGAGTCAACCGGGTGCCCATGCCTTTCAGTGAACTCCAAACTGAATAGAAGGAAGAGAGAGAGAGAAAACCAGACCCCTCAGAAGGAATGCCTACAAATAAGAGACAATAACATCCCTCAGTGGGTTTGTACTCCCATTACTGTGGGGAGGGTCAATGCATACCAGGTTCGAAAAAGAATAAAGTCTAAAACCAACTGGATGAAGACGGGTCCCCAGAAGAGGGTGGCCTCAACCCGACCCTACCCAGAAGAATTGGTCGGTCCGTCCCCCACTGTCTCCATCCAGGTGGAAGGAGTCTACACGAAGGCCCTCCTGGACACTGGAGCTCAAGTGACTTTGTTGTACAGAGACTTCTATGATAGGCACTTGAGCCATTTGCCTATATAGAAGATAGAAGAGCTGGAGATATGGGGCCTGGGAACTCAGAGTTTCCCCTACGATGGTTACCTGCCCATAAAGCTGACCTTCGATCCATCTGTGGCGGGGAAAACAGAGGTGTTTGACACCCTGGCAGTTGTGTGTCCTAGACCGCCCGGGGCCAGCAAGATGTCCCTCATCATAGGGACCAATACAGATCTGGTGCGAAGACTTCTGACCCCTCTAGTGGAGACGAGTAACCATCAAGATCCCAATATCCATCCCATGCTGAAGACAGCCTACCAACGGTTGGTCCTAGAGCAGAAGACCCCAGGAGAGGGGATAGGGAAGGTGTGGAGACTTGGGAGAGAGGGAGTGGTGCTGCAGCCGGGAGAGGTAGCCTGCCTCAGGGCCACAGTGAAGCTTACCTGGGAGCAGCCTGGCCCCTTTGTCATGCTGGAATCCGATCCAAGGGAGGATCACTCAGGCCTGGAAGTGATACCGGAAGTGATTTCAATCAAGGCCCTGAAGAAGGCTCGAGGAAGAGTCCCAGTGAGTGTGAGAAACCCTACGGAGAGACCCATAGAGATCCCTGCCAGAATGCTGTTGGGGCAGGTGAGTCCTGCGGCCCCAGTCAGCTGGTCAGAAGTAAAAGGAACGGGTGAAGGAGGAGATGTTTGGGAAAAACTTTCCATGGAGAACCCGGACCTACCTGGAGCCTGGAAGGAGAGAGCCAAGGCCCAGCTGACTAGATGGGAGAGGATTTTCTCAAAGGATGAGTTTGATGTGGGATGTGCCAGGAGTGCCACCCACCGAATCCGCCTCCAAGAAGACAAACCCTTCAGGGAAAGGGTTAGGCGGGTCCCTCTAGCTGATCTGGAGGATCTGAGGGAGCAGCTTGCGGAGTTGAAGAAGACTGGTATAATTCGGGAGTCTAGAAGTCCCTACGCCTCCCCCATAGTGGTGGTCAGAAAGAAGAATGGGTCGTTGAGGCTTTGTATCGACTACAGGACTCTCAACAGGAGGACCATCACTGACCAGTATACCACACCGAGAATAGAGGATGCCCTACAGAGTTTGTCTGGTGCCAAGTGGTTCAGTGTAATGGACCTCAAGAGTGGGTACTACCAAATCCCCATGCACCAGGAAGACCGAGAGAAGACAGCTTTCATAACCCCAGTGGGATTCTTTGAATTCAACAGAATGCCTCAGGGCCTGTCTGGAGCCCCTGCTACCTTTCAACGCCTCATGGAGAAGACCGTTGGAGACATGAACCTCATAGAAGTCCTTGTGTACTTGGACGATGTCATTGTCTTCGGGAAGACTTTGGAAGAACATGAGGCCAGGTTGGAGAAGGTGTTGAGAAGACTCAGCGAAGAGGGACTCAAGCTTTCTCCCGAGAAGTGCGGGTTTTACCAATCCTCTGTGAACTATCTGGGACACATATTGTCTGAAAAGGGAGTGGCTACAGACCCTGAGAAGTTGGAGGCAGTTACCTCTTGGCCAAGACCGACAACAGTCACAGAGCTCAGATCTTTCCTGGGGTTCTGCTCCTATTATAGAAGATTTGTGGATGGGTTTGCCCGGATTGCCAAGCCACTAAACGAATTGCTCAAGACTGAAGGAGAAGAGGATGGCTTGGGACCCAGGAGGGCCGGTGAGTCGGTTCAAGATCAGTGGAGCCCAAGGTGTGAAGAGGCTTTCCGAACCTTGAAGAGGAGCCTTACCACGGCCCCAGTCCTGGCCTATGCCGACCCCACCAGACCATATGAGCTACATGTCGATGCCAGTCATGAGGGCCTAGGCGGAGTGCTCTATCAAGAGTATGAAGAGCAGCTGCGACCAGTGGCCTATGTGAGCCGGAGCCTGACTCCCTCGGAGAAGAACTACCCCACTCATAAATTGGAGTTCTTGGCCCTCAAATGGGCAGTAGTAGACAAACTGAAGGACTATCTCTATGGGGCGGAGTTTACCGTAAAGACAGATAACAATCCTCTGACCTACCTCTTCACTACTGCAAAGTTAGATGCAACCGGACACAGATGGTTGGCTGCATTATCCGGATTCAACTTCAGTCTAAAGTACAGACCAGGGGCTGGAAATAGGGATGCAGATGCCCTGTCCCGAAGATCTCATGTCATGGTCAATGACTGGGAAGACTGGACCCAGGTAGCACCGGAAGGAGTGCGAGCACTCTGTCAGGGTGCTGAGTTTCAAGCAAGAGGGGGCCCCAGAGCAGAGGAGATAGGAGTCACCGCAGTGGGAGTCCCTCGACCCTACTGTGGGGTAACTCAACTAGCAGAGGAACTCCTGCCAAAGCTGTCCAGAAAGGAGCTGAGCTATGACCAATTGGAAGACCCCATGGGGAGATTGGTCCTTGAAGCTTTGGAGAACGAGAATCCAGAGGGGCTTCGACATCACCCTTCCAAGGAGGCTCGCCTGCTGAGGAAAGAGTTGGATAAGCTACAGGTACATCAGGGAGTGGTCTACCGAAGGGGCCCCTCTGATAACTCAGAAGATAAGTGGCAGTTGTTTCTCCCAGAGAAGCACCGAGAGACGGTACTAATTGCCTTACATGACCAGCATGGCCATCTAGGGGCGGAGAGAACTTTTCAGCTTGTCAGAAGCCGGTTCTATTGGCCCTGTATGAGGGCAGAAGTGGAGGAATATTGCCGTTCTTGTGCACGGTGCATCCAGAGGAAGACTCTACCCCATCAAGCTGCCCCAATGGGCCACCTACAGAGTCAGGGTCCAATGGATCTGGTGTGCATTGACTTTCTCTGCCTCGAACCCGATTTGAGTGGATTGGGAAATGTTCTGGTGGTAACCGATCATTTCACCCGTTATGCCCAGGCTTTCCCCACCAAAGACCAAAAGGCCTCCACTGTGGCCAAGGTGCTCATGGAAAAGTACTTTGTCCACTATGGATTACCACAGAGAATCCACTCAGACCAAGGTAGGGACTTTGAGAGTCGTCTGATCCGGAACCTACTGGACTCATTGGGAGTAGAGAAGACCAGGACTACACCTTATCATCCACAAGGAGATGCCCAACCTGAGAGGTTTAATCGGACCTTACTAAACATGCTTGGAACTCTAGAGACAGAGAAGAAGCAACACTGGAGCCAACCCATATCAGCTTTGGTGCACGCTTACAACTGCACCACAAGTGATGTGACGGGTTACTCCCCCTACCGGCTCATGTTTGGGAGAGAAGCAAGATTGCCGGTGGATCTGGCCTTTGGCATTTCCCTAGACCATGCCTCTGCTACCTCCCACAAGGGATATGTGGACCGACTTAGACACAATTTGAAAGTGGCCCATGAACGAGCTCAGGCGGCCTCGGACCAAAGGGGAGCCCGCAACAAGAGAAACTTCGATCTGAAGGTTCGAGTGCAAGACCTGCAGCCTGGGGACCGTGTACTGCTATGCAATCTGGGGATCCCTGGGAAGCACAAGCTTGCTGATAGATGGAGATCGGAGCCCTATGTCATTTGCAGAAAGCTACCTGGATTGCCTGTGTATAAGCTAAAACCAGAGGGGAAAGTGGGGCCCTTGAAGACTTGGCACAGGAATCATTTGCTCCCGCTTACTGAAGCAGTCAGAATACCTCCAGTGAGAAATCCACCTGAATCTGTTTCCATTCTGGATACCCCGGGACCTAGCACTCAGTCTCAGACCTCCCGGGTTAGAGATGGACAAGATTCCCAACGAGGTGAAGGTGGAAGAGGAGAGCTTGAGTGGCTGTGGCCTTCATCAACTCCAGGAAATTCTGCCATAGATCTCCCACCTACTGAGGATACACAGGATGGGACACTGAACCCAGAAGCTACAGAGTTCATTCCATCTAGTGGTGTGCCTGAAGGCTGGGAAGATATCCCTAGCATTTACTCAGAAGAGGAAGGAACCGATGTTCCAGAACCAGTGATGCTGTCAGAATGTGTTCCTGAAGTAGAGCCTGTGGCACCAGAGCCTGAAGTCCCAAGAGAACAAAGAGCTCGCCGAGTTGTGAGACCCCCCAAGAAGCTAACCTACTCTCAAATGGGGGAGAGCTCTGAGGACTCTGTTGTGACTGCTAGAAGAATTGCTGAACGCTCTAATCCTTCCACTGACCATTTGGTGGAGGGCAACCCCAGCTCACTCTCTGGCACAGTTAGGCAGGCCACTCATGTCAGTGTGACCTGTGGGACAGGGAATCCCACCTCTGAGTTCTGGTGGAAATTCCCAGTACCAACATCATACCCAGCACTTTCAAAATTGGTACAGGATATATGTTAAAAGTTTATCTTTGGGGACCAAAGAGTTTAAGTGGGGGGAGTGTGTAGCGGGGTCTCTTTAAGGACTATAAAACGACTGTTCCCAGAACCCCGCTGGTTCCCAGGATGTTTTGAGTTATGCCCCAGAGACTTATGGGGGAGGGCATATAAGGAGGGGGAGAGGCTTAGTTCGCTCTCTTTGGACACCCCCCTCTCTCCTAGCAAGAGGAGGTCTGTGCTGAACTGCTGAAGGCACAAGGCCTAAAGCCTGGGCCTTGTGCTCTTTTCCAAAGAGCCCTCTGCCAGCTTAGCTGCACCTGAGAGACATTTTCTTATCTTTGCTGCAGTACACCAGAAAGATTGAAGACTCGGAGGTCGGTGGATTCCTGTTCCTAGACGAAAAGGCAGAGAAACCGGACTTGGACTTGTCCGGGTGGTGAGAGCTGTTTAAAGGCAGATGCTTTATCTTTATTATTCGTTTGGATTACAAAGTTGTTCTTCAAGTGCACCACCGAAAGATTGCTAGCGAATATTGTCTCACTGGACTTCCATCTAGATCAGTCAGGCCTGACTGCATAGGTAGATAGTGTTGGATGTTAGTTTACCCATGCAGGGAAGTAGCTGAAAAAGGGCAGCGTTAGAGTTGCATAGCAATACTTTATTATGCTGATTACTCTGTTTATCTCTATTACTGGTTACTGCAGGGACCTGATTATGTGTTGCAATCCAAATGTTTGATTCATGTTATTCCTTTTATAAAAACAATAAGTAAAGTCAGTTATATACTTTCAAGGATTGTCTATGAGCTTGAGTTATCCACCCACGCACACACACATATTTAGAGTATAAGCGATTTAATGTGTATTGCTAGATACTAACTGTGCCAAAGTGGGTAGTGCAGATTGCCGGGGGGTTGGCGGAGCTGTGCTCAGGACCCAAACCAAACTTGCGGCCCTCTTAGGTGAGGGTATCGCTATATATATATATATATATATATATATATATATATATATATATATATATTTACACATTGTGGGCAGATTTGCTCAAGGTAGCATTACCCTCACAGGAGTTTTTTTAGCATTTTAAAAACGAATGCTCACCAGCCTGCTGGCTTTCACTTATAGTGCCACTGCTCTGACCTCAGTCCTAAAGCTGACAATCTGGGGTCGATTTACTAAAACTGGAGAGTGTAAAATCTGGGGCGGCTGTGCATGGGAGCCAATCACCTTCTAACTTCAGCTTGTTCAGTTAAGCTTTGACAAACCTGGAAGCCGATTGGTTTTTGATTGGTTTCTGTGCAGAGCTTCAGCAGATTTTGCACTCTCCACCCTCAATAAATCAACCCCATGGTTTGACCAGTTTGGTGCGGAGGAACTTAAATGTCCATGGGCGTCCCCAGGTAGGGGCAAGGGGGGGTCAAGTGCCCCTCCCTGGAATCAGGGATAGAATCTTAAATTCAGCACAGTTGCTTCGCTATCGGGGTGTGGGCAGCCAAGGTGCTATCAAGCCCCCCCCCCATCACTGTAGTGTGACTTTCGGGGCTCTTTTCCCTGCTCAGTCCAGCAGAGAACTCGGCGGCGCTGTGACAGCAGAAAGGCGAGCTGCGAGCTATCAGAGGTTTCCCCCGCTCACCCCCCCTTTCTCCTGTCAGGGAAAAGAGACGGCGGCTCTCACCAGGTTCCCTGCCCAGCTTCCTGCCCACTCTGTTCCTTCCCTATTGGCCATAACTGAGAGCCAATCAAAGGAGACTAGGAGAGGAGAGCATCATGGGACATGTAGTCCCAAAGATTGGTGGCCCCCGTTTTCCACAGGGAGGAGGCTACAGCTCGATCAAGAGAGAGATTGAGAGACAGCAGCATGGAAAAAAGCTGAGGGAGAGAGTACAGGACAAAGAATGAGGAGTGGGCTGGGTGGAAGCCAGAGAGAGAGAGAGAGAGACACACTGTCCAACACCACCAGAGGGAGAGCTACACTGCCCAGCACCACCAGAGAGACAAAGACCAAGCCACTACCAGGGTACAGACATGCTACACTACTGACCAGAGTGAGCAATTGTCCAGCCGGAGGGATCACTGCTGTAGTTTCTCTGGGTCTGGTAAGAGGGCCTGTTGACAATTATTCATTACTTATCCTAGTGATTGCACTACGTCTGCAGTCTCTGACCAAGACAATGTGATAATTACATTGTTGAAAAGGGGCGGTGCATGGGTGACCCTAAAATGATGCCCCCCCTTGGGAAAAGTTCTGCGGACGCCCATGCCGGAGTCCTGACCTCAACCCTACTGAACAACCCTGGGATGAATTGGAACATTGTGATCCAGGTCAGTGGTGGTGCGTCCATTAACCACTTAAGCCCCGGACCAATTGTCAGCCTAAGGACCAGAGGTCTTTTTACAATTTCGCACACTGCACTGCTTTAACTGGTAATTGCGCGGTCATGCAATGTTGTACCCAAACGAAATTTGCGTCCTTTTCTTCCCACAAATAGAGCTTTCTTTTGATGGTATTTGATTGCCTCTGCGATTTTTATTTTTTACGCTATAAAAGGAAAAAGACCGAAAATTAAAAAAAAAAAAAAAAGATATTTTCTGCTTTTTGTTATAAGAAAAATTGAATAAACTCAATTTTAGTCATACATTTAGGCCAAAATGTATTCAGCCACATGTCTTTAGTAAAAAAAATGTCAATAAGCGTATATTTATTGGTTTGCGCAAAAGTTATAGCGTCTACAAACTAGAGTACATTTTCTGGAATTTACACAGCTTTTATTTTAACGACTGCCTATCTCATTTCTTGAGGTGCTAAAATGGCAGGGCAGTACAACCCCCCCCCCCATGACCCCATTTTGGAAAGTAGACACCCCAAGGATATTGCTGGGGGGCATGTTGAGCCCATTGAATATTTTTTTTTTGTCCCAAGTGATTGAATAATGACAAAAAAAAAAAAGTTTACAAAAAGTTGTCACTAAATGATATATTGCTCACACATGCTATAGGCATAAGTGGAATTACACCCCAAAATATATTCTGCTGCTTCTCCTGAGTACGGGGATACCACATATAGTGATGGACGAACTTCCGACGGGACGTTTCGCGAACGCGAAATGCGAACGGACCCAAACGTTCGCGAAACCGACCGTTCGCCGCGGGCCCCATTGACTTCAATGGGAGGCGAACTTTGCAAACCTTCATGTCGAATTTGCGGCCACGTGGTAATTATTAGGGGGTAAAACGTAGTCCCACCATCTGGACAATGACATAATACATGTATGAGGTGAATTTGGGATCGATAACTACAAGCATTTTTATTTTATTTGGGAAATTGTTCTAACAATTCAGGACTATGGAGCTAATGAAGGCAATGGAGGAGAGGGAAGGTCAGGGACCAGGGTAGGCAAAGAAGAGGGTGCAGGAGATGATCACCAGCAGCGTGACATACCGGAATGACACATGCACCGTGATAGAGGCATCTGACAGCAGCACCGTAATACAGAGCACTGACAGCAGCACCGTGACATACAGCGCTGACAGCAGCACCGTGACATACAGCGCTGACAGCAGCACCGTGACATACAGCGCTGACAGCAGCACCGTGACATACAGCGCTGACAGCAGCACCGTGACATACAGCGCTGACAGCAGCACCGTGACATACAGCGCTGACAGCAGCACCGTGACATACAGCGCTGACAGCAGCACCGTGACATACAGCGCTGACAGCAGCACCGTGACATACAGCGCTGACAGCAGCACCGTGACATACAGCGCTGACAGCAGCACCGTGACATACAGCGCTGACAGCAGCACCGTGACATACAGCACTGACAGCAGCACCGTAAGCAGCCCCAGGAGGAAGTCAGCACAGCACAGGGATGGTGTGATCCCCTCATAATAAGAACCCCCAGGAGGAAGTCAGCACAGCACAGGGATAGTGTGATCCCTTCATAATAAGAACCCCCAGGAGGAAGTCAGCACAGCACAGGGATATCATAAGCAGCCCCAGTAGAAATATGACACCGCTCAACCTCTTCAAAGAGGAGGGTAGGGGCATATAGTACGGTGTGCTTTTTTGGGTCAAGGAAGTGAGCCAAATGAATTAAGAAGGTCTGTGTGCTTGATTAAAAAAATAGTTTATAGACATATACATGGTCTACTGGTCACATGTGTTGAATTCCTCCGAGATCCATGCCTCATTCATTTTTAGAAATGTGAGGTAGTTAACACTGTGGTGAGCTAGGCGAGTACGCTTATCGGTCACAATCCCCCCTGCTGCGCTGAACGTCCTTTCGGACAGGACACTGGATGAGGGGCAAGCCAACAGTTCGATTGCAAATTGGGCAAGCTCTGGCCAGAGGTCAAGCCTGCCCACCCAGTAGTCTAGGGGTTCATCACTCCTCAGAGCGTCCACATCGGCCGTTAACCCAATGTAGTCGGACACCTGACGGTCTAGGCGTTCCCTGATGCTGGATCCGGATGACACCTGTCGATGGGTCGGCTGAAAGAATGACCTCATATCCGAAGTCACCAACACATCTTCAAACCGGCCTCTTCTTGCAGGCGCTGTTGGATTGGTACCCGCAAATCCTTCTCTGGGAGTGGGAATTGCTCCTCTGCCAGCGCACGCAAAAGCAGAATGCAGCATTTCTCGAAGCAAGGCCTGGAAGTGCTGCATTCTGACAGCCCTCTGCGACGGCGGTAACATTTCCGCCATTTTGTGTTTGTACCGGGGGTCTAAGTACGTTGCCACCCAGTACTGGTCCTTGACCCTCATGCTTTTTATACGGGGGTCCCTATTAAAACACTGGAGCATGAAGGCCCCCATTTGCACTAAAGTGGAAGCGGTGTGGTGGCCTGGCTCCTGCTCATCATCCAGGATAATGTCGTCCTCTTCATTCTCCTCTCCCCATCCTCGCACAACAGGGATCCCAGAAAGGTTTAAAGCATGCTCTTCTTGCTCCTGCTCATCCGCCCCGGCACCATCCTCCTCTGACTCCTCATCAGACTCCTGTTGTTGACTTGTCTCAGATAGAGTAGCCCCCCCTGGGAATTCATCCAGCATTGCGACTTCCTCATCTTCCCGCTCCTGCTCCTCCACAGCCTGATCAATGACACGACGCAATGCACGCTCCAGAAAGAAGGCATAAGGTACCATGTCACTGATGGCGCCATGGCTGCGACTGACCAGTTTGGTGATCTCCTCAAATGGCCGCAGAAGTCTGCATGTGTCGCGCATGAGCAGCCACTGGCGCGGTGAAAAAAAACCCAGCTCCCCAGAACCGTTTCTTTCGCAGAGTTCATACAGGTAGACGTTAACTGCACGTTTCTGCTGGAGCAGCCTATCAAGCATATAGAAGGTTGAGTTCCATCGCGTCGGGCAATCGCAAATAAGACGTCTGACCGGCAGATGGTGTCGCCGCTGAATGTCAGCAAGGCGAGCCATGGCCGTGTAAGATCTTCTGAAATGGGCCGAGATTTTCCTTGCCTGCCGCAAGATGTCCTGGACCCCAGGGTATTTGACAAGGAATCGCTGCACGACCAAGTTTAAGACGTGTGCCATGCACGGCACGTGCGTGATTTTGCCCTGTTTCAATGCGCTAAGCAGATTGGCACCGTTGTCACACACCACTTTACCAACTGTCAAATTGAGCGGTGTTAGCCACTCATCTGCCTGTGAACGCAAAGCTGAAAGGAGTGCCGGGCCAGTGTGGCTCTTTGCTTCCAGGCACAACAGACGCAGCACGGCATGGCAACGTCTCACCTGGCATGTGGAATAGGTTCTGGGGAGCTTGGGCGGTGCAGTGGAAGAGACGCTAGCAGCGGAAAAGGAGGAGGCAGCTGAGGAGGAGAGGGAGGAGGATGGAGTAGGAGGAGGAGAAGAAGAGTCAGGCCTGCATGCAATCCGTGGCGGTAAAACCAAATCTACACGGGTGCCACGGGTTACATGCTTGACGGCCGTCAGAAGGTTCACCCAGTGGGCAGTAAAACTGATATACCTTCCCTGCCCGTGTTTGCTAGACCACGTGTCTGTGGTCAGATGTATCTTGGCACCGACACTGTGTGCCAGAGATACATTCACTTGCCGCTGAACATGGCCATATAGCTCTGGGATGCCCTTCTCTGAGAAATACTTCCTTCCTGGGACCTTCCATTGTGGTGTTCCAATGGCCACAAATTTGCGAAAGGCCTCCGAGTCCACCAGTTTATATGGCAGTAGTTGGCGGGCTATGAGTTCTGACAAGCCAGCCGCCAACCGTTGGGCAAGAGGGTTATCCGGCATCATCATTTTTTTACGCTCAAACATTAGGCCCACGGAAGCCTGCCTTTTTGCAGAAAAATGTGAGCTTGGCGTGATGGAAGGTGGAGTGGAGGACAATTGTGAGGAGAGAGGAGAAGGAGAAGTAGAAGACGAGGCTGGACGGTGAGAGCCTGCAGTGTGGCTTTGTGTGTTCCGTTGCTCCCACTGGGCTCGGTGATGGCTGCTCATGTGCCTTCTTAAGGCGGTCGTCCCTAGGTGAGTATTGGGCTTACCGCGACTAACGCGTTGACTGCAAAGATTGCAGATGGCAACGCTATTGTCAGCAGCGGACACGTTAAAAAAAGCCCACACTGCGGAGCCATGTGCCGGTGTCCTGGGAGCGCCAGATGTGACCGTACATGGTCGATGACTCGCTCCTGATACATTTGCAGTCTGCTTTGTCCCTGCTGTGCAATGTAAGTCATTGCTGCTTCTCCTCCCTATCTGCTGGTCCATATCTCCCTCTGAACTCCCCTCCTCTTCCTCTCTTGTGGGCACCCACGTGACATCACTAGACACGTCATCATCAACGTCACCTTCCCCACCGCTATAAGTAGAGATCTCGGAGTAGGCAGCAACACCGGGGACCAACCTCCTCCTTGGGCTGATCTGGGTACTGGCGTCAGACTGCTGAGTAGCGCTTGTTGCTACCTCCTCTTCCTGATCCAATACCAAGAGTGGCTGCGCATCAGAAATGTCCTCTTGATATGGATCGGAAAATAATTCCAGTGACTCAAGCGGAAGGTATGTGGTGGTGGTGGTGGTGGTCGTGTTGTTGGTGGTAGTGTCTTTGGGGGTGCACATAGCAGAGAGTGAAGAAGAGGGTGCAGATCGAGAGGATGAGGAGGGTGCAGAAGAGTAAGGCTGAGCGAGCCACTCAACCAAGTCTGGTGCATCCTTTAAAGTAATTGAACGCACCTTCTGCAACTTCCCACTTTGGCTCAAGCCTGTTGCTCCTGCCCTACCCCTACCACCCCTGCGGAAGGGCCTGCCTCTTCCTCTGCATGTCATTTTTTAAATGACCCTGTGACAAAACTCTTAGTCCCTATACCGCTGAAGGACTGCTGCAGTATAGGTGAGCGGTCAGCAGTGGTGCACGTCAACCCTATCTATTGTGGACCTATAGCGGTCCTTACAGAACAGCAGACTGTACCGCACTCAAGCCTATGTACCGTAGCACCCTATACCAAGTTACCAGTCCTTATAAGAACTTTTGTGGACCAAGCAGGTTGTGTATTAGTGTTTAGCAGACTGTACGTCAGTCCCTATACCGCTGAAGGACTGCTGCAGTATAGGGCAGCGGTCAGCAGTGGTGCACGTCAACCCTATCTATTGTGGACCGATAGCGGTCCTTACAGAACAGCAGACTGTACCGCACTCAAGCCTATGTACCGTAGCACCCTATACCAAGTTACCAGTCCTTATAAGAACTTTTGTGGACCAAGCAGGTTGTGTATTAGTGTTTAGCAGACTGTACGTCAGTCCCTATACCGCTGAAGGACTGCTGCAGTATAGGGCAGCGGTCAGCAGTGGTGCACGTCAACCCTATCTATTGTGGACCGATAGCGGTCCTTACAGAACAGCAGACTGTACCGCACTCAAGCCTATGTACCGTAGCACCCTATACCAAGTTACCAGTCCTTATAAGAACTTTTGTGGAACAAGCAGGTTGTGTGTTAGTGATTAGCAGACTGTACGTCAGTCCCTATACCGCTGAAGGACTGCTGCAGTATAGGTGAGCGGTCAGCAGTGGTGCACGTCAACCCTATCTATTGTGGACCGATAGCGGTCCTTACAGAACAGCAGACTGTACCGCACTCAAGCCTATGTACCGTAGCACCCTATACCAAGTTACCAGTCCTTATAAGAACTTTTGTGGACCAAGCAGGTTGTGTATTAGTGTTTAGCAGACTGTACGTCAGTCCCTATACCGCTGAAGGACTGCTGCAGTATAGGGCAGCGGTCAGCAGTGGTGCACGTCAACCCTATCTATTGTGGACCGATAGCGGTCCTTACAGAACAGCAGACTGTACCGCACTCAAGCCTATGTACCGTAGCACCCTATACCAAGTTACCAGTCCTTATAAGAACTTTTGTGGAACAAGCAGGTTGTGTATTAGTGTTTAGCAGACTGTACGTCAGTCCCTATACCGCTGAAGGACTGCTGCAGTATAGGTGAGCGGTCAGCAGTGGTGCACGTCAACCCTATCTATTGTGGACCGATAGCGGTCCTTACAGAACAGCAGACTGTACCGCACTCAAGCCTATGTACCGTAGCACCCTATACCAAGTTACCAGTCCTTATAAGAACTTTTGTGGAACAAGCAGGTTGTGTGTTAGTGATTAGCAGACTGTACGTCAGTCCCTATACCGCTGAAGGACTGCTGCAGTATAGGTGAGCGGTCAGCAGTGGTGCACGTCAACCCTATCTATTGTGGACCGATAGCGGTCCTTACAGAACAGCAGACTGTACCGCACTCAAGCCTATGTACCGTAGCACCCTATACCAAGTTACCAGTCCTTATAAGAACTTTTGTGGAACAAGCAGGTTGTGTATTAGTGTTTAGCAGACTGTACGTCAGTCCCTATACCGCTGAAGGACTGCTGCAGTATAGGTGAGCGGTCAGCAGTGGTGCACGTCAACCCTATCTATTGTGGACCGATAGCGGTCCTTACAGAACAGCAGACTGTACCGCACTCAAGCCTATGTACCGTAGCACCCTATACCAAGTTACCAGTCCTTATAAGAACTTTTGTGGACCAAGCAGGTTGTGTATTAGTTTTTAGCAGACTGTACGTCAGTCCCTATACCGCTGAAGGACTGCTGCAGTATAGGGCAGCGGTCAGCAGTGGTGCACGTCAACCCTATCTATTGTGGACCGATAGCGGTCCTTACAGAACAGCAGACTGTACCGCACTCAAGCCTATGTACCGTAGCACCCTATACCAAGTTACCAGTCCTTATAAGAACTTTTGTGGAACAAGCAGGTTGTGTGTTAGTGATTAGCAGACTGTACGTCAGTCCCTATACCGCTGAAGGACTGCTGCAGTATAGGGCAGCGGTCAGCAGTGGTGCACGTCAACCCTATCTATTGTGGACCGATAGCGGTCCTTACAGAACAGCAGACTGTACCGCACTCAAGCCTATGTACCGTAGCACCCTATACCAAGTTACCAGTCCTTATAAGAACTTTTGTGGAACAAGTGAGTTGTGAATGTTTAGCAGACTGCAGCAGAAGGGCAGCAGTCAAGTATAATATCCTTTCTATATTTGGAAGAAAGAATATTATACATGTACAAGCCTATTACTGTACCACTGATACCAGTCCTGAAAAGAACCTTTGTGGAACTAATAATAACAGCAAGTCTTTAAAATTACCCTCACTGCCTGACAACACTGCTTCCTTCCTGTCCCTATACAAATTGGCAAAAAAAGAGAACGATTAGTGGTTACTGGAACAGCTCTTTTGTGGACCTTGATAGTAACAGCTAATGATGATGATGATGATGATGATGATGAAAGACTAATCTGGCTGTCCCTGTAGCATACACCGTCCTTTCCCTTTCTCTAAACTAACAAAAGACACTCAGGCTGCTGCAAGAATCAGCAGCACAGCAAACCTATCAACACCTAACACCTATACCAGTCCTGAAAAGAACTTTTGTGTACCAAATAGCTAGTGGTTTATCTCTCCCTACTCCACACAGGAACCTGTCCCTATCTTAACAGAAGAAAGAATGTAAAATGGCCACCGGATCGGGTGTATTTATAGGTTAGGGGGAATGTACAAGTGTCCATGTGCTGTCATGTCTCAATTGGCTGTCCTGTATCACATGATAAACGTGTCACCAAAGGTTAAAGTTCTTGTATACATTAAACACGTAAGTCCGCCGCGGCGAACGACGGAAAAAGGCGTTCGAACGTGCGGACCGCGAATGTCGGAAATTCGCCGCGAAACGACCGCCGGGCGAACCGTTCGGCCATCACTAACCACATATGTGGGACTTTTTGGGAGCCTAGCTGCGTACGGGGCCCCGAAAACCAATCACTGCCTTCAGGATTTCTAAGGGTGCAAATTTTTGATTTCACTCCTCACTACCTATCACAGTTTCGAAGGCCATAAAATGCCAAAATAACACAAAATCCCCCCAAATAACCCCATTTTGGAAAGTAGACACCCCAAGCTATTTACTGAGAGGCATGTTGAGTCCATGAAATATTTTATATTTTGCCACAAGTTGCGGGAATATTACAAACTTTTTTTTTTTTTTTGCACAAAGTTGTCACTAAATGATATATTGCTCACACATGCTATGGGCATAAGTGAAATTACACCCCAAAATAAATTCTGCTGCTTCTCCCGAGTACGGGGATACCACATGTGGGGGACTTTTTGGGAGTCTAGCCGCATATAGGACCCCGAAAACCAAGCACTGCCTTCAGGATTTAAATATAAAACGCTACCAAAAAAACTGTTAGAGATCGCAGGGATCAGGCCTGACTCTGCGAACGCTGCAGTTATGTGTTTAGTGTTTTGTAAGTGACAGTGATCGATCGATACTGCACTTGGGTGGGCTGGGCGGAGGGGCAAAACGCAGGTGCTAGCAGGTATCTGGGCTGATCCCGCTAACAATGCGTTTTTTTGGAACCCTAAACTGCTGGGGACGCTAGTATAGATCTGATCAGATATTGATCTGTTCAGATACTATACCACTACGGGGGGTGTTAGCGGTACTGGCACTAACCTAGCGCTGCCTGGGGCGACGCAGACCCTATCTGACCCTAAAACCTAATTGATATCACCCGCCGGGTGATCAGGGGGTTAAACCTTTATTGGGTAATAAATGGTGGGTGCCCTGATGCTATAAAAAGCAAACAAACTAACCAGAGTCACCCGTAACACTTATACGGTGATCACGGGTGAAAGGGTTAACTAGGGGCAATCAGAGGGTTAAAATCTTTAATAGGTAGTATATGGGGGTCCCTGACACTATATAAAAACCTGACGGGGAACCTAAATAACTAACTGGCTATCCAGCGTCACTAGTGACACTTATGCGGTGATCACTGGTAAAAGGGTTAACTCTAGGGGCAATCAGGGGGTTAAACCTTTATTGGGGGGGGGTAGGGGGCTACCCTGGACCTAATACTAACTGCCCTGACACTTTTTACTGTCACAACTGACACTAAATGCAGTGATCAGTAAATAAATGATCACTGCAATCAGTGACACTGTGACTGGGGGGGGCTGGGGGGGATGGGGGGGCGATTGGGGGGGGGTGATCGGGGGTGACAGTGTGCCTATGTGTACCTACATGTCAGTGTAGTGTTGGTGCACTTACTATGTCCTCTCCTCGCAGTCCGGTCAAAAAGACCGCCCCGAGGAGAATGACATCACTTCCTCCTGCCTGTGTTTACACTACACAGGCGGGGGAAGCTTCTCATTCGCCAGGAGCGATCGAGAGGGGATGGCCAACGGCCATCCCCTCATCCCGGATCGCTCCTGCAGCCGGCGGGAGAGGGTCTGATAGGACCCCCCACCCGCTGGAAGGCAAGCACGTACGGGTACGTGCTTGTGCCCGTACATGCCATTCTGCCGACGTATATCTACATGTGGCGGTCCTTAAGTGGTTAAGGGCGCACGTGCACCGCCCCCTCTCTCCAGCCACCCCCCCTATGTAAAATGGATAGATTCATACATTGCATGAATCTATCCATGGCCCCTGTAGCCACCTCCTATTCAGGCATCTGGACCCTTTTCCGACGTCGGGCGCCTGAATTACAGTAGCGGGGGCGTTTTTTTTTTAAGCACCTGATTAGAGCAAAAGGCTTTAATAGGCTTCAAAAAAGGTGAACTGTGAGCACAGAGCATGGCACCCACAGCTCGCCGCTGTCATCCGCTGCCTGACCTGCCACCACAATGGGGTAAGTTCCGGGCAGACAGCAGGTTTCACAGTGTCTGCATATGATGGGCTCAGAGGCTGCATATTATGGGCACAGTTGGCTGCATATGATGGGCACTGTTGGCTGCATTAGCTGAGTACAGTGGCTACATATGATGGGCACAGAGGCTGCATGTTATGGGCACAGTTGGCTACATATGATGGGTACAGTTGGCTGCATATAATGGGCACAGTTGGCTGCATATGATGGGCACAGTTGGCTGCATTTTCTGGGCACAGTTGGCTGCATTTGCTGGGCACAGTTTGCTGCATTTGATTGGCACAGTTGGCTGCATATTGTGGGCACCGTTGGCTGCATGTGATGGGCACAGTTGGCTGCATATGATGGGCACAGTTGGCTGAATTTACTAGGCACAATTGGCTGCATATGATGGGCACAGTAGCTGCATATGATGGGCACAGTTGGCTGCATTTGCTAGGCACAGTTGGCTGCATATGATGGGCACAGTAGCTGCATATGATGGGCACAGTTGGCTGCATTTGCTAGGCACAGTTGGCTGCATATGATGGGCACAGTAGCTGCATATGATGGGCACAGTGGCTGCATATGATGGGCACAGTTGACTGCATTTGCTAGGCACAGTTGGCTGCATATGATGGGCACTTTGGCTGCATATGATGATTTTGTTTCAATATTTTTCAGAATTTTCAGTTCTTTTGTGCCCCGCCAAAAATTTGGAGCACCAGCTGCCACTGATCCAGGTCATCCAGATTTCCCGATTCATCCAACATCAATGGGGAGGTGCATTGTAGTGTGGCAGCACTAAACACACAGGTTGATTTACTATAGGCAGTTGCTCAATGGCTTAGTAAATGAGGTATCTCTGCAAAGAATATCCAATTGCATGCAAGGAAAAAAGAAAAAAACAGCATTTTTGCTTGCATACGATTGGATGATGGAAGTCAGCAGAGCTTCTGCTCATTTACTAAGCTCTGTGTGCGCTGTGTACAGAATGCAGGGTTCAGGAGAGCATTAGGTATAGAGTGCAGAGCTCAGGAGTATGCTACATACAGAGTGTAGAGTTAAGGGATGCGCCATGTACAGAGTGCAGAATTCAGGAGTGTGCTGTGTACAGAGTTCAGGGGTGCTCTATCTACGGAGTGCAGAGTTCAGAGTGCGCTATGTACAGGGTGAAGAATTCAGGAGTGCGCTATGTACAGGGTGAAGAATTCAGGAGTGCACTATGTACAGGGTGAAGAGTTCAGGAGTGCGCTAAGTACAGGGTGAAGAGTTCTGGAGTAGAGGGTGAAAAGTTCAGGGGTGTACTGTGTACAGAGTGCAGAGTTTAGTAGTGTGCTGTGTACACAGTGCAGAGTTCAGGGGTGTGATTTGTACAGAGTGCAGAGTTTAGGGGTGCTCTGTGTGCAGCGTTCAGGAGTACGCTATGTACAGAGTACAGAGTTCAAAGGTGTGCTGTGTACAGAGTGCAGGGTTCAGGAGTACACAGTGTAGAGAGTGCAGATTGCAGGGGTGTGCTTTGTACAGAGTGCAGGGTTCAGGAGTGTGCTGTTTAAAGAGTGCAGAGTTTGGGGTGCGCTGTGTACAGAGTTCAGGGGTCAGGAGTGTGCTACGAATGGGGTGCAGAGTTCAGGGGTGCACTGTGTGCAAAGTTCAGGAGTGTGCTCTGTACAGAGAGCAGCATTCAGGGGTGCGCTGTGTACAGAGTGCAGAGTCCAGGAGTGTGATGTGTAAAGAGTGCAGAGTTCTGGGTGCGCTATGTACAGAGTGCAGAGTTCAGGAGTGCGCTATATGCAGAGTTCAGGACTGTTCTACGTACAGAGTACAGAGTGTGCTGTTTAAAGAGTGCAGAGTTTGAGGTGCGCTGTGTACAGAGTGCAGAGTTCAGGGGTGTGCTGTGTACAAAGGACAGGGTTTAGGGGTGCGCAATGCACAATGTGCAAGACCAACTCAACCCCCCTCCCTGTGTAGTGGGCTACCACTTCCGCCATGTTTCCGGCTTCAAAACTGGGTGTGGGGGCCACATTTACAAGGCCTGGCGGGCCGCAGTGGACCCCCCGGGCCATGTGTTTGACACACTGTATGTGTGTTAGGGGAACATTGTTATACGATGAAACTTTTCCACCTTTTTTTTTTTACAATTTTACGGCAGAATAAAAATCACTTCTTCCTTTTCTGACAGCTCCGGAGAATTTACATGTGTGAAATTGCAGTTCTGCCAAGCAGGACGCGGCCCTGATAAGCGCCGCGGAGGTGATAATGGATCCCGGGGAAAAAAAAAGGCATCCGGGCTTCAAGGCTGTGCCTCCGTTTCCTCTCACAGATACAATTTAATATGTCATTCGGCGTCTCGCCATGGCGAAGTCATCTTACGGCGGCGGGCAGGATGGGACAGGAACGCAAAGAGACCAAAACCCGCCAGTTCAATCGACAATTATACACCTCGGGGCCGATACAGAGGAGCGAAATTGGGGACAGGATAGCCGTGTGGTCATGCTAAGCCGGAGTCTGAAATCACACGCAAATCCCTTAAGGCGGATAACGCAGCGACTGCAATTTATTCTTAAAAGAGATAAATGTTTTTTTTTGTTTTCTTTTAAGAATCATTCTTACCTAGGTGGATGCAGCATCTGTCCGCCAGCGCCTCTGATGCCGCGTACACACGATCGGAAATTCGGCCAGCAAAAGACCGACGAGAGCTTTTCATCGGAAAACGCGACCGCGTGCAGGCTCCATCGGACTTTTGCTGGGCGAAATTTCCACCAGCAAAAGATTGAGAGATTTTCCGACGGAAAAAGTTTCTATCGCAAATTCCGGTCGTCTGTGGCAATTCCGACACGCAAAATTCCGACGCATCCTCTGAAACAATTCGACGCACGCCTCGGGAAGCGTTGAACTTCATTTTCTCGGCTTGTCGTAGTGTTGCGCGTCACGCCGCGTTCTTGACGGTTCGGAATTTGGTGTGACCGTGTGTAGGCAACGCAAGCTTGAGCGGAATTCCGGTCGGGAAAACCATCAGAGCTTTTTGCGACCATAATTTCCGATTACACTGGGAACCAAGCGATCAAACACCACCGATCGCTCGGTTCTCACAGCTCCCAGAGTCACCAGCACTCTGTTCTGCACCCCTCCTCCCTGCGCTCACTGGAGCGCTGAACTGTGGAGGGGGCGGGAACGGCCGGCTCAGCCTCCCTGCGGCTCGCTGAGAGGCTGAGCCGCGTGCCCCGGTCCAGGCATGTGGGCGGATCCCGACTACATTGTGGCTATCTTGCCCGAGCCTGGACTGGCTCTGTGACATCAGCTGACATCGGGCTTCAGCCCCCCCCCCCCGCTGTCTGCTTAAAACGGGTTACAGAACGAACTGCACTCCTGTAATCCACAGTACAGCCAAACCAACTTCCCCCGTACTGCTCCTTTAACTGCTTGCCCTTTAAGAGGGGCGCGCCGGGAGCTCTGTGAGCGTGATCGCGGGTCCCGTGAACTCGATCTCCGCGGGGATACCCGCGATCGTCTCTCGGAGAGGAAGAACAGGGAGATGCTAATGTAAACAAGCATTCTCCCTGTTCTGCCTAGTGAGACTGTCACTGATCACAGCTCCCCAGTAATCGGTGATCAGTGACGTCTCACACATAGCCCCTCCCACCACAGTTAGAATCACTCCCTAGGACACACTTAACCCCTACAGCGCCACCTAGTGGTTAACCCCTTCACTGCCAGTCACATTTACAAAGTAATCAATGCATTTTTAATTGTACCGATCGCTGTATAAATGTGAACGGTCCCAAAATCACGCCGAAAGTGTCCGATGTGTCTGACATAATGTCGCAGTCACGATAAAAATCGCTGATCGCCGCCATTACTAGTAAAAAAAAATAATAATAATAATAAAAATGCCATAAAACTATATTTTTTTTCTTTACCAAAAATATGTAGAAGAATACGTATCGGCCTAAACTGAGGGAAAAAAGTTATTTTTATATATTTTTTGGGGGATATTTATTATAGCAAAAAGTAAAAAATAATGCGTATTTTTTTTTTTTAAATTGACGCTCTTTTCTTGTTTATAGCGCAAAAAAATAAAAACCGCAGAGGTGATCAAATACCACCAAAAGAAATCTCTATTTGTGGGGGGAAAAAAAAGACGCCAATTTTGTTTGGGCGCCACGTCGCCCGACCGCACAATTGTCAGTTAAAGCGACGCAGTGCCGAATCGCAAAAAGCGCTCTGGTCTTTGGCCAGCCAAATGGTCCGGGGCTGACGCGGTTCATGATCACAGCGTATCTAAATCAGAGAACCAAAATTTCATATGTAGCGCTCACCCCCCAAAAAGGGCCCCTTGTTTTGGCCCCAAGGTTCTTTCCCCAGTCGGTGCTCCTGCAGCCAGACACGGGGGGGGGGGGGGGGGGGGGTAGGGGGGTTGGATTGACTAAAGGCAAATAGACTGGGCACTCTGCAAGGGCAGTTGCTCCAGAGCCTAGTAAATGAACAGAAGCTCTGCTGACTTCCATCATCCGGTCGGTGACACAGGACTTCCTATCCTTTTTGTGAGGCGAGACCCCCCCCCCCCCCCGCTGTCTTCTGGGACCTTTGTGTGTCCCAGAAGACAGCTGGCCATTCCCAAAGCACCATGCGACTCACACATGCGCAGTAGGTTTCTCTTAGTTAGAACAGCGGCGCCGGCACCCAATCCGATGGACAGATCGGCGTCCGGGCGGGCCGACATCGCTGGCTCACTGAACAGGTAAGTGTCCTTATTTTAAAAAATAAAGAAATTTGCGGGTGGAACGCCACTTTAATCATTGCGTTTTGTCATATTTATTATGTTAGAATGATTCATTTTCAAAATTTGTTTTGTAAATTAGTTATTTTCATATCAATTTGAATTTTGAAGTTCAAAGTTTGAATATCAGAAGATGCCTGTATTCGTTCTATTTTATTCTATTCTATTTTTTCCTACCCGACTCTATTCTTTTTATTTTATATTCTATTATTTTTATACTCTTTTATTTTATATTCTGTTCTTTTATTTTATGATCTATTTTATGTTATTCTTTTCTATTCTATTACATTCTATTATTTTATTCTATTCCTTTATATTCTATTATTTTCTATCCTTTCCTACTCTGTTCTTTTTATTTTATATTCTATTCTTTTTCTATTCTTTTATTTTATATTCTGTTCTTTTATTTTCTCATCTATTTTATGTTATTTTCTATTCTATTACTAACAGGCACTGACAGGTGACATGGATAGGCAGCACTTATGGGTGGCACTGATGACCAGGCACTGATGAGACAGAACTGAAGAGCACTAATAGGCGGCACTGATAGGTGGCAGTGATGGGCACTGATAGGCAGGACTGATGGGTGGCACTGATAAGCAGGCACTGAAAGGAAGCACTGACTGGCAGGGCAGGACTGCAGCCTTGCCCATCCATCTGCAGTCTTGTCAGTATCCATCTGCAGCCTTGTCAGTGTAGCCTTGTCATTGCAGTCTTGAAGTTTAAAAATGGCACCGCCGAGATACAGAGTCCTCTGTATCTCTGCGGATCTTGGGTCCTCTTGGCGGCTCTCGGGTCCTCTCGCAGTCCCGAGTGGAGCCAAGAGTAGCCTAGTTTACTTGGCTCGGCTTACAGTCACGCCCAGTCCCTGTGTTATGTCCATCATAGGGCGGGACTGGGCGTGACTGTGAGCGGAGCGGAGCCGAATACACTCAGCTTTATATCTCGGCAGGGCCAGCGGGGCATCCTATTGGATGGGGCCCATGGTCTTGAGCCCAGTCAAACCCAATGGTAAGCCCGGCCCTGCTGACTGGCATCACTGATGGGCATTGACTGGCATCACTGATGGGTTCTGATTGGCATCACTCTGGGCACTGTTGGGGCTGCACTGATGATCAGAGCACACCGCGGATCGCCACGCTGAAATTTTATTAATGGCTAGAACACCGGACAGCACTGCATTGGCCGGCACGGCTCACGGCTCCCATCTCAGCTACAGAATGCGCCCTAAAATCAGGGATTTTTGTACCATAATAAGAATTTTACTCTTACAGACAGACGCCGCTGCCGGAACCCCTCTCCGCCGATCTCGCATGTCATTCAGCGAACGTCCATCAGATTTGCACAATCACTTCGCTGAAAAGTCTCTCTTCCTGCAGACGCTCCAACACACAATTATTACACAGCGGTTGCTCCGCGCTTTGCGCTGGAATACCGCGTTCTGCTATAAAAGCCACGCGTGGATCCTCTGAATGGGATCTTTCACACGGCTAATTGGAATGTTTTTATCTGCTCATCTTGGAGGAGTTTCCTAATGTTCTCTTCTTACTCCCGGACTCCGTCACGACGCGTTTTGCTTTGTCTCAAACTGAAATGAGAAGATGGCTTTCAAGCACGATTCACACCGCGCTCCCTCCACCCCCTCCACCTGTAAGATTTAATAGAGCTGTCAGATATCTCCCCTTAAATCAATTGTTATATCAAAATCAATACGGTATATCTTAGCAGAGATCCCTATTCAGGGGACATTGTTTACACGAGCGGGCCGCCGAGTACAAGCCGGTGCGTTGGCATTTGGTAAATATACGGAAAATTGTTTTCGGCTTTAGTGGGAGAACAAAGCTGGGGGGGGGGCAAAACAATTAGAAAAAGAGATTTATTTTGATAGCAAACTATAGAAAACATCTACAGGAGGGTCAGTAAGGTCCCATGCAGAAGCCTACAGAACCTTCAGACCTTCAGAAGCCTACAAGAAACCATGAAGGGCCCCTATGACTGACGAGGCCCTTTCCATCAGACCCAGGCAGGAGCGGCCAGTCCATTAGGGGCACAGGGGAGCTGCCACCCTGCAGGGTGCCGGACTCATATGTTTGTATGACTTTTTTTTTTCTTTTTAAGACACATGATTAGAGCCTGAGGCTCTAATTAGCTTGAGTAAAGCTGGGCTTGGGGCGCACCCACTTGTGACAATAGCAAAATAATATTTGCTATTGTCTTCCAGCTTCTCCTCCTGACCAGTCAGGACAGGAGGTGGATTGGGTTGGCCAGGAGGAGAAGCTGAGGAAGCTGTGAAGTTGTGAGTGTGGGGGGGGCATCACCGTGAAGGGGTGAGTGCGGGGGGGGAGGGGCGTTACCGTGGAGGGGTGAGTGAGGGGAGGACAGTCACCGTGGAGAGTCTGAGTGCAGGCGGACATGGGGGGGTTTTGTTTGCCAACTCCCCCAAAAAATTTAGCACCAGGCGCCTCTGGTCCCGGGGCTCTTTCCTCTGGTCCTGGGGCCCTTCCCTCCAAGTCCAGGGCCCTTCCAACTGAGCCCAGGGCCCTATCCACTGATCTCTGGGCCCTTTACTTCCATTGTGCGGTCCTTCATAAGCCTCTGTCCACACTGCTGTGTCTCAACCCTACTGAACACCTTTGGGATTAATTGGAAGTCCAATAGAAAGGCAGGTCTTCACATCCAACATCAGTAACTGATCTTACAAACGGGCACAGATTCCCACAGGCCCTCTCCAAAATCATGGGTGGAAGCCTACCCAGATATGTGTTATAGCCACAAGAAAGGGGAGGGTGGGGGCAACTCTGTATTAATAGCTATGGTTTCTAGTGAAGGGTAATGTTAATACTACAACAAGCAAAGACATTGTAGACCATTATGCTCCTCCGACCTTTGGGTAACAGTTTGGAAAGGTCCTTTCCCTGTTCCACCATGACTGTGGCCCTGTGTACAAAGCCAGCTCCATAAAGACATGGTTTGACCAGTTCGGTGTGGAGGAACCCAAGTGTCCTGTACAGAGCCCCGACCTCAAACCTACTGAACACCTTTGGGATGAATTAGAACATTGATCGTGAGCCAGGTCCTCCCATCCATCATCAGTACCTGACCTCACAAATGGGCCCAAATTCCCACAGACACCAAAATCATGTGGAAGGCCTTCTAAGACAAGGGTGGGGGACCAACTCTATATTATTGACCAAGGGTTTCTAGTGAAGGGTACTGTTATGCAGTGTACACACGATCGGACTTTTCGACGGACTAGGTCCGGCGGACTATCCGACGGACTTTGCAGCGGAGGTCCGCTGGACCGTCAAACGAACGGACTTGGCCACACACTATCACACCAAAAGTCAGACGGATTTGACCGTGATGACGTACGACCAGACTAGAATAAGGAAGTTCATAGCCAGTAGCCAATAGCTGCCCTAGCGTCGGTTTTCGTCCGTCGGACTAGCACACAGATGAGCGTATTTTTCGACCCAGACTCGAGTCCATCGGAAAGATTTAAAACATGTTTTATTTCTAGGTCCGTTGGACTTTTGGGGAAAAAAGTCCGCTGCAGCCCAAACGCGTTCGAATTGTCCGATGGATTACGGTCCGCCGGACCTAGTCCGTCGAAAAGTCCAATCGTGTGTCTACGCGGCATTAATCAGGGGCATAACTATAGGGGGTGCAGCAGTTGCAACCGCAACTGGGCCCTGTGCTGCAGGGGGCCCATGCAGCCCCCTCTACATATGGCCGGCAGCAGCATAGGCAGCTAGGGGTACCAGTGCACCATGCACACGGGTGGCTGGAGGTGGAGGGTGACTAGCAGAGCTCCATGCTCGACTATCGCACTGGCTGCTCTTTAGTTGTGCATTCCCCGCATGACCTGTGTCCTCGGCTGGCTCCTCAGAGTACCCCTCTCCTGCTCCATGCATTGCCGCTCAGTCCGATGTCTGTTCTCCCCAGCCAGAGTCCCGCCCCCCCCCCCGAGTCCGGCCCACACTGCACTGCATACTTCTCCCGGGTAAACAAACTTTAAGCACACAGATGCAGTGCAGCCCTATGAGAGCTCCCCGGAGGACACTGCAGGCTTGTCTGCCAGCCCTCCTCCTCCCCCGTCATACACAGATGATGAAAGGTCTTTCTGGGAGATATGCTGATCACCCGTCCAGCACACTGGATGGAGCCCAGGCCAACATGGATGAGTGCGCGGCCTGCAGCTTGGTCATGGTGAGTGAGAGGACCCCATCCCCCACACACCATTACATACCCCCTCCATCTCCCCCTGGGGACAGGGGCCCCTTCTCAGGTGGGGACAGGGACCCCCATCTCCCCTGAGGACAGGGACCCCTTCTCACATGGGGGCAGTAACTTCATCTGCCCTGGAGAAAAGGACCTCATCTGTTCTGGGGACGGGGACCCCATCCTGCCTAGGGACAGTCCCCCAATGGGGCACCTAAAAATAAAATAAATAAAAATAAAATACTGATGCCAGTGGTGGAACTACAGGGTTCACAAAGGTCATACCTGTGACCACACCCTGGAGTTCCACCACCGGACTCGGAGGGAAGGGCCCTGGCTGGGGTTCAGGGGGGCCCTTCATGGTTTCTTGCATCTGGGCCCTGGAGGTTCTAGTTACGCCACTGGCATTAATACTAAATCATACAAAGACATTGTAGACAATTGTGCTCCTCCTACCTTTGGGTATCAGTTTGGGAAAGGGTCCTTTTCTGTTCCACCATGACTGTGCCCATTTACAGCTCCATTGACCACTTTGGTGTGGAGGAACCCAAGTGTCCTGTACAGAGCCCTGACCTCATCCCTTCTGATCACCTTTGGGATGAAATGGAAAGTCTAATAGAAAGGCAGATTTTCTCATCCATCATCAGTACCGACCTCACAAATGGACACAGATTCCCATAGTGACCTTCTAAAATCTTGTAGAAAGCCTTCCCAGAACAGTGGAGAATGTTATAGTCACAAAGGGGGCAACTCCATATTAACACCCATGGAGGGAAGGGTGCAACTCTATAGTAATAGCCATGGTTTTGTGTTGGAATGTCCAACAAGCCTGTATGGGTGAAATGGTCAGGTGTCCATGAACCTTGACCATACACCGTATCTTGCACTGAACCCTAAAGCAATTAGAGAGCAGTGGCCCACTAAGACCACTAAACGCTCACTTACAGCCCCAGTGGTTTGGGCGTTTTCCATACCCTGGCATTAAATCCTGGGGAGAGACTCAATCCAGGGGCATAACTATAGGGGGTGCAGCAGTCGCGACCTCAGCTGGGCCCTGTGATGCAGGGGGCCCATGCAGCCCCCTCTACATATGGCCGGCAACAGCATAGGCAGCTAGGGGTACCAGTGCACCATGCACACAGGTGGCTGGAGGTGGAGGGTGACTAGCAGAGCTCCATGCTCAACTATCGCACTGGCTGCTCTTTAGTTGTGCATTCCCCGCAGGACCTGTGTCCTCGGCCGGCTCCTCAGAGTACCCCTCTCCTGCTCCATGCATTGCCGCTCAGTCCGATGTCTGTTCTCCCCAGCCAGAGTCCCGCCCCCCCCTGAGTCCGGCCCACACTGCACTGCATACTTCTCCCGGGTAAACAAACTTTAAGCACACAGATGCAGTGCAGCCCTATGAGAGCCGGCTCCCCGGAGGACACTGCAGGCTTGTCTGCCAGCCCCCCTCCTCCCCCATCATACACAGATGATTAAAGGTCTTTGTGGGAGATATGCTGATCACCCGTCCAGCACACTGGATGGAGCCCAGGCCAACATGGATGAGTGCGCGGCCTGCAGCTTGGTCATGGTGAGTGAGAGGACCCCATCCCCCACACACCATTACATACCCCCTCCATCTCCCCCTGGGGACAGCGACCCCTTCTCACGTGGGGACAAGGACCCCTTCTCACGTGGGGACAAGGACCCCTTCTCACGTGGGGACAGGGACCCCCACCTCCCCTGGGGACAGGGACCCCTCTCACCTGGGGGCAGTAACTTCATCTGCCCTGGAGAAAAGGGACCTCATCTCTTCTGGAGACGGGGACCCCATCCTGCCTAGGGACAGTCCCCCAATGGGGAACCTAAAAATAAAAAAAAATAATAATAAAAATACTGATACCAGTGGTGGAACTACAGGGCTCACAAAGATCATACCTGTGACCACGCCCTGGAGTTCCACCGCCGGACTCGGAGGGAAGGGCCCTGGCTGGGGTTCAGGGGGGGGGGGCCCCTTCATGGTTTCTTGCATCGGGGGCCCTGAAGGTTCTAGTTACGCCACTGACTCAACCCTTAAATTGCCACAGAACATTTTAGCATTCTTCCTCTCTTCCCGTAAGTTCATCCTAATGAAAGATTGCTGCAGTGTACTGTGCATCAGACAGAACTGTCACATTTAATAATAACGGAGCAAAAGACTGAATGTAAGAAAATCATCTTATCACAAGGCAGGGAAGAAGGATAGAAATATATTGTTTAATCCACAATTAATCTGCCACCCGGCCCCGGAATCCTTCAGGTTATTAAAAGTGACGAGAGTGTCACAGAGTCCTCGGCTCCTCCGAGTTTGTCACATCTTGAAATAATTCTTTAGGCTGTGATCTCCCTCCTCCGCTATTTCCCTTAATATCTCATCACGTCCGAAGCGTCTGAAGTATTCAACAATGTAAAATTGGCGTCTGAACGATCGGAACGGCAATTAAATGTGATGCCCACAGATGAGCTGTCACCATCGATAGCTGCTCCATCCTGCCTTAGGAAAACTCCCTAAATATAGTCTGCCATTTTTTTTAAAGTGTCTTTGCAGAGAGTAGTCTGAAATATAGAGGGGGGGGGGGGGGTCTCTGCAAGCCAGTCTGGGATTTTTTCTTTCACTCATAATGCACCAGACCACCCTACGTCCAAAAAAAAAAAAAAAAAACTGCCTCCTTGTTGCCATTTTTGTGACACCAGTCAGGTGCATTCCAACCTTCTGAGATGACACCTTGTAAGAAAGTCCATGGTTGGCCACCAGCTGGCCCAAGGTACTTCCCTTTGACTTCCTGACATGGGGTACCAAAAGGCCCATTTTATGGAGGCACTCCGCCATCTTGGCTACTCACGTACTCTCAGCTTTAGGACCACTTCACAGCCCATCTGGTTGCTTTTTTGAGTAACCCATTGTCCACGCAGTCTGTCTTTTTTATGGTGTATATGGTACAAAACAGTGCCAACATTTTATTCCTTCAGGTATGTTGATTTTTTTTGGCAAGCCTTGTAATTATTCAATGTGAGTCCAAACCAAATGTGTGGATGCCACTCAGGCTGTAGGAACCCTAATCAATAAAGACTGACCACCCTAAGTATAGGCTAGGACCAATCTCATTCCAGCTCCAAATAGCAATGTACATGGAAGAAAATGTCTGTGAGCCGTACATCTCTGCAAACCCCAGGTATAAAAGGTATAACAGCCTCAGCCCGGGCTCCAGCCAGGCCACACACCCCCAACGTGTTTCGCTCCGCCCCAGAGCTTAATCATGGGGGACCCATGAATGGAGGAGGGGGGGATTGGATGGAGAGAAGAAAACTTGTCCGGAAAGGGTGAAGTTCTGCTTTAAGAAAACCTAAATAAGGGGCAGAAAAGAGGCAGTCTTGTAAGCAAGCAGCCAAAGTCATAGCCCTTGTACACGCGGTCGGACATTCCGACGGAAAATGTCCGATTGGACATTCCGACGGAAAATGTCCGATCGGACCATGTTGTCGGATAATCCGACCGTGTGTGGGCTCCATCGGACTGTTTCCGTCTGAATATCCGACCGACAAAGTTTTAGAGCTGGGCTATAAAATTTTCCGACAACATGATCCGATCCGACTTTGTCTGATCGTTTGTAGAGAATTCCGATCAGACAAAGTGCCACGCATGCTCAGATCAAATTCCTAGACCTAAGCTATCGGCTACTAGCCTGAACGTAGTCCCATCGTAACGAAATAACGTCATCACGTTCCGAGCGATCGGATTTTCCGACAACTTTGTCTGACCGTGTGTACGCAACACCAGTTTCGGACAAAATCCGTCTGACAAAATCCGACGGATTTTGTTGTCAGAATGTCCGACCGTGTGCACAAGGGCTTAAACATGCAGCACCTTCCAAGTTGGGTTGCTAGGTCAAATTTCGTTTTTGGCTCCTTCTTTAATCAAGGGAGCAGAGATTGTTTGGTCTAGTCTGTTCAACGTTTTAAAGGCTGGGAGTTTGTTTGTTTTCCCCCTGCCTCTAGAAGAAGTTTCTAGAGCTTAGGGAGGGAGAATTCAAATAACCAGCTTTAATATTGATCAGGGACTAGTCGATACCTGAGGAGGGGTGCCCAGAAGGCGGCTGGGAAGCTGATAAATAGTCTGGAGCCAAGGCTCTAGGGCTGCTGCCCTGGCAGGCAGCCGATGGACTGGGCTACTGTTCTGTGGGGTCCCAGTGGGTACAGGACTGGGACCTGGAAGTAGCCTGAAACTGACTGCAGGGTTTATCCAAGGGGATCTGGTCTGTCTCACTTACTGGACTGTGTCCAGTAGAAGCTGAAAGATGCTCAGCTGTCTTCGGAACCCTAAATTGATCCCTGTGTGACTGTACAGTGTTTGAAAGATTGCAGTGGGTACCAGAAGTGTGCGCTTGTGCAAGGTAACCAAATGCGCAAGAGATTTGCCCCCATGGTCTTCAGCTGTGAGGAAATATCTTATTCACTATCCACATTTACTTAAAGCAAAACTCTGGGAAAAACTGTCCTTTTTGCTGATTTCCTACATTTAACAAAAATGTCATTCATCTTCTTGTTACCTTAGTAGTTCCTCTGTAATAGCCTTACAATTTTCAAATTAAATCGTTACTTTCCAGGGGTTTCCCGTTTGAAAGACCGGTGGCAACTATTCCTCCTATTCCCTCAGCCACCGGTCTTGGCACATCCCATCTGTAGTTCGATCTATACCAAGCAGGGATGTACTTCCGTCCCTGCTTTTTTTAATGGGCAGACCAGGACTTACAGTCCCTTGGTCTGTATTGCCCATGGAGGCGGTGTCCTAATCCTTCATACAATCTGCCCATCCTCCACTGTCAAAAACTGTACTGCCCACTCACTATCAGACTCCTCTCCCTGTACCAATTACCTTTAGACCGGCTTGTCATTCCCTCATTTGGCCACCTGTCACTGCTGCCTGACACCTTCCCACATCTCCACCCCCCCCCCCCCCCATCTACCTCACTGCCCGATACCTTCCCACAGCTTCCTCTCCCTCCCCACCTAAGCCACTGCCTGATACCTTCCTGCATCTACCTCCTCCTCTTATCCACCTCACTGCCCAATACTTTCCCGCATCTACCCCCCCATCTACCCCACTGCCCGATACCTTCCTGCATCTACCTACCTCCCCCTCTTATCTACCTCACTGCCCAATACTTTCTTCCACCCCCCCATCTACCTCACTGCCCGATACCTTCCTGCATCTACCCCCCCATCTACCTCACTGCCCGATACCTTCCTGCATCTACCCCCCCATTTACCTCACTGCCCGATACCTTCCTGCATCTACCCCCCCTGTACCTCACTGCCTGATACCTTCCTGCATCTACCCCCCCCATCTACCCCACTGCCCAATACCTTCCTGCATCTACCTCCCCCTCATTTACCTCACTGCCCGATGCCTTCCTGCATCCCCCCATCTACCTCACTGCCCGATGCCTTCCTGCATCTACCCCCCCATCTACCTCACTGCCCGATACCTTCCTGCATCTACCCCCATCTACCTAACTGCCAGATACCTTCCTGCATCTACCCCCCATCTACCTCACTGCCTGATACCTTCCTGCATCTACCCCCCTCTTATCCACCTCACTGCTCAATACCTTCACGCATCTTCCTCTCTCCCCTCCACCTACCCCACTGCCCAATGCCTTCCTGCATCTTCCTCCTCCTCTTATCCACCTCACTGCCAGATACCTTCCTGCATCTCCCCCCATCTACCTCACTGCCCGATACCTTCCTGTAATTACCCCCCCTATGTACCTCACTGCCTGATACCTTCCTACATCTACCCCACCCATGTACCGTACCTCACTGCCCAATACCTTCCTGCATCTATACCCCCTATCTACCGCATTGCCCGATACCTTCCTGCATCTACCCCCCCCCCCCTCTTATTCACCTCACTGCCTAATACCTTCCTGCATCTACCCCCCCCCCCCATCTACCCCACTACCCAATACCTTCCTGCATCTTCCTCTCCCCCTTACTGCTCCATCTGTGCTTCTGGATGTTTTGGAACATCCCATGTCCTAATCCCTCTACTGCCCCAAGTTCTACAAGCAATAATAAAAAAAAAAAAAAAAAAAAAAAAACCTTCCCCTAGACTGTTTATTGAAGTCAGAATACATGGGCAGTTGATTAGGGGACTTGAGGCACCTGCGGGGGCAGCGCTACAAACATATAATATTGAGTATTTAGCAGAGCAGTTCTGCAGCAGTTTTGTAAATTTTATTTAACCCCTTTGCACCTATATGTGACCTGTACACACGATAGGATTTTCCGACAACAAAATCCATGGATTTTTTCCGACGGCTGTTGACTGAAACTTGTCTTGCATACACACGGCCACACAAATGTTGTCGGAAATTCCGAAACGTCAAGAACGCCGTGACGTACAACGCGCACGGCGAGCCGAGAAAAATGAAGTTCAATAGCCGGTGCGGCTCTTCTGCTCGATTTTCCAAACATGCTACGCAGTTTTCTGCGTCGGACTTATGTACACACGCTCTGAATTTCCGACAACAAGTTTGTTTGTCGGAAAATTTGAGAACCTGCTCTCAAACATTTTGTTGGCAGAAATTAAGACAACAAATGTTCTATGGAGCGTACGCACACACGGTCGGACTTTCCGACAACAAGCTCACATCCAACGTTTGTTGTCGGAAAATCCTATCGTGTGTACAGGGCATAAGCGTTAAACAAATGTTAATGCCTATTGCCTAAGAACAATTTTTCAACGTTGGCATGTGTTAGTAAAACTGTATATATCATCACAACTACATTGTTGTGTATACCGTGTTTTTTTTTTTTTTCAGGACAAATTGGTCTTTCATTTGGTGTTAAATCGTAATGATATCACCTGATTTTTTTTTCTTTTTCTGTTATCAAAGGAAAACTGGCCCAAAATAGTAAAAAAAATAAAAATAAAAGTTTTCAAAATGTAGCTGTATATCTATGGTTGCCACCTGTCCAGGATTCACCCGGACAGTTCGGGTTCGGAATCATGCGTTTGGGTTTCAGACCACCTGCAACCCGGACACATTATTCAGACCAGACTGTGGCTTTCCAGCAGGGTTGTTGGCTGCAGTTGTCTAAGCCGAGAGTGTCTGTTACACTCTCTTTCACACTGCCCAAAGCCAGCACTAACAAACCATATCCTCCCCCCCCCCCCACACACAGACAGGAGAGGAGAGAGGGCTTGATCTGCTCCTCTTCCTCCCAACCCTACTCCTCTGTGTCTGTCCACACTTCAATCCCTGGCGCTGTGCCTCAGAACTCAGAAAAGGAAAATGGGGGCCAGAAATTTGAAGTCCAGCAGCCTCAGCTACATCTAGATGAGAGGTGCTGACTGCCAAGGGGTGAGTGAGCTCACCATCCATCTCTGTCTCTGACTGAAGTCCCCCCCCCCTTCTCTCTCCTGCGTCTGAGTGAGTACAATAAGATAAATCGGGGTTCTCCGAGCACCCGTTACATCGGAGTTCCCCTTTACACCAGTGGCCACCGTGTTCCCCCTTACATCAGAGTCCTCTCCGTACCTCAGAGTTCTCAGGGTTCCCCCTTAGATCAGAGTTCCCAGAACATCTCTCATGTCAGAGCCCCCAGAGATCTTCCTTACATCAGAATCTGCATAGTCCCCCCTTACAGTGTAGGGGAACTCTGCAAGTGCAGATGTAAAGGGGGACTTTGTGGACGCTGATGTAAAGGGGGACTTTGTGGACGCTGATGTAAAGGGGGACTTTGTGGACTCTGATGTAAAAAGGGAACTCTGTGGACTCTGATGTAAAGGGGACTCTTGTAATTAACTTCATTTGATTAGAAATGTTATTTAATTGTAAAATATGTATAATTTATACTATAAAAAAAGATTGTTGTGCGCTGCTAAAGTGTTCGGGTTTGACTTGAAGAAAAGGTGGCAACCCTATGTATATCCACTTAAAGCGGAGGTCCACCTTAAAATGGACCTCCGCTCATCGGAATCCCCCCCCCTCCGGCGCCACAATTGGCACCTTTCAGGGGGGAGGGGGGTGCAGTTATCTGGATAATCCAGGTAACTGCACCCACTTCCGGGACAGCTGTCTGCGGAAAGGGGCGTAGATTACGCCCCTTTCCGCAACTGCCCGCCCCTTTGCGCAAGTGACCCGCTGCCTGCTGGGAAACACACAGATCCCAGAGGCAGCGGGGACCGTCCGGATTGCGCCGCGCGGCTCGCGCATGCGCAGTAGGGAACCGGGAAATGAAGCCGAAAGGCTCCATTTCCTGATTCCCATACCCAAGATGGCGGCGGCAGGACCCGACAGACGACCTAGCGATCGGCTTCGGGTGCCGACATCGTGGGCGCGCTGGACAGGTAAGTGTCACTATTTTAAAAGTCAGCAGCTGCAGTATTTGTAGCTGCTGGCTTTTAAAAAAAAACTCCCGCTTTAAGGACCAAGCCTCGTTTTCAGATTTGGCATTTACATGTTTATCCCCTTCATGACTAAGCCTATTTTTGACATTTGGTGTTTACAAGTTAAAATCCATAGAAAATTACTTGGAACCCCCAAACATTATATATATATTTATTTTTTAGCAGAGACCCTAGAGAATAAAACGGCGATTGTTGCAATATTTTATGTCACAAGGTATTTGCGCAGCGGGTGTTTTAAACGCAACTTTTTGGGAAAAGGGACACTTTCATGAATTAAAAAAAAAAAACGAAACAGTAAAATTAGCCCAATTTTTTTTGCATAATGTGAAAGATAATGTTACGCCGAGTAAATAGATACCCAACATGTCACACTTTATAATTTGCACGCACTCGTGGATTGACGACAAAGTACGGTACCTAAAAATCTCAATAGGCGACGCTTTAAATTTTGTTTCTACGGTTACCAGTTTAGTGTTACAGAGGGGGTCTAGTGCTAGAATTATTGCTCTCGCTCTGACGATCGCGGCGATACCTCACATGTGTGAATTGAACACCGTTTACATATGCGGGCGGGACTTCCGTATGCGTTTTCTTTGCTTCGCGAGCTCGCGGGGACGGCGGGCGCTTTAAAAATATATATATATTTTTTTTATTTTTTTTATTTATTTTATAATGAATAAATTGTTTTAAAAAATAAAATAAAAATTTGATCACTTTTATTGCTGTCACAAGGAATGTAAATATCCCTTGTAATAGAAAAAAGCATTAAAAAGGTCCTCTTAAAGCGGAGGTCCACCCTAAAATGGACCTCCGCTCATCGGAATCCCCCCCCCTCCGGCGCCACAATCGGCACCTTTCAGGGGGGAGGGGGGTGCAGTTACCTGGATAATCCAGGTAACTGCACCCACTTCCGGGCTAGCTCTCTGCGGAAAGGGGCGTACGTTACGCCCCTTTCCGCAAGCGCCCGCCCCCTTCAGCAAGTGCCCCGCTGCCTGCTGGGAAACACACAGCTCCCAGAGGCAGCGGGGACCATCCGGATTGCGCCGCGCGGCTCGCGCATGCGCAGTAGGGAACCGGGAAATGAAGCCGAAAGGCTCCATTTCCTGATTCCCATACCCAAGATGGCGGCGGCAGGACCCGCCAGACGAGCGAGCGATCGGCTTCGGGTGCCGACATCGCGGGCGCGCTGGACAGGTAAGTGTCACTATTTAAAAGTCAGCAGCTGCAGTATTTGTAGCTGCTGGCTTTTAAAAAAAAAAAAAAACGCGGAGTCCCGGTGGACTCCCGCTTTAAATATGGGATCTGGGGGGTCAAAAAGTCCTCAGATCTCATATTTGGACTTAAATGCAAAAAAAAAAAAAAAAAAATGTAATTTGAAAAAAATATACCCACCGCGGAGACCACCGTTATCGTACACAGGACCGCCTCCTGTAAAGAGGGATTTCTCGGTTGTGGCGGCATCTGCTGCCGTTACTGAGATATCCCTCTTCAAAGTACCGACATATATGTACAGGAAGCGGTCCTTAACCACTTACAGACCGGACCATTTTGCTGGTCAAAGACCAGACCACTTTTTGCGATTAGGCACTGCGTCGTTTTAACTGACAATTGCGCGGTCGTGCGACGTGGCTCCCAAACAAAATTGACGTCCTTTTTTTCCCACAAATACAGCTTTCTTTTGGTGGTATTTGATCACCCCTGCGGTTTTTATTTTTTGCGCTATAAACAAAAATAGAGCGACAATTTTGAAAAAAACTCATTATTTTTTACTTTTTGTTATAATAAATATCCCCCAAAAATATATAAAAAAAACATTTTTTTCCCTCAGTTTAGGCCGATACCTATTCTTCTACATATTTTTGGTAAAAAAAAGTCGCAATAAGCGATTATTGATTGGTTTGCGCAAAAGTTATAGCGTTTACAAAATAGGGATAGTTTTATAGCATTTTTATTAATAATTTTTTATTATTTTTTTTTTACTAGTAATGGCGGCGATCAGCGATTTTTATTGTGACTGCGACATTGTGGCGGACACATCGGACATTTTTGACACATTTTTGGGACCATTGTCATTTATACAGTAATCACTGCTATATAAATCCAGTGATTCCTGTGTAAATGACACTGGCAGTGAAGGGGTTAACCAGTGGGTGGCAGTGTAGGGGTTAAGTGTTCCTAGGGGTGTGTTACTAACTGTGGGGGGGTTGGGCTTTCATTTAGTGAACACTGATCTCTGCTCCAATCACATGGAGCAGAGATCAGCGTCACTAGTTGCTAGGCAGAATGGAGAAATGCCTTTTACACGGCATTTCCTCCATTCAGCCGTCCCGTGAGACGATCGCGGGTATGCGATCGGACTCACGGGGGTCCCGACCAGCGCGGGAGCGTGCCGCCGGCGGCGCGCTCCCGATGGCAGGGCGGCATTGACGATTGGACGTACCTGTACGCTAATATGCCTGCCCGTGCCATTCTGTCGACGTACATCGGCGTGCGCTGGTCGGGAACCGGTTAAGTGGATATTTCTTGCTATTACCATAACATTCCACCAAAGAACAACCCAAATTAAATTCCACTGCTCCTGACGATCACAGCGATGCCGCAAGATCTCTGTGCTGTTGGTGACCTGTACTCCTTCCAGAGTTTAAAAGCTACACCCAGTCACAAATTCATCGGCATTGGGGTGGCTACAGGATCACCAGTTTCCTCCTTCTCATATCTGCCAGGCTCTTTGTAGTGAGGGAGATGTAGACCCCACCATAGGACAGCTGGACTCTTTCCCACCAACTTCCTTCTGGCTCTCTCCAGCTGGGACCTCAATGTCTTCTTATGCCGCGTACACACGATCGGAATTTTGGTCGGAAAAAAACTCTGATGGTTTTCCCGACGGAATTCCGATGGGATTTCACTCAAGCTGTCTTGCATGCACATGGTCACACCAAATTTCCGACCGTCAAGAACGCGACTAGAAAAAGGACGTTCAATACCTAGTAGCCAATAACTTCCATCTCGTAGTTGAGTCTGAGCATGCGTGAGTTTTTGCGTATCGGAATTGCATACACACGATCGGAATTTCCGATAGAAAGTTTTTCCGTCGGGAAAATTGAGAACATGCTCTCAAATTTTTGCTGGCGGGAATTCGGCCAGCTAAATTCCGATGGAGCATACATGCGGTTGCATTTTCGGTTGAAAAGCTCCTATCGGTCTTTTGCTGGCCAATATTCTGATTGTGTGTATGCGGCATTACAGATCCTTCCCTGAAAGGAACACTCCCCTTGCTGCCTAGGCCTCAGACTTTTTATTGGCTCTCCCTCCACCTTCTGGGCACATCTCCCCAAGGATTGGCTGGAGGGCCATAAATATTCAGGCTGACTGTTCTGCTCTCCCTCCCATAATACTTCTTGAAAACTCCAGAAGACACCAACAATGGGGAAAGTAGCAGAACAGCAGTCTGTGAAACACCGAGCAGCCCTAAATAATCAACCCCTACTCCACTGATTACAAAGGAACTAGACTAAATTTACCCAGCAGCCTACTCTATACTAGGAGGTGCTACAGTAGATTTATCTGGGGGGGGGGGGGGGTGGATTCTCATACTCATAAGTACTGCAACTTCTTCTCCTAAATCAGCACACAGGGCTTACGGAGGAGTGATGAGTTTCAGCATCAGTGGGAGTAAATAATCCTCCGTCAGTGGGAGAAATTGTACCCCATCATTGGTGTAATTGAAAGGAATTGTACCCCATCATTGGGAGGAATTGTGCCCCATTGTTGGTGTCTTTATGAGGAATTGTGCCCAATTGTTGGTGTCATTGGGAGGAATTGTGCCCCATCATTGGTGTAATTGGGCCCCATTATTGGTGTCATCTGGAGGAACTGTGCCCCATCACTGATGTCATTGGTAGTAATCGTGCTCCATTGTTGGAGTCAGTGGGAGGGATTGTGCCACATCATTGGTGCCATTGGGGGGAATTGTACCCCATTATTGGTGCCATTGGGAGAAATCGTACGCCATCACTGGTGTCATTGGGAGAAATTGTGCCCCACTGTTGGTGCCATTGGGAGGAATTGAGCCCCATTGTTGGTGCCATTGGGAGGAATTGTGCCCATTGTTGATGTCTGTCAGGGCTGGCTTAGCCTTTCCTTCTCTGGGCTGGCTGCTCAGCTGTCAGCTAATTGGCAGCTCTCATCTCTCTCCACAGCTACCAGCTTATCCTGATCCTGCTCGTCTGACCTGCCTACTTAAAGCTGTCCAGCTCACTTCACCTCTGCCTTCGCCTTCACATCACAAGAAACCATATCCTGCGGTTCTGTTTAAAGACTGGCTTGCTGACATCCCTTCAGGCTCCTTATCCTGCTTACTGTTCCTCCACTTGGATCCCTGACTTCTGGCCTGGCTGATTACCCGAACTGGTTACTGAACTCTGGCCTGGCTGACTACTCTATCCGGTTACTGGACTCTGGCTATGCTTTGACTACGCTTACTCTATTTACCTTTTTTTTATATTTAATAAACAAGTGTGATTTAATTGTACTTCTGTCTCGGTCTGATTTATGGTTTCTGACAATATCATTGGGAGGAATTGTGCCCCATCGTTAGTGTAATTGGGCCCCATTGTTGGTATCATCTTGGAGGAACTGTGCCCCATCACTGATGTTATTGGTAGGAATTGTGCTTCATTGTTGGTGTCATTGGGAGGAATTGTGCTCCATCGTTGGTGTAATTGGGCCCCATTGTTGGTGTCATCTGGAGGAACGGTGAACCATCACTGATGTTATTGCTAGTAATTGTGCTTCATCATTGGTGTCATTGGGAGGAATAGTGCCCCATCATTGGTGTAATTGGGAGGAATTGTGTCCCATCATTGGTGTAATTGGGCCCCGTTGTTGCTATCATCTGGGAGGAACTGTGCCCCATCACTGATGTTATTGGTAGTAATTGTGCTTCATTGTTGGTGTCATTGGGAGGAATTGTGCTCCATCGTTGGTGTAATTGGGCCCCATTGTTGGTGTCATCTGGAGGAACGGTGCCCCATCACTGATGCTATTGGTAGTAATTGTGCTTCATCATTGGTAGTAATTGTGACAACATTGTTGGTGTCATTGGTGGGATTTGTTCCCTTCATTGGTGACAGTGAATAAAATAGTGCTTCAAGGGCCGGATAAAAAAAAGCAAAGGGTTGCATCCGGTCATGTCATGTGCATCATGTCATTGGGAGGAATAGTGCCCCATCATTGGTGTAATTGGGAGGAATTGTGTCCCATCATTGGTTTTATTGGGAGAAATTGTACCCCATCATTGGTGTCATTGGGAGGAATTGTGCCCTATCATTGGTGTAATTGGGCCCCATTGTTGGTGTCATCTGAGAGGAACGGTGCCCCATCACTGATGCAATTGGTAGTAATTGTGACAACATTGTTGGTGTCATTGGTGGGATTTGTTCCCTTCAATGATGACAGTGAATAAAATAGTGCTTTAAGGGCCGGATAAAAAAAAAGCAAAGGGTTGCATCCGGCCCCTGGGCAGCAATTTGGAGACCACTGATCTATATTACAGAAGAGAAAGGTATTGGAGGCCACAGCTGCTAAAGAGTGAGATTCTTATTAGGACCTCATGGGAGGGGCCAGTGCAGCAAAGAAGAAAACCAGCCAATGGCACACCCATGTGAGGTTTCAGCAGATAAATGCACATTTTTGAGGTTCTCCAGAGTTTAGAAAACGTACTGTACAGTATTGCTCAAGCGGCGTGCGAAGCTGTTAGGGAATGCGGTGTATTTTTTTAAGAGAATTTATAGGTGTATGAAAAGAAATAAAACAAGGCGGTTAGTCTTCAGCTGGAATAGGCTGAAATGTTATGTTAAGGAACGTTCTCACCCCGGGGCGATGCTGGTACCTGTCACACACACCGCTCTGAGCCGCTGCAATGAGCAATAATCACAATTCCTTCACTTCTCCAAACTCCAACCGCAAACAGCAAATACGGCAAACCAAATAAATGTCTGAAGTGGAAACATTTAGGGGAAACAGAAATTGTCGCCTGTAGAGTACGGAGAACGTTTTGTACCGCCAGCACACGTATTTTATAGGGCTGGGGGCTGGACAGAAGTATGGGAGCTGCCAGCGCCCCTCATATCACCATAGTTGCCAACATTTTAGAACCATTTTTAGGGACCCTTTTTTTTTCCTGTATGTCCAGAAAGCCAGTGTAGGAGGAAAATGATGATAATTAGGGGCGGGGCATTCATTTGTTGGTGTGCGGTTCAACAGGGATCTTAAAAAATACGGCTAAAAAATGGACGTGGTGTAAATTACGCAAAATATTGGGTGTGGCTTAAATGGGGTCTGGTTAAATGGAGTTTGAGATTACTTGCGTAGTGGAGAATGTGGTCATGATAAATCTGCAATGTAGGTAAGGAAGTGTACAGAGGGCAGTGGTATGTAGGGCAGTGTACAGAGGGCAGTAGTATGTAGGGCAGTGTACAGAGATAACTAGTATGTAGAGCAGTGTACAGAGGTCAGTAGGATGTAGGGCAGTGTACAGAGGTCAGTAGTATGTAGGGCAGTGTACAGAGGGCAGTAGTATGTAGGGCAGTGTACAGAGGGCAGTAGTATGTAGGGCAGTGTACAGAGGGCAGTAGTATGTAGGGCAGTGTACAGAGGTAACTAGTATGTAGAGCAGTGTACAGAGGGCAGTGGTATGTAGGGCAGTGTACAGAGGGCAGTAGTATGTAGGGCAGTGTACAGAGGGCAGTGGTATGTAGGGCATTGTACAGAGGTAACTAGTATGTAGAGCAGTGTACAGAGGTCAGTAGGATGTAGGGCAGTGTACAGATGTCAGTAGTATGTAGGGCAGTGTACAGAGGTCAGTAAGATGTAGGGCAGTGTACAGAGGGCAGTAGTATGTAGGGCAGTGTACAGAGGGCAGTAGGATGTAGGGCACTGTACAGAGGGCAGTGGTATGTAGGACAGTATACAGAGGGCAGTGGGATAGAGGGCAGTAGGATGTAGGGCAGTGTACAGAGGGCAGTGATATGTAGGGTAGTGTACAGAAGGCAATAGGATGTAGGGCAGTGTACAGAGGTCAGTAGTGTGTAGGTCAGTAGTATGTAGGGCAGTTTACAGAGGCCAGTAGGATGTAGGGTAGTGTACAGAGGTCAGTAGGATGTAGGGCAGTGGACAGAGGTCAGTAGTATGTAGGGCAATGCACAGAGGTCAGTAGGATGTAGGGCAGTGTACAGAGGTAAGTAGGATGTAGGGCAGTGTACAGAGGTAAGTAGGATGTAGGGCAATGTACAGAGGTCAGTAGTATGTAGGGCAGTGTACAGAGGTCAGTAGGATGTAGGACAGTGTACAGAGGTCAGTCGGATGTAGGGCAGTGTACACAGGTCAATAGTTTACATCCTACTGACCTCTGTACACGGCCCTACATACTAGTTACCTCTGTACACTGCTCTCCATACTACTGACCTCTGTAGACTGCCCTACATACTACTGACCTTATATGGCAGTAGTTGGCAGGCTATCAGTTCTGACAAGCCAGCCGTCAACCGTTGGGCAAGAGGGTTATCCGGCGTCATCATTTTTTTACGCTCGAACATTTGGCCCACGGAAGCCTGCCTTTTTCCAGAAAAACATGAGCTTGGCGTGATGGAAGGTGGAGTGGAGGACAATTGTGAGGAGAGAGGAGAAGGAGAAGACGAGGCTGGACGGTGAGAGCCTGCAGTGTGGCTTTGTGTGTTCCGTTGCTCCCACTGGGCTCGGTGATGGCTGCTCATGTGCCTTCTTAAGGCGGTCGTCCCTAGGTGAGTGTTGGGCTTACCGCGACTTATGCGTTGACTGCAAAGATTGCAGATGGCAACGCTATTGTCAGCAGCGGACACGTTAAAAAAAGCCCACACTGCGGAGCCATGTGCCGGTGTCCTGGGAGCGCCAGATGTGACCGTACATGGTCGATGACTCGCTCCTGATACATTCGCAGTCTACTTTGTCCCTCCTGTGCAATGTAAGTTATTCCTGCTTCTCCTCCCTATCTGCTGGTCCATATCTCCCTCTGAACTCCCCTCCTCTTCCTCTCTTGTGGGCACCCACATGACATCACTAGACACGTCATCATCAACGTCACCTTCCCCACCGCTATAAGTAGAGATCTCGGAGTAGGCAGCAACACCGGGGACCAACCTCCTCCTTGGGCTGATCTGGGTACTGTCATCAGACTGCTGAGTGGCGGTTGTTGCTACCTCCTCTGCCTGATCCAATGCCAAGAGTGGCTGCGCATCAGAAATGTCCTCTTGATATGGATCGGAAAATAATTCCTGTGACTCAAGCGGAGGGTATATGGTGGTGGTGGTGGTAGTGTCTGTGGGGGTGCACACAGGAGAGAGTGAAGAAGAGGGTGCAGATCGAGAGGATGAGGAGGGTGCAGAAGAGTAAGGCTGAGTGAGCCACTCAACCAAGTCTGGTGCATCTTTTGATGTAATCGCACGCACCTTCTGCAATTTGCCACTTTGGCTCAAGCCTGTTGCTCCTGCCCTACCCCTACCACCCCTGCGGAAGGGCCTGCCTCTTCCTCTGCCTGTCATTTTATTAAATGACCCTGTGACAAAAGTCTCTAGAGAAGTGCAGTATGTATGTGGAAGAAGGTATATAACACCCTGCTTCAATCTGTCGTTTTTGGGGGCCACTGGTCTATCACACCAGTTATAATACTTTTTTTTATTGCGTTT
The DNA here is from genome assembly GCF_037356315.1 of Lithobates pipiens. Classification (NCBI taxonomy): domain Eukaryota; kingdom Metazoa; phylum Chordata; class Amphibia; order Anura; family Ranidae; genus Lithobates; species Lithobates pipiens. Next base: position 650,009,714 of record NW_027507758.1, read on the forward strand.
GTCGCTCTTTGTAGTATCGCTGCAGAACCGCTCAGCAGTCACAATGCTGCACAGTGGAAACGCACTATACTATGCTTTCTATATGTGCAAGTATTTTATACGTGTATTACACAACTATATACTGCACACCAAATAGTACACCTATACCAGTCCTTAAAAGGACCTTTGTGGACCTAATAGTAGCTAGCTAGTAGCTAGTGAATTGCAGACTGTCCCTGCTCCAAACACCAAACTGTCCCTCCCTACACTGAGAAATGACAGCTGCGGAATCGGTCAGCAGCACTGCATGCAGTGCAGTATAATATGCTTTCTATATTAGAAAGAAAGTATATTATACGTGTACATCCCTATATACTGTACACCTATACCAGTCCTTAAAAGGACCTTTGTGGACCTAGTAGCTAGTGATTTGCAGACTGTCCCTGCTCCAAACACCAAACTGTCCCTCAGTCCCTACACTGATAAAAGACAGCTGAAGAATCAGGCACCAATCAGCAGCACAGCAGTCAGCAGTGCACCATAATATACTTTGTATATTTGAAAGAAAGTATATTATACGTGTACAACCCTATATACTGTACACCTATACCAGTTCTTAAAAGGACCTTTGTGGACCTAATAGTAATAGCTAGTGATTAAACTGACTGTCCCTGCTCCACAAAGCGTCCTGTCCCTACACTGACAAAAGACAGCTGCAGAATCGGTCAGCAGTGCAATCAGCAGCACAGCAGTCAGCAGCAGTGCACCAGAACCCTATATACTGTACACCTATACCAGTCCTTAAAAGGACCTTTGTGGACCTAATAGTAATAGCTAGTGATTAAACTGACTGTCCCTGCTCCACACAGCGTCCTGTCCCTACACTGACAAAAGACAGAATGTAAAATGGCCGCTAGATCAGGTCTATTTATAAGGTAGGGGGAATGTCCAATTGTCCATGTGCTGAAATGTCTCAATTGGCTGTCCTGTACCCCATGATGGATGTGTCATCATAGGTCAAAGTTCTTCACAATGTAAACGCATATGTCCGCCACACGAACAGTGGCAGAAATCCGCCAGTTTGGCGAATCGCGAACAAGCAAAATTTGCCGCAAACTGACCGCCGGGCAAACCGCAAGGCCATCTCTACTCTTAAGGCGTCAGCATACCAAGACATTTTGGACAATTTCATGCTCCCAACTTTGTGGTAACAGTTTGGGGACGGCCCCTTCCTGTTCCAACATGACTGCGCACCAGTGCACAAAGCAAGGTCCATAAAGACATAGATGAGCGAGTTTGGGGTGGAGGAACTTGACTGTCCTGCACAGAGTCCTGACCTCAACCCGATAGAACACCTTTGGAAGGAATTAGAGTGGAGACTGTGAGCCAGGCCTTCTCTCTCAACATCAGTGCCTCACCTCACAAACGCTCTTCTGGAAGAATGGTCAAACATTCCCATAGACACACCCCTAAACCTTGTGGGTGGCCTTCCCAGAAGAGTTGAAGCTGTTATAGCTGCAAAGGGCGGGGCCAACTCAATATGGAAACCTACGGACTTATGCCCCATACATGCGGTCGGACATTCCGACGACAAAATCCGTCTCATTTTTTTCCGACGGATTTTGGCCCAAACTTGTCTTGCATACACGCGGTCGCACAAAGTTGTCGGAAAATCCTTCAGAACGTTATACACGTACGACGGGACCATAAAGAGGGCCACTAGCCAATAGCTTTCATCTCGTAATTTATTCTGAGCATGCATAGTTACATAGTTAGTAAGGTTGAGTAAAGACACCAGTCCATATAGTTCAACCTGAGTGAGTGTCTACAATTGTCCCTATCCCAGTACACTGCACACTCACATCGCTCCCTACCACCAAGGAGCCCACAATCCAAGGTCCCCAATCTTATACTAGGGCCAATTTTGGACAGAAGCCAATTAACCTACCTGCATGTCCTTGGAGTGTGGGAGGAAACCGGAGTACCCGGAGGAAACCCACACAGGCACAGGGAGAACATGCAAACTCCAGGCAGGTAGTGTCGTGGTTGGAATTCAAACCAGTGACCCTTTTTTACTGCTAGGTGAGAGTGCTAACCACTACACCACTGTGCCGCCCGTGCATGCGTGGCACTTTGTGCGTCGGAACGGTCTACACACGATCTGAAATTTAAACGATCGGATTTTGCTGTCGGAAAATTTTAGATCCTGCTCTCAAACTCCGTGTGTCGGAAATTCCGGCAGAAAAAGTCAGATGGAGCCCCTCACACGGTCGGAATTTCCGACGACACCATCCGATCGCACATTTTCCGTCGGAAAACGTCCGACCGTGTGTACGGGGCATAAGACTGGGATGCCATTAAAGTTCATGTGGGTGTGTAAAGGCAGGCGTCCCAATACTTTTGTGTGTATATATTAAGGATGAGCCGAACACCCCCCGGTTCGGTTCGCACCAGAACTTTCGAACGGACTCCAAATTCGTACGAACGTTAGAACACCATTGAAGTCTATGGGACTCGAACGTTTGAAATTAAAAGTGCTAATTTTAACGGCTAATATGCAAGATACTGTTCTAAAAAGGGTTTGGGGACCTGGCTCCTGCCCCAGGGGACATGGGTCAATGCAAAAAAAAAGTTTTAAAAACGGCCGTTTTGGCGGGAGCACTGATTTTAATGACGATTAAAGTGGGAAAAAAAGTGAAATATTCCTTTAAATATGGTGCCTGGGGGGTGTCTGTAGTATGCCTGTGAAGTGCCACGTGTTTCCCGTGTTTAGAACAGTCCCTGCACAAAATGACATTTAATGGAAATAACGTCATTTAAAGCTGCTTGCGGTTTTAATGTTATATCTGGTTCCTGCAATATGGTTGAAAATCATTGAGAAAAATGGCATGGGTAGCCCTCCCTGCCCATTACCAGCCCCTTTGAAAGTAGGGGCCTGCCCTATATGCTCTGCAGAAATGGCGGAACAAGGTGTTGATTTTGCCACAACATTGTAAGCCCTGAAAGTGACTCTTGGTGGGTGCTGGAGCGCCCTGCTGTGAACGATTATATCAAGAATTGTAATTACATGCCATTGTTGAACAGTGGTAGAAAAATTGACCTTTGGTGGTTGTGGTGCTGGTGCCACAACACTATAAGTCCTCACAGTTACTCTGGGTGGGCACAGGAACGGGCCCTCCTGTGAAATATTATATCAAGAATTGTAATTATATGTCCCTGTTAAACAGGGGCAGAAAAATTGGGCCTTAGGCACTGGTGCTGGTGCCACCACACTGCAACCTCTTCCATATACTCTAGTTTTATTGCAGGAATTAGCCCTGCTGCAAAGCATTGCATCAAAAATTGTAATTAAACGTCCCTGTTAAACAGGGGCAGAAAAATTGGGCCTTAGGCACTGGTGCTGGTGCCACGACACTGCAACCTCTCCCATATACTCTTGTTTTATTGCAGGAATGAGCCCTGCTGCAAAGCATTGCATCAAAAATTGTAATTAAACGCCCCTGTTAAACAGGGGCAGAAAAATTGGGCTGATGGCATCACCCAAAACCAGAAATGTTCTTCCAACATATCAGCGGAGGAGGAAGAGGATAGACAATCAACATAACAGGACAGTCACTCAGCATCAGCATAGGCAGTCTTGAAGGGATGTGATATTTCAAAAAAAATTATTTGGTTACATCAGCTTCAGGTGCTTAGTAGCTGTGGGTTATCCAAGACTGATTCATCTTGATGAAGGTCAGTCGATCAACTGATTCGGTGGACAGGCGCACCCTGTGATCGGTAACAAAGCCACCAGCAGCACTGAAGGTGCGTTCCGAAAGAACGCTGGATGCAGGACAGGCCAGTAGCTCAATTGCATACTGTGCAAGCTCTGGCCAGTGATCCATCCTCAAGACCCAGTAAGCCAGAGGATTTTCGGTGGGAAAGGTGTCCAAGTCTGACCTTGCCCCTAGGTATTCCTGCACCATGTAGATCAGACGCTGGCGATGGTTGCTGGAACCGATCATACCTTGGGGCTGCGGACTAAAAAATTGTCTGAAAGCATCAGTCAGACGGCCACCTTCTCCACCGCTCCTTCTGACCGATGCCTCAGCAACACGTTGTCCAGGACCAGGAGTTTGTAACCTCCCAGTCTCTGGGAACGTGTTGCACAGACCTTTCTGCAAGGCTTCCCGGAGATGTCTCATCCTCTGCTCCCTCTGCGATGGCAAGATAAGGTCGGCAACCTTACCCTTGTACCGTGGATCAAGGAGAGTGGCCAGCCAGTAATGGTCCCTCTCCTTGATCTGAAGAATACGAGGATCCTTCCGCAGGCTTTGCAGGATCAGGGAGGCCATGCAGCGTAGGTTAGCTGAGGCATTCGGTCCGGAGTCCTCTGGGTCACTAAGGACAACATGATCCGCAGCTACCTCCTCCCAGCCACGTACAAGTCCACGGGTTTCTTGGGACTGTAAATCATCCCTACAAGACTGCTGCTGCTGCTGCTGCTGATGCTGAGTGCCAGCCTCCACCTCCATGCTGACACAATCATCCTCCTCCTCCTCTTCGTCCTCCTCTTCCTGTGTGATGGGTGGGACGGCAGGAACACTGTCTGGATAAAGGGGGCCTTGAGAGGCAAGGAAGTCCTCCTTGTCCTGCCTCTGTTCTGCCTAAAGTGCCCTGTCCATTATTCCACGCAGCGTATGCTCCAACAGGTGGACAAGAGGTACAGTGTCACTGATGCATGCACTGTCACTGCTCACCATCCTTGTGGCCTCCTCAAACGGTGACAGGACAGTGCATACATCCCTGATCATGCCCCACTGGCGTGGTGAGAAAAAACCGAGCTCCCCTGACCCTGTCCTGGTGCCGTAGTCGCACAGGTACTCATTGATGGCCCTCTGCTGCGTGTGCAGCCGCTGCAGCATGGCCAACGTTGAGTTACACCTGGTGGGCATGTCACATATAAGGCGGTTCTTGGGCAGGTTCAACTCCTTTTGGAGCTCAGCCAGCCGAGCACAGGCATTAAATGATCGGCGGAAATGCACACAGACTTTCCTGGCCTGCTTCAGGACATCCTGTAAGCCCGGGTACCTGCCCAAGAACCGCTGCACCACCAGGTTAAGGACGTGAGCTACACAGGGCACATGGGTCAGTTGTCCCTGTCGGAGGGCGGAGAGGAGGTTGGTGCCATTGTCGCAAACCACCATTCCTGGCTTAAGCTGGCGTGGCGTCAACCACCTCTCGGCCTGCCCCTGCAGAGCTGACAAAACATCCGCCCCAGTGTGGCTCCTGTCCCCCAAACAAACCAGCGCAAGCACGGCATGGCATCGTTTTGCCTGCGTACTTGCATAGCCCCTGGAACGCCTACGGAGCACCGCTGGTTCTGAGGACAGAGCACTGGAAGAGGCCATGGAGGAAGAAGAAGAGGAGGGGGTGGAGGAGAGAGGTGTGTCACAACCAATAGTAGCATTTTGGAGGCGTGGTGGCGGAACAACCTCCAACACTACTGCACCTTGTCCTGCATCCTTCCCAGCTGCCAGAAGAGTGACCCAATGGGCCGTGAAAGACAGGTAACGTCCCTGTCCATGCCTGCTGGATCATGAGTCAGCGGTAATATGCACCTTACCACTGACTGCCCTGTCCAGCGAGGCAAGGACATTGCCTTCCACATGCCGGTAGAGAGCCGGAATCGCCTTCCGTGAGAAAAAGTGGCGTTTGGGGACCTGCCACTGAGGAACCGCACACTGTACAAACTCACGGAAGGGGGCCGAGTCTACCAACTGAAAAGGCAGCAGTTGAAGTGCTAGCAATTTAGCCAAGCTAGCATTCAACCGCTGGGCATGTGGATGGCTGGGAGTGAACTTCTTTCACCGGTCCAGCAGCTGGGGCAGGGACATTTGCCTGCTATAATCGGATGTGGGTGTACCGCTAGCAGAGTTCCCGGAAGCACTTGGCTGTGACACACCTAATTCTACACCTTCATTCCTCTCAGAGCAGGTTTCAGAGAGGACTGAAGGTCTAGTGGGGTTGGAGATGCCAGCTGATGAGGAGCAAGGAGAGGTCCGCTTTGTTCTTTGGTGTGGGTCTTTGAGGTACGCTTGCCAACGAGCTGCATGGCAGGTCAACATATGTCTGGTCAAGCATGTGGTGCCCAAGCGGCTGATGTTTTGGCCACGCGAGATATGCTTGAGACAGATGTTGCAAAAAGCAGCGGTGCGATCTGATGCACTCGTCTCAAAAAAGGCCCACACCAAAGAACTTTTAGAATAACGCGCAGAGGCAGCGCCCTGCACAGGCGGAGCTCTGCGGTGTGATTCAGTCGGTGTGCTGCCCCTAAGCTGGCCCCCGGAGGGCATCCTGCCTCGTTGGACATGTGCCTCCTCATCCTCCTCCTCCTGCTCCTCCTCTCTCCTACCAGGCACCCACGTGGAGTCAGTGCCCTCATCATCCCCTCCCTCTTCATTGCTGTAGCAAACCTGGCAATATGCTGCAGCTTGTGGAACATGACTGCCAGATTGCTGTCCTTCTTGAGCATCCCCTCTCTCTGCGCTCACGCTACTGCCTTCCTCTAGCTGAGAGTCATCATCAGAGCCTACAAAACACTGGGCATCCTCCTGGAGCATGTACCCAACACTGTGCTCAAAGAGTTCAGGAGACTCCTCAGGAGGACGTGGTGGGTCTAGGGAAGGAGTCACTGATGATGACATTGAGAGGAGGGAAGATGATTCGTTGGCAGCTGCTTTGCGACTACCCTGAGACTGGGTGAGAGAGGATGAGGAGGATGAAGAGGGCTTGGTCATCCACTCTACCAAGTCGTTGGCATGTTGCGGTTCAACATGTCCAGCTGCCGAAAAGAAGGACAAGCGTGTCCCATGGCCACGTGCTGATGACAATGCACCACGTCCACGACCAGCACTGTTGTCTCTAGACACAGAGCCTGCTTGCCCTCTTTTATCGGCTCGCGCCTGTCTGCCTCTCTTTGCTGGCCTTCCAGACATGGTAATGGCCTGAAGGGAGTTGGGTAAAACAGCAGTTGGGTAGTGTATATTGTGCTGGAGGCACACAACACCCACTAACTCCTGCAGATGCCTTTATTATAGAACACCAGAGATAAAGGGGTATACTGTAATGGAGTCACACAACACCCACTAAGCCCCGCAGATGGCTCTATTAGAGAACAGCAATAAAGGGTAGATACAGGTGTATATTGTGCTGGAGGCACAAAACACCCACTAACTCCTGCAGATGCCTTTATTATAGAACACCAGAGTTAAAGGGGTATATACAGATGTATACTGTGCTGTGCTGGAGGCACACACAACTTCATATAACTCCTGCAGATGGCAAGTGGGCTCAAATAGAGAAGAGCTATGTAGGTGGATATAGCGGTGTGTACTGGGTACAGAGCACGCAGACAGCACGCACAAGCTCCTAACACTACTGACTGCAAGCTCTATTCTAAAAGATAGATCACTAGCTATATAGGTGAGGTGAATATAGCGGTGTATACTGCGGTCAGGGCACGCAGACAACAATCACTACAGAAGAGCAAGATCGAAAATCAGCCGATAACGATCGGTGTGTACTGTGTTGAAGGTACACAGAACACCCACTAACTGCTTCAGACGCCAACACACTACACAAGGCCGCCGCGCTAGTGGCCTTATATAGTGTGGGGCGTGTACTACACAGCCTGAGCTATGATTGGCCACAGGCATCCTGCCTATCATGGCTCTCCTCGCTGCTGGCGCTGTGATTGGACAAGCATGCGGGGTCACAGTGCATGCTTGGCCAATCATGAGCCAGAAATGCACTGCGATGACGCAGTGCATTGTGGGCCGTGAGCGCCACACGAATTTGGCGCGAACGGCCCATAACGTTCGGAATTTGCCGAACGGGCGAACAGACGATGTTCGAGTCGAACGTATGTTCGACTCGAACACGAAGCTCATCCCTAGTATATATATATATATATATATATATATACACACACACACACATACACAGTATATGTGTGCATATTATTTTTGTTTACTCATCCATAAAGAAAAATACATAGAAAAAACATGAATCATTCACATGAACAATATGGTGTCAGAGTCAGTAATTATTCATGGCTGTTGGGAATTTGCACACACAGCACCGATAGCACCACATGGGTCTAATACAGAACTCCTCACAGTAATTAAACATGCCACATCCAGAATTCATGTAATTAGGGTTATTGAACAGATAGATAAAACACCAATTTCCGGCCCCGGCAGAGAGAACAATCACTGTTAGTCACGGGAAGCTTTTGTTTGTCTCCCATCAATTTGGGGTGTATTTATAACGCAGAGAATTGGACTTTCAGCAAACTTTTCTGTAGAGGTAAATCTTCTATGTGCTTTTAAACGACAGTGATTGATTCTCCACCAGAGAATTATTGGTCACATTCACTGCTTTATAGGCCTTTGTGTTTGGATTCATTCCGGGAAGAAGACCGTGAGACTCTCAAAGCTGAATTCCAGGTATGGATTAATGGTGGCAGAACTGAACAGCGACTTTCTTTTCAAGGCAAGGTTAGGTTCAAAACAGTCTATGTGTCCATAGATATGGGGGAAAAAAGAAAAAAAAGTGCCTACAGAGGTATTTCCAATCGAGAAAAATGAACAGAGAATTCAACAATGATCAATGGAATTTGAAGATGACAGTTGAGGTTAGTTTTACCCCCTTCATCTTTTTATAAAAGGCCTTGGAAGTGTTTTTCTATATAGAGGTATATTGTTTTGTCGATCAGCTGGTTCGCGTCTCCAGGGGAGACATTTTTAAACGTGTGCGCACTGAAATATTTCATTTTCGGAAATTAGGTTTCATCCGAAAAATACATTTATTTAGCCCCCCCCCCCCCCCAAATTTGCTTTTATTTATTTAGCTTCGTTAAAAAATGCATTCGTCCGAAAATCCAAAATAATTAACGTCGAATCTGTTCTAAGAAGATTCGACGGAGCGGCTAAACTGTACGACGCCGCAATCGTAACATTTCCGGTCGAATGTTCCGCCAAAAGCTATAGTGGAATTCTAATGTTGTATGACACCAGTAATAATTATATTTATTAATTATTATTACTAGTCAACCAACATTAGAATCTTCTATAGCCTATGGGCGGAGTGTGTGACCATAAATGTCCGCTCGCGGCAACTGCTTCGTCGAATCTTCATGTGGAATCTTTTCTCTCTATGTCGAATCTTTTCTCTCTATGTTGAATAATCTTGGACTAATAGAGCTAAAGTTAGGCACATTCTCTATAATTCTCTATAATGTCAAATCTTTTCTCTCTATGTCAAATCTTTTCTCTCTATGTCGAATCTTTTCTCTCTACGTCAAATCTTTTCTCTCTATGTAGAATAATCTTGGACTAATAGAGCTCAGGTTAGGCACATTCGACCACAGGTTGGATGGACACAGATTGCTATTGTCAGCGTCATGTCGAATCTCCTATCTATATCTTGGACTAATAGAGTTAGGTTAGGCACATTCGACCTTTTTTGCTATTGTCTCTATAATGTCAAATCTTTTCTCTCTATGTTGAATCTTTTCTCTCTATGTAGAATAATCTTGGACTAATAGAGCTAAGGTTAGGCACATTCAACCTTTTTTGCTATTGTCTCTATAATGTCAAATCTTTTCTCTCTATGTTGAATAATCTTGGACTAATAGAGTTAGGTTAGGCACATTCGACCTTTTTTGCTATTGTCTCTATAATGTCAAATCTTTTCTCTCTATGTAGAATAATCATGGACTAATAGAGATAAGGTTAGGCACATTCTCTCTATGTCGAATCTTTTCTCTCTATGTCGAAACTTTTCTCTCTACGTCAAATCTTTTCTCTCTATGTTGAATAATCTTGGACTAATAGAGTTAGGTTAGGCACATTCTCTATAATGTCGAATCTTTTCTCTCTATGTCGAATCTTTTCTCTCTATGTAGAATAATCATGGACTAATAGAGATAAGGTTAGGCACATTCTCTATAATGTTGAATCTTTTCTCTCTATGTCGAATCTTTTCTCTCTATGTCAAATCTTTTCTCTCTATGTCGAATCTTTTCTCTCTATGTCGAATCTTTTCTCTCTATGTAGAATAATCTTGGACTAATAGAGCTAAGGTTAGGCACATTCGACCACAGGTTGGATGGACACAGATTGCTATTGTCAGCGTCATGTCGAATCTCCTATCTATATCTTGGACTAATAGAGTTAGGTTAGGCACATTCGACCTTTTTTGCTATTGTCTCTATAATGTCGAATCTTTTCTCTCTATGTAGAATAATCATGGACTAATAGAGCTAAGGTTAGGCACATTCTCTATAATGTTGAATCTTTTCTCTCTATGTCGAATCTTTTCTCTCTATGTAGAATAATCATGGACTAATAGAGCTAAGGCTAGGCACATTCTCTATAATGTTGAATCTTTTCTCTCTGTGTCGAATCTTTTCTCTCTATGTCGAATCTTTTCTCTCTACGTCAAATCTTTTCTCTATATGTAGAATAATCTTGGACTAATAGAGTTAGGTTAGGCACATTCAACATTCGATGGACACAGATCACTATTGTCAGTGTCATTTCGAATCTCCTATCTATATCCAACTGTTGTCTTGACGAAAAATAAAATAAAGCATTTGTTTATATCGGATCTTACGGTTTTTCGGATTCTGCACGTTCGTTATCGTTTGTTAAAATGATAAGGAAAAATACCTGAAATTTGGAAGAAAATGCAATTGGAAGAAAACGAATGCAGATGTCTAGAAATTATTGCTTAGAGAAGCAGTGATTTCCGGCCTCTTGCGTTCTCCGTGGAGACCATCGGCTATTTCTATCTTCGGGGGTGACGTTGTAGCCCCGCCCATAGGACGTAACACGTACGGGGGAAGGAGGTTATCTTGCAGACGTCACCCGCTGACATCCTTCGTTCACACGGAGCTGCTATAGACAGTCACCGTTCATGGAATCTTTTATGCTTTATTGCCTTATTCGTATGGCATAACATAATACTGACATATAATCACACACATAGGTCTGACTTGATGGACTTGTGTCTTTTTTCGACCTCACCTACTATGTAACTATGTAACATGTTTGTGTGCTATTTTTTTTAATTAAACATATCTGAGTTTTATCAGCGGAGAGCACTTCGATTGTGTTTGTTCCCACATATTCCTTGGGCTGCATGAACCTACTGGAGTTCTGGCGATCCATCCATTTCTCCCCTGTGGAGACAAGCACAATTGACTTCCTGGTCATTCAGGGGTCCACTCGCTTTGGTAAGAGATCCTTTTACTTGTTGGTGGAGGGATTATCACTCCATGGCTAAAGGATTGGACTTATCTTCTCAAGTGGTCTTTCAACTTACTTTTTGGGATCTGTGGTTCCACAGTGGACTTTATCTCTACTGCACTTTTCTATTGTAAAGGGTCAATGGGGTTCTCATAAAGTCACGTGACAAACAGGGCTGGACTGGGACAGAAATTTGGCCTTGGACTTCATCCAGACTGGCCCACTTACATTTTGAGTATCCCATCAGCACTCCCTTACATCAGATTGTCCCATGAGCAGCCCCCTTACATCAGAGTGTCCCATCACCAGCCCCCTTACATCAGAGTGTCCCATGAGCAGCCCCCTTACATCAGAGTGTCCCATCAACACCCCCTTGCATCAGAGTGTCCCATCAACACCCCCTTACGTCAGAGTGTCCCATGAGCAGCCCTCTTACATCAGAGTGTCCCATGAGCAGCCCCTTACATCAGAGTGTCCCATGAGCAGCCCCCTTACATCAGTGTCCCATCAACACCCCCTTACATCAGAGTGTCCCATGAGCACCCCCTTACATCAGAGTGTCCCATGAGCACCCCCTTACATCAGAGTGTCCCATGAGCAGCCCCCTTACATCAGAGTGTCCCATCAGCACCCTCTTACATCAGAGTGTCCCATCAGCACCCCCTTACATCAGAGTGTCCCATGAGCAGTCCCCTTACATCAAAGTGTCCCATGAGCACCCCCTTACATCAGAGTGTCCCATGAGCACTCCCTTACATCAGAGTGTCCCATGAGCACCCCCTTACATCAGAGTGTCCCATGATCAGTCCCCTTACATCAGAGTGTCCCATGAGCAGCCCCCGTACATCAGAGTGTCCCATGAGCACCCCCTTATATCAGAGTGTCCCATGAGCACCCCCTTACATCAGTGTCTCCCATGAGCAGCCCCCTTACATCAGTGTCTCCCATGAGCAGCCCCCTTACATCAGAGTGTCCCATCACCAGCCCCCTTACATCAGAGTGGCCCATCACCAGCCCCCTTACATCAGAGTGGCCCACTGAGCCATCGGCCCACCAAGAAACTCGCGGTAGTCCCAATGGCCAGTACATGCCTGGTGACAAATGGCATGACTGTAGAGCGAGGCCCCAGATTTCCCCATCTTTAGCCTTTCTTTTTTCCCCCAAAGAAGAACCAGTTGCAAACAAAAGAGAGCGGATTGGTGTGCCCAATCCAGAATGCTCACCCCTTCACAAACAAGCTCTAAGCGACATGAAAGACCCTTCCATTTGACAACTCTCCTTTGAAAATGCCTTCGTCGTCCAGTTTTGAAAAGTTTGAGAATAATTTTCCATTTGGTTCACCTTTGAGTTTGCTGTCAGTATCCTAGTGGATATGATCAATGTCTTCCTCCCGTTCTTCATTCATTGCAAGGTCTGTTTCATCTGAGAAAACCAAAGGCGGACTGACAACTAGCCGGCATCTATTCAAAAGCTCCCCCCCTCCCCCCCCTTCTGAAGAGACATGGTTGATGAAAATCCACCTTCATTATCAATAATCTATAGACTGACACACACCAACACAACCCGGAGAGAGGCTGAATTGTAAATAATCATGTTTGGTTTTGCTCATTCTTTACACGTAAATGCATTTATTTGAAAGCCCGGTGCCGGCTGACTCAGTCTATAGCTTGTAAAAATCTATTAGACATAACAGCGGACAATAAAAGCTACAGGGTTCCATTCAATGCAGTCACTGGCGTACAGAGATAGCAATACTGTCGGTAATTAGTCATTGAGGGTTTTTTCTGTATAAAAGGCATTGCGATGAAGAAGGGTCAACGCAGGTTCTGCGTCATATGTTTTGGTGCAAAGAGTTCTTAAAAGATAAGTTTGGTATTTAAGAAAAATAAACATTTTATACTCACCTAGGTGGATGCAGCATTGATCCGATGCTACATCCTTACCCCACTCACTCTATAGTGAGGAGAACTGAGCAATCAAAGACCCCGCTGATCGCTCAGTTCTCCCCCTCCGCTCTGAGCCGAGAGCATTGACTCAGTCAGTGGCTCTCTGACTCTCCTCTCCAGTGCTCACTGGAGCAGCGGGCTGTGGAGGGGGCGGGATGGGGCTTGCTTAGGCTCTCCAGCTGATCACTGTGAGGCTGATGCAGGTGCCGGTCCAGTCTTCTAAATGGATACCAACCATATGGTCAGGATCTTTCCTGAGCTTGGACCGGCAGAGGCTAAGGCTCGCTGTCGACTGCAAACAGGTCACAGAAGTGCAGAGACTGAGATGCAGTGTCTCTGGTCCAAAGTGGCGGATGGTGTTTATTTTGGGGTGGTAAACAATGCAGCCATCCACCCCCCCATCGGGTGTCACCCGCACCCAAATCCCCCCCACCCCCCGTGGGTCGGTCAGCCCCGCACTTACCCTATCTATGAGGCGAGAAGCGCTTCTCTCTGGGTGACGGGAGGTGGCTTCTCCTGCGTCTCCTCACAGTGGCCATGCATCTTCTCACTCCTCCATCTAGGCCAATAGGATCGCTTCTCCTTTCGGCCAGTGAGGAAATGGGTCTCAAGACCACATGTAGATTTGGGGGCCGGACGCATGGGTAGGGTGGCGGCCTGCATTACGGGCCACCACTGTGGGAGAACCCTCCGGAGCGGTGTAGCTGGGGAAAATTCAGTGCTTTCCCCTAACAGTGCCAGAAAGAAGGTTACACTTTGCCAAAGAGAGAGACTATGTACCCGTAAGGGAAAGACGGAGAGTGATATCCACGAGGAGCAGAAGGAGGCCATCTATGGGAGGGTTTGCTCTGAAGACACCAGCACTGGAGTATGCCTCTGAAGGATTTATATATGCATGAGAGAGCCTCTAAATGACTGTAATTGACTGGACTTCACCTTGTCAGGTATGCCGGGGCAGCACACAGTCTATAGTTAGGAGTGGGAAGTAGGAAATGCCTTGCACTTGTATGCTTTACTTTGGAATGTTCATTTAGCACTTTTTCTAAGTAAAGTATTAAAATGTTGTCCTTACATTGTCTAAAGTTACTAAAGAGGTGAATTTCAAGTAACCGGCACACACATAGTTCACCAAGTGGGTCTTAACACATTGGGGTATGAAGACACCGGTATGGAGTGAAGTAATGTGCAGACACAAGTTGTTACCTAGAGTAACAGAAGGTTAACAAGCAGCCTGTCTATAGCGTGTGCCTGTTATAGGTGGAGCAGCCTCTAACGAGGTAGATGTTGTTGGCACTCCTCCTGCCAGCGGCCTTTCTCCTATAGCAACAGGAGCAGATTCATACTGCAGAGATTCCCACCCTGTACAGAGGTACAGAGGTTCAAGGGTCAAGTTAATTGCCACGCAGAGTGGACAGCGGGGCCCATGCCCTTACTGGGGAGTAGTAATGGAAAACTCTGGATAGGTGGATGTGGACCAGTGGTGGCTGGTGGTAATTGATTTTTGGGGGGCAGCAAACAGTGACACCCCTCCTCCCCCTGTCTGGTCAGTTGGTTGGGTCCGGAGCACTTACCCCTTCTATGGCGGGCAGTGCTTCTCCCGAGCTTCATCGGCGGCTTCCCCTGCTCCCACGGTCATCACAGCTGTGGTGGCTTCCCCTTCCCCTGCTCTCCACAGGCTTTGAGGCTACGACAGCGGGTTCCCCTTCGCCTGCCCTCTGTGGGCATCAAGGCAGTGGCTTTCGTCTCCTCCCCGGCGGCAAATGGGGAAGCTTCTCCAGACCCGCTTCCTAATTGCCTGGGAGGAGTATCAGTGGTTCAATAGCAAATATTAATTTTCTATTGTAACACACCTGGGTGGGCTTGTAGCGCAATGCTCTCCGCCCTGAGCCCACCCTATTTTTTTATATTTAAGATCAAATATTCCCCCACGGCAGCCTCAGCCCTGTCCCAGGATATTGATAAAGATGGCACAAAGCAAAAAGGTACCCCATGTGAAGTAAAGTAACCCTGTAAAAGTTGCCTAGTGTAGCCCAGAAGAACTCACCCTGGGGTAGGCTTCTCATTTAACCCTTGTTTGGCACCCAACGAGGAGGGGAACACAGAGGACGTGAGAAAAAACCGAGCAGCCACATACCTACTTACCCTTAGTACTCGTTGTTTGGCTTCAGCTGACCATGGGAAAAGGGGTCTACTGGGCCATTTGGCTAGGTGGACCTGAGGGTGACTTACCCCTATCAGGAGCCTTGGACCCCTCGGGGGGGGGGGGGGGGGTCAGGGGAGGGTCCTACTTCTTTGGGAGGTGGACCAGGCCTTGGTCTGTCTTCCCCAGACCCGACGTTCAGCACCTCCTGTGCTTGCAGCTTCGTGCTGCACTGACTCCCTCCTGACTCTTAGGCCAGAACTCTTGTCTGCCAGGTGGAGCTGTCTCCAAGGATGAGCACTGTCCTCTATTCCTGGGATGATTATGAAGCCAGCGCACAGGTATGCAATTAGCAAGCCTACCAATGGGGTCACATCTCCATAATATATATAGAGACCCATATATAGGGATGAGCTTCGAGTTCGAGTCGAACTCATGTTCGACTCTAACATTGCCTGTTCGGCGAACAGTGAACAAGTTGGGCTGTTCGCGGCAAATTCAAAAAGCCGGGAACACCCTATACAAGTCTATGGGAGAAATCTAAAGTGCTCATTTTAAAGGCTAATATGCAAGTTATTGTCCTAAAAAGTGTTTGGGGACCTGGGTCCTGCCCCAGGGGGCATGTATCAATGCAAAAAGAAGTTTTAAAAACGTCCATTTTTTTGGGAGCAGTGATTTTAATAATCATTAAAGTGAAACAATAAAAGTGTAATATTCCTTTAAATTTCATACCTGGGGGGTGTCTATAGTATGCCTGTGAAGGGGCGCATGTTTCCCGTGCTTAGAACTGTCCCTGCACAAAGTGTCATTTCTGCAGGAAAAAAAGTCATTTAAAATCACTCGCGGCTATTATGAATTGTCGGCTCCTCGTAATACAGAGAACACTCATTGAAAGTCATTGATGAAAAAAAAAAAAAAAAAAAAAAAGCATGGGGTTCCCCCAAATTCAATTACCAGGCCCTTCAGGTCTGGTATGGATGTTAAGGGGAACCCCGTGTCAAATAAAAAAAATTTGATGTGGGGTTCCCCCTAAAAATCCATACCAGACCCTTTATCCGAGCACGCAACCTGGCAGGCCGCAGGAAAAGAGGGGGGGACGAGAGAGCGCCCCCCCCTCCCTCCTGAACCGTACCAGGCCACATGCCCTCAACATTGGGAGGATGCTTTGGGGTCCCCCCCCAAAGAACCATGTCCCCATGTTGATGGGGACAAGGGCCTCATCCCCACAACCCTGGCCGTTGGTTGTGGGGGTCTGTGGGCAGGGGGGTTATCAGAATCTTGAGGCCCCCTTTAACAAGGGGACCCCTAGATCCCACCCCCCCCCTGTTTGCAATGGTAAGGGGGTACAAAAGTACCCCTACCATTTCACAAAGAAAGTGTAAAAAATTGTTAAATAAGACAAACACACTTTTGAAAAAGTCCTTTATTAAAATTAAAAAAAGATTCCAGCGGTGGTAATCCACTCTAGGTATCCAGCGACGGATGATCTCTCAGTCCAGCGCAGCGAATCCATCCATCTTCTGTCTCCACGGAGGAGACACTGCGGGATCCCGGCGGCCTGATATTTCTTATATGAGGAGGGCGGGCCACCCGTCACCTGACCCTGCCCCCTCTGACGCAAGTGGGGAAGCCGGGCTTCCCCAATGATGTGTGGGTGACCCCGCCCCCCTCTGATGTAACGCAGGTTTCCGTTATTACGGGGAGCCGACAATTCATTATAGCCTCGAGTGATTTTAAATGACTTTTTTTCCTGCAGAAATGACACTTTGTGCAGGGACAGTTCTAAGCACAGGAAACATGCGCCCCTTCACAGGCATACTATAGATACCCCCCAGGTACGAAATTTAAAGGGATATTACACTTTTATTGTTTCACTTTAATCATTATTAAAATCACTGCTCCCGAAAAAACGTCCGTTTTTAAAACTTTTTTTTGCATTGATCCATGTCCCCTGGGGCAGGACCCGGGTCCCCAAACACTTTTTAGGACAGTAACTTGCATATTAGCCTTTAAAATTAGCACTTTAGATTGTGAACGTTCGAGTCCCATAGACTTTAATAGGGTTCTAAAGTTCACACAAAGTTTAGGTCTGTTCGCAGGTTCTGGTGCGAACTGAACAGGGGGGTGTTTGGCTCATCCTTAGATGTGAGTCTTTAGATGCTTTTTGGTCTCTCTCTCTCTGGTTCTCCTGCTTTGTTTTCTGCCCAGGGGCAGAGCCCCCCCAACACAGGGGTCCCCTCCAGGCAACTGGATCCTGCACTCTGCTCCTCTGCTGCCAGGCTTCCGAACATTTTATGGTCTATCTCCCCACCCTTTGGGCCATCCCCACCCAGGGATTGGAGGAGACTCCATAAATATTAAGGCCTAGTCTCTGCTCTTCCACCCTCTATGTTCTAGAACTCTCCAGCCAGTTCCAGAAGCAAGGGGGAGGTAACAGAGCTCTGAACAGCACAATATCAATTAACCCCATTCCTACTGCCTATAGAGCAGCTAAAACTAAATGTATCTACTCTGTCCACCAGAGGGTGCTACACAAATAATAACAACAAAAAGTATAAAAAGCAAGAATGGGATAAAAATGGCCAACGATGTCAGACAAATCCTACTTGAATTGTACAGAGATCTTGTCTCACAAGTCATTTTAAAGTTTGCGTGTTTTTACGTTTCTATTTACCATCTTTCCCCCCCAAAATCTCTCCATCTAAATGGAAATTGGAGTCTCCGTCTTTGTCTTTGCTGGTAATGGGAGAGCTGCAGAGGAATTGTCGGGGCAATTAAAATAGGGATTTGGAATCAGGGCTGTGTGAAGATTTGTAATAATGTTCAGTGTGTTCGGGGTGATCCTATTAATAGAATAAAACACTAGTCATATATTTTCTTTAACTTGCTAAAAGTAATTTCCTTAAATCGAAGTCTATTTAATTCGAAGATTAGGAACTCAAACGTGATTTAGTGCTTACCTTGTAATCAAGTCTAGTGACCTTGTTTTACCTCTAGTAGTGAGATCTCTTGGTCTTTTGGATGTGGCTGACTGCTTTGGGATGTTCACATTCCTGTTACATTCTCCATAGTAAAATAATAATAATAATACAATAACAGGGATGGTGGGAATCCCTCATAATGGGCACAGCGGGTGTACAGACACAGGAACCCAACACAGGGATGGTGGGAACCCCTTATAATGGGCACAGCGGGTGTACAGACCCAGGAACCCAACACAGGGATGGTGAGAACCCCTCATAATGGGCACAGCGGGTGTACAGACCCGGGAACTCAGCACAGGGATGGTGGGAACTCCTCATAATGCGCACAGTGGGTGTACAGATTCAGGAACCCAACACAGGGATGGTGGGATCCCCTCATAATGGGCACAGCAGGTGTACAGACCCGGGAACTCAGCATAGGGATGGTGGGAACCGCTCATAATGGGCACAGCGGGTTTACAGACCTGGGAACTCAGCACAGGGATGGTGGGAACCCCTCATAATGGGTGCATCAGGTGTACAGACCTGGGAACTCAGCATAGGGATGGTGGGAACCGCTCATAATGGGCACAGCGGGTTTACAGACCTGGGAACTCAGCACAGGGATGGTGGGAACCACTCATAATGGGTGCATCAGGTGTACAGACCCGGGAAATCAGCATAGGGATGGTGGGAACTGCTCATAATGCGCACAGCGGGTGTGCAGACCCGGGAACTCAGCACAGGGATGGTGGGAACCCCTCATAATGGGCACAGTGGGTGTACAGATTCAGAAACTCAGCACAGGGATGATGGGAACCCCTCATAATGGGCACAGTGGGTGTACAGACCCGGGAACTCAGCACAGGGATGGTAAGAACCCCTTATAATGAGCACAGCGGGTGTACAGACCCTGGAACTCAGCATAGGGATGGTGGGAACCGCTCATAATGGGCACAGCGGGTGTACAGACCTGGGTACTCAGCACAGGGATGGTGGGAACCCCTCATAATAACTCAGCACAGGGATGGTAGTAGAAGATAATATTTAAAAAAATAAAATGGTTGCACCCTTTCACACTGATGCCACTATTTTGGTATTATCTGGCATCATCCTATGCGCGATTCTAACTAATGGTCTCTTTGGTAGATATGATTATTACAGTTTATGAAAAGACTGGTTGAACAAGGGTCTTTTACAAGTCTGGTAAGCACAGTCTCATGTCTCTGGGCCGCCTTAGCATAATTTATGTTTGATAGGGACGATGTGAGGGGGTCTGTTGGGATTAGGGTTAGGATACCCCTCACATGTGGGGTGAAGAGGGGAACAGTGTTAGGGTTACAATGGAAGGGCCTTTCATACAAATATACTTTAAAGGGCTGGATGAGTTATTATAAAGGCTGAGTTTAGATCAAGGCTAGGGGTAAGGGAGAATAGGAGTGGATAGGGTTAGGTCTAGGGTTGGGGTGAGGATACAGTTAGGGTTGGGACATAGAAGTGTTAAGAAGAAGGCATAGTACGGTTAGTGCTAGGGCTGGGGAAGAGTTAGGATGGTACTAGGTTTGGGGTTAGAGTGGAAAGATTGATACTTTATACGAAACAAATTACTTAGGGTGAATTAATTCAATCAATATAATATATTAAATTACTAATTTATTGTAAACACATCAAGAGGTAGTACAGTGGGTATATTGATAATAATCAGATATATGATATATAGAATTAAAAAATATAATAAGTATAATTGTCGCATAGTCCAATAAAATTCATGATACGATGATAATAATGAACATGACATAGTAAACAATAAACTGGCAGTACGTTCCAAAGTGTGTATATAGTAATAACCAATAAATTGAATTGATGATTGAAATAAATTAAACCCATAATAGAATCATGGCCGCCGGAGCTGCCATGATGAGTGGAGACAATCCACGAAACGCGTTGAGCTTTTCACCAATGGATGCCATGCCCCGGCGGCCATGATTCTATTATGGGTTTGATTTATTTCAATCATCAATTCAATTTATTGGTTATTACTATATACACACTTTGGAACGTACTGCCAGTTTATTGTTTACTATGTCATGTTCATTATTATCATCGTATCATGAATTTTATTGGACTATGCGACAATTATACTTATTATATTTTTTAATTCTATATATCATATATCTGATTATTATCAATATACCCACTGTACTACCTCTTGATGTGTTTCCAATAAATTAGTAATTTAATATATTATATTGATTGAATTAATTCACCCTAAGTAATTTGTTTCGTATAAAGTCCCGTTGCCCATTTTTTATCCCCTTCCCTTCTTTTTATCAAATATCGGGGATGGAGTCTTGTGTACTGGATGGTCACGGCTCATATAAAGTCCCACTTGTTCTCGCTTTTATTTTCATTTTTTCTAAAACGAATTAGGGATGGAAACAATTTACTTTTTTATCTTGGTTTATCTCTTGGCCGACTGTGGGCTTGACATCCATTATAGCCAGTAACTATATATGCTTTATTGCCAACATTCCTGTGTTTACATTTTAGGTTATCCATCATTCTCTGGGGGGAGGGCTTTTTGCCCAATCCCGGGAGCTGCGACGTGCACCGCGGCTATCCTCCACCCCCCTGGTTAGGTTGCTATGGGGATGGTGGCCTGCCATCGCTGCACGTCGACGCCACGCCCACACACCGTACGTCCGGCGTCATGGTGTGACGCCGCACGGCGGACGTTGTTTTTGTTTTTCCAACCATGTCCAAACACGTGGGACGCTGGGCTCCCCTGTATGAGCGCTAGTCGCTCAGACGTGGATGCCTCTACCCCGCGGATATGGACACAGTTTAGCGTGACGTTGGTGTACATCCTTGATGGTGCTGCGGACTCTTCTCTCTACACTATTTCGTTTTCACAGTGTAAATTCTGGCTTAATCTGCCCTTACACCTATTTTTACTCCTCTAAAGCCCCGTACACACAAGAGGACTTATGTCCGACAGACTTCCGAAGGAGTTCTGCCGGAGTTCTGCCGGAGTTCCGACAGAGTTCTGACGGACTTTTTGACCGAGTGGACTTGGCCACACACAATCACACTAAACTCCGATGGATTCGAACGTGATGACGTACGACTGGACTCGAATAAGGAAGTTCATAACCAGTAGCCAATAGCTGCCCTAGCGTCGGTTTTAGTCCGTCGGAATAGCATACACACGAGCGAATTTTTCGGAGGGACCGGGTCCGGCAGAGTTCCGTCGGAAAAATTTGAAGCATGTTCCATTTCTAAAGTCCGTCGGACTTTGGATGTTGAAAAGTCCGCTCGTGTGTACGCGGCATAATGGACACTGTTCCGTGTAATCCCAGGTAAAATTAACTTTGGGGTTAGGCTTTTTTGGGTGATTTATGGTGGTGTGTCACTTTTCTGGTTTTACTTCATTGCACCATTTGCACATCTTTCTTGCTTCCCTTGTGGTGACTACTCCGGTTTAATCCGGAATCCCCCCACTCACTTCCTTCCCTTTTATTACCTGTTTAATCAGCGTTCCTTATTTCACACTTTTACTAACAATAGCTCTATTTGTTGCCTTTCACCAGTTCTTTTGGGTTCATTCCCATGAGTGCTATTTGGCCGAATTATCCCCATCCACAAGAGCCCTTCAACCTATCTCTATGGCCCGTTTGCCAATCCAGGATGTCACCCCAGCTCCCGGGGGAGGCTATTATACCCCTCCCAGCGCTTTTTATGTACACGACTACTACCATTCATTATATATCCTATCCGGCATCCATAGGTAAGAGTGGCTAGGACCATTGTTATGCTCCCCCTCTTTGCCTATGTATATAATCAATTACCATTGATTATTATTGTAACATATGATTTATCACAGGTGTTCCAATATACAGCTGCTCCCGATGAGTGGAGACAATCCACGAAACGCGTCGAGCTTTTCACCAATGGATGCCATGCCCCGGCGGCCATGATTCTATTATGGGTTTGATTTATTTCAATCATCAATTCAATTTATTGGTTATTACTATATACACACTTTGGAATGTACTGCCAGTTTATTGTTTACTATGTCATGTTCATTATTATCATCGTATCATGAATTTTATTGGACTATGCGACAATTATACTTATTATATTTTTTAATTCTATATATCATATATCTGATTATTATCAATATACCCACTGTACTACCTCTTGATGTGTTTCCAAAAAATTAGTAATTTTATATATTATATTGATTGAATTAATTCACCCTAAGTAATTTGTTTCATATAAAGTCCCGTTGCCCATTTTTTATCCCCTTCCCTTCTTTTTATCAAATATCGGGGATGGAGTCTTGTGTACTGGATGGTCACGGCTCATATAAAGTCCCACTTGTTCTCGCTTTTATTTTCAGAGTGGAAAGATTACTGCAACAAAGATGTTACAAGCCTTGTTAGGTAAGGTATGGTCTGGACTTAAGTTATTGTTAGAGTAGGGTAGGTGCTTGTGTTAAGGTAGGATATGGGAAGAGTTACATTTAAGGCTAGGGTTGGGGTACATTCTTTGTCTTACAAATAGTCAATCCCGGTCAAGGCTGAACCCTTGACACTGGATTACCCGGACATTATGAGTTTTCTAACACAAGAGCAGAACACAAGCTTCTTCCTTTCAGACTCTCTGTCTCCAACTGAAACCTCAAAGAGTCATGCAGAGAGAAGGAAGAAGTCACTGCTCTGAATCATTCCCATGTGTACGTAAAATTTAAGCTTGAGCTATGGAGCTGTGTTTTTTTTACTTCTACAGAGGAAGTAAAGAGGGCCTGGAAAACATGGACATCTTATGAACAGAATATGTAGTAATGGATTTTGTGTGGAAATATATAAGAGAAACCGAGTACCATAAAAACAACTTTGTTATGTGCCATTAGGAAACGAACAAACACCATTAAAAATTACTCTACACATGGGGGTTCACAACATGGAAAGATTCCGATTGCAGTTCACAATGACGCGTTTCTGAAATCCTTCTTCAGGAGAACATGCGTCATGACAGAATCAGTACACGGGAACCCGCTCCTAATCTGTAGTAAGTAATAGCAGCCAGTAGGGTTGACTGTAATTCATAGCATGTGTATGTTGTCCACAGAGGTGCAAATGAGTAAGTCAAAGTGAAGCCACTGCCTCTCGGGTGGACAATTCAGGTCTGACTACAGGCTGGATTCATGTGAACTGAGTTTGTTTCTAAAACACTTATCAAGAGCCTCCTCATTGCAATATATGTGCCTTGACTACTATGGCTACCATGTTGTCTTTATGGTTCCCCATTGGGAGGTTGAGTCTTTGAGGTCAATGGTCCCATTGGGTCTGGATGGCACCTCATAGGGAAGTTGGGTCTTTCGAGGTCAAGGGCCCCATTGGGTCTGGATGGCACCTCATAGGGAAATTCGGTATTTGAGGCCAGTGGCCCCATTGGGTCTGGATGGCACCTCATAGGGAAGTTGGGTCTTTCGAGGTCAAGGGCCCCATTGGGTCTGGATGGCACCTCATAGGGAAGTTGGGTCTTTCGAGGTCAAGGGCCCCATTGGGTCTGGATGGCACCTCATAAGGAAGTTGGGTCTTTCGAGGTCAAGGGCCCCATTGGGTCTGGATGGCACCTCATAGGAAAATTAGGTATTGGAGGCCAGTGGCCCCATTGGGTCTGGATGGCACCTCATAGGGAAGTTGGGTCTTTCGAGGTCAAGGGCCCCATTGGGTCTGGATGGCTCCCCATAGGGAAGTCGGTCCTTTCATGTTAAGATCATGTGTACAAGACCATTGGCTGTTTACTGAATGTACCTGAATTTTCTCACCCAAGAGGCAGTGGTTTCACCTTGGCTTACTCATTTGCACCTCTATGGACAACATATGAATTCCAGTCTACCCTACTGGCTGATATTACTCTACAAAAGATTAGGAGTGGGTTCCAGTGTACTGATTCTGTCTCATGTGTGTCCTGAAGAGGGATTACCGAAACCTGTCAAGTCCACATGTGAATCTTTGCACTTTTTGAACCCCTATGTGAAGAGTCATTTTTAATGTTGTGTAATCAATTTTTAATGGAACATAATAAAGTTCTTTTTTTTTAGTACTAAGTTCCTCTTCTATATGTCCACACAAAGTCCATGACTACATATTCTGTCCATAGTTGTACATGATTTGCTAGGATGTAGACATATAGCACACACAGTCTGGGCTTCCCTCCCGCTACAGGCCTGGAAAACATGGGAATGAATAATATGCAAATGAAACCATATGCAATTATTCATATTTGCCTTAAAGTTGAGCCAAAGATAAAACTTTTTTTCCATTTTGGATAGAGTAAGGGAGGGTTAAAGAGCAATACAAACATAAGAGTTTCAATCAGTGGCGTTGCATGGGTTGTCAGCGCCCAGATACCCCCACTCTGATCACACCTCCAGATACCCCCACTCTGATCACACCCCTCAAATCCCCCCACTCTGATCATACCCCTCACTCTGAACACACCCCCAGTTACCCCCACCTTGATCACACCTGCTGGATACCCCCAGGCTGATCACACTCCCTGATACCCGCCACTTGGATCACACCGCCCAGATACCCCCATCCTGATCCCACCCCCCCAGATACCCCCATGCTAATCACACCCCTTAGATACCTCCCACTCTGATCACACCCCCAGATACCCCCCATGCTAGTCACACTCCCCAGATACCCCCACTCTGATCACACACCCAGATACCCCCCCACTCTGATCACACCGCCTAGCTACCCCCCCTGATCCCACCCCCCCCCGATACCACCACACTAATCAAACCCCTCAGATACCTCCCACTCTGATCACACCCCCAGATAACCCCCATGCTAGTCACACTTCCCAGATACTCCCACTCTGATCACACATCCAGATACCCCCCCACTTTGATCACACACCCAGATACCCCCCCACTCTGATCACACACCCAGATACCCCCACTCTGATCACACCCCCAAGATACCCCCACTCTAATCACACACCTCAGATACCCCCCCACTGTCATCACACATCCCCCCAGATTCTCTCCACCCTGATCACACCCCTCAGATACCCTCCACCCTGATCAAACCCCTCAGATATCCTCCACCCTGATCAAACCCTCAGATACCCCCCATGCTAGTCACACTCCCCAGATACCCCCCATGCTAGTCACACTCCCCAGATACCCCCCCCCCCACACTGATCACACACCCAGATACCTTCCAC
Organism: Lithobates pipiens; assembly: GCF_037356315.1. Taxonomy (NCBI): domain Eukaryota; kingdom Metazoa; phylum Chordata; class Amphibia; order Anura; family Ranidae; genus Lithobates; species Lithobates pipiens. The sequence goes on from NW_027507758.1 coordinate 650,035,287, forward strand.
ACTCACACCCCTCAGATACCCCCCCACTCTGATCACACACCCCCAGATACACCCCCCCCCCCAGATTCCTCCACTCTGATCACATCCCCAGATCCCCCAATCCCTCTACTCTGATCACACCTCCAGATCACCCACGAGAATATCCCCAGCAGGTGCCTGCTGGCAGCAACCAGTGGGGAGCCTCCTTCACCCTGATCTTTCCCTCCACCGGTCACCCCTGGCCTGCCCCCCCCCCCCCACACACACATCGATGATGCTCATTGCCTGCACACACTTGGGATCGGGATCTGCCCACCACTCCACCTTCCTCTACATGCTTGGATCCGTTCTCCCTGCTTTCTCGTTGACAAAAGCTAAACAAGTAAAGTAAAACCCTCGCCCTGCGCCCGGTAGGAGAAAGGTTTTAGTTTGTCTGCTGCCTGGGCTGCCTTATGGTGGCGTGGGCCCTGTCTGCCCCCTCCAAATGTTGCACTCCACCCAAAACTAAAAAAAAAAAAAAAAAAAGTTAGTCTTTTGTTATAATTTAATGTATATGTAAACCTGATCACTAAATCAGGGGGTTGCTAGGGGGGTGGCTATTGGGGCTATAGCCACGAGTCTCTTGCCGCAGGGTCCCTGCCTAACCAGTGGGTTGCAGCTACTGCGGCAGGCGGGTTGGCTGCATGAGAGAGGCGGAGGAGAGGAGAGAAGCGAGTGGACAAACAAGCAGAAATTACATCTCTCTCCCGCTCCACATCAGCGCTCTTCACAGCCGGGCCTCTTCAATTTGGATGCGAGGTGCGACAAGCAGCAGAGAGATGACATCATCTCTCACTGCCCGCCACACATCAGTGCTCTTCCTCCCCCCACAGCATGCTGGAGTGGAGGTCACGTGCTTCCTATCATCGTGGAGCTCCACTTTGCAGGCGGACCCCCTTGTTCAATGTCGGAGGTGCGGCGGGATGACACCATCTCTCACTGCCTGCCCCGCATCACTGCTCTCCTGCTTTCACTAAATGGACCAGTGCTGTCAGCCTGCCACCGATGCAGCGTCGATGCACATTTGGTGGCACTGGCTGGCATGGCAAGTGACAATCCACATCAGATGGCAAGTGACAACCCACATCTGGTGGCCGGTGACGTGGCAAGTGGCAATCTGCAAATTGTGGCAAGAGATGTGGCAAGTGGCAATCTGCTAATGGTGGCAGGTGATGTGGCAAGTGACAATCTGCAAATTGTGGCAAGAGATGTGGCAAGTGACAATCTGCAAATTGTTGCAAGAGATGTGGCAAGTGACAATCTGGAAATGGTGGCAGGTGACGTGGGAAGTGACAATCTGCAAATTGTGACAAGAGATGTGACAATCTGCAAATGGTGGCAGGTGATGTGGCAAGTGACAATCTTCAAATTGTGGCAAGTGACGTGGCAAGTGACACTCTGCAAATGGTGGCAGGTGACGGGGCAAGTGACAATCTGCAAATTGTGGAAAGAGATATGGCAAGTGACAATATGCAAATGGTGGCAGGTCAAAGTGGCAAGTGACAGTTCGCCATCTGGTGGCAGGTGATGGTGGCAAGTAACATGCTGCATCTGGTAACAGACGATGGTGGCAAGTGACACGCTGCATCTAGTGGCAGAAGATGTGGCAAATGGCAATCTGCAAATTGTGGCAAGAGATGTGGCAAGTGACAATCTGCAAATTGTTGCAAGAGATGTGGCAAGTGACAATCTGGAAATGGTGGCAGGTGACGTGGGAAGTGACAATCTGCAAATTGTGGCAAGAGATGTGACAATCTGCAAATGGTGGCAGGTGATGTGGCAAGTGACAATCTTCAAATTGTGGCAAGCGACGTGGCAAGTGACACTCTGCAAATCGTGGCAGGTGACGGGGCAAGTGACAATCTGCAAATTGTGGAAAGAGATGTGGCAAGTGACAATATGCAAATGGTGGCAGGTCAAAGTGGCAAGTGACAGTTCGCCATCTGGTGGCAGGTGATGGTGGCAAGTAACATGCTGCATCTGGTAACAGACGATGGTGGCAAGTGACACGCTGCATCTAGTGGCAGAAGATGTGGCAAATGACAATCTGCAAATGGTGGCAGGTGATGTGGCAAGTGACAATCTGCAAATTGTGGAAAGAGATGTGGCAAGTGACAATATGCAAATGGTGGCAGGTCAAAGTGGCAAGTGACAGTTCGCCATCTGGTGGCAGGTGATGGTGGCAAGTAACATGCTGCATCTGGTAACAGACGATGGTGGCAAGTGACACGCTGCATCTAGTGGCAGAAGATGTGGCAAATGACAATCTGCAAATGGTGGCAGGTGATGTGGCAAGTGACAATCTGCAAATTGTGGCTGGTGACGTGGCAAGTGACAATCTGCAAATTGTGACAAGAGATGTGGCAAGTGGCAATCTGCTAATGGTGGCAGGTGATGTGGCAAGTGACAATCTTCAAATTGTGGCAAGAGACGTGGCAAGAGATAATCTGCAAATTGTGGCAAGAGATGTGACAATCTGCAAATGGTGGCAGGTGATGTGGCAAGTGACAATCTTTAAATTGTGGCAAGAGACGTGGCAAGTGACAATCTGCAAATGGTGGCAGGTGACGGGGCAAGTGACAATCTGCAAATTGTGGCAAGTGACAATCTGCAAATGGTGGCAGGTGACGTGGGAAGTGACAATCTGCAAATGGTGGCAGGTGACGTGGGAAGTGACAATCTGCAAATGGTGGCAGGTCAAAGTGCCAAGTGACAGTTCCACATCTGGTGGCAGGTGATGGTGGTAAGTAACATGCTGCATCTGGTAACAGGCGACGGTGGCAAGTGACACGCTGCATCTAGTGGCAGGAGATGTGGCAAGTGACAATCTGCAAATGGTGGCAGGTGATGTGGCAAGTGACAATCTGCAAATGGTGGCTGGTGACGTGGCAAGTGACAATCTGCAAATTGTGACAAGAGATGTGGCAAGTGGCAATCTGCTAATGGTGGCAGGTGATGTGGCAAGTGACAATCTTCAAATTGTGGCAAGAGAAGTGGCAAGTGACTATCTGCAAATTGTGGCAAGAGATGTGACAATCTGAAAATGGTGGCAGGTGATGTGGCAAGTGACAATCTTCAAATTGTGGCAAGAGACGTGGCAAGTGACAATCTGCAAATGGTGGCAGGTGACGGGGCAAGTGACAATCTGCAAATTGTGGCAAGTGACAATCTGCAAATGGTGGCAGGTGACGTGGGAAGTGACAATCTGCAAATGGTGGCAGGTGACGTGGGAAGTGACAATCTGCAAATGGTGGCAGGTCAAAGTGGCAAGTGACAGTTCCACATCTGGTGGCAGGTGATGGTGGTAACATGCTGCATCTGGTAACAGGCGACGGTGGCAAGTGACACGCTGCATCTAGTGGCAGGAGATGTGGCAAGTGACAATCTGCAAATGGTGGCAGGTGATGTGGCAAGTGACAATCTGCAAATGGTGGCAGGTGATGTGGCAAGAGACAATCTGCAAATTGTGGCAGGAGATGTGGCAAGTGGCAATCTGCAAATGGTGGCAGGTGATGTGGCAAGTGGCAATCTGCAAATGGTGGCAGGTGACGTGGCAAGTGGCAATCTGCAAATTGTGGCAAGAGACGTGGCAAGTGACAATCTGCATATGGTGGCAGGTGATGTGGCAAGTGGCAATCTGCAAATGGCGGCAGGTCAAAATGACAAGTGCCAGTTCCACATCTGGAGTGTGGCGAGTTGAACCACTTCATTATATATTAGAACGTAACAATTGAAATAATGCACTTCAATCACCCCGACACCACATCAACCATTATGCCACGATGATTGAAGCGCCAACACCAGCCGTCGCCCCAAATTGCTTACCACCAGTCTCCCCCTCCCCCGCGGGCATGCAAAAAGGATGGCGACCGCTGCCATGGGCTCTAGCCCCAGATCTTTTGCAGACCGAGCAACGCCCCCTGCACTAAACATATCTCCAACCCAACTCCTGGCTCTACTCCATTGTTAGATGTGCGGACCGGGAATAATAATGGACTCATGCCGGGCTCATTGCTTGCAGCAGAATTGTCTTATTAAAAATTGCGTACATTTTAGGGGGAACTTCTACAAACAAAAATAAGAAAGAAAAAAAACAAACAAACAAAAAAAACAAATCTGAGAAGAATGCATTTGGCTCTCCGCTATTGTAAATGGAGATCACTTAGCAGAATTGCAGTGTAGAGCTTTTCCAGATATGAACCGGAGTGGAAATTGTAAATAGACTTTGTAAATGGAAATGTTGGTGAATATAAAGAGGGAGCAGATAATAAACACAGCGATGCCGATAACAACAATACACCTTCCCCTAATCCACACAAATGTTACAATGTGTTTACCGTTTACTGTTTGCAGAATGTTTTAGGAGTAATTGAAGAAAATTATTTATTTTCTCATATATATATATATATATATATATATATATATATATATATATATATATATATATTTTTTTTTTTCTCAGTGTTTCCCCCGAATAATAAACATACAGAATAATATTTTATACTAAAGACTAAAGAAAGGAAGTCTAATCTTTATCCAGATAGAAGAAAAGAGCAACATTTCTGTGCTAATACACAAGCCGGGGAATCAAAACACTGCAACGAAGGTCCCTTCGAAAAGCAGATATTTCTATTATAACTGGACCGGCTGCTTTAAAACCAAATTCCAGGTATGGCATTTATTATTATTTTTTTTTACGTAGTTACAGTGTCTTGAAAAAGTATTCATACCCCTAGACATTGTCCACATTTTTTTGTCATGTTACAAAAAAATGGTGTGAGGGAGGCAATCATTTTACAATTTTGTGTGCCACATCCAAAGTTATAGACCAGACTCTTGGAATACCCCTAGCGGTGGACTTTTAAGGCAACGTACATTAAAGTGGTGTTCCCACCAAAAAAAAAAAGTGTTTAAAATTCTTAAAAAAAAAATAAATAATTGGAAAAAAAAAATATTTTTTACTCACCTCTAAATACCTGTTGCTAGGGGGTCCCTCATAGTCTGCCTTCTTCCTTGCCCCGGGCTGGTGACATCACTTTCCGCTCGCGCCGCACAGTCATCTGGGACCTGTCACGTGTCCCAGGTGACTCTACGGCGTATCACAGAGCCCTGTGCCACTCGCGCATGCGCAGTGGGTGCCCCGGCTGTGCCCACAGTACGAATGACGGCGCCGAGGGGGGGGGGGGGTGCTTCGTTCCCCCGCATCGCTGGACCCTGGGACAGGTAAGTGTCCGATTATTAAAAGTCAGCAGCTGCAGTATTTGTAGCTGCTGGCTTTTAAATTTTTTTTTTTTTGTGGCACCCCACTTTAATGTATGTGCCTTAAAAGTTCACCACTAGAGGTATTCCAAGAGTCTGGTCATGTTGTCATGTTAGAACCAAGAACCATAAATGTATTTTATTGGGATTTTATGTGATAGACCAACACAAAGTGGCACATAATTGTGAAGTGGAAGGAAAACGATAAATGGTTTTCAATATTTTTTACAAATAAATATGTGAAAAGTGTGTGTGGGGGAGGGGCATTTGTATTCAGCCCCCTTTACTCTGATACCCCTAACTAAAATCTAGTGGAGCCAATTGCCTTCAGAAGTCACCTAATTAGTAAATAGAGTCCACCTGTGTGTAATTTAATCTCAGCATACATAAACCTGTTCTGTGAAGCCCTCAGAGGTTTGTTGGAGAACCTTTGTGAACAAACAGCATCATGAAGGCCAAGGAACACACCAGACGGGTCAGGGATAAAGTTGTGGAGAAGTATAAAGCAGGGTTAGGTTATAAAAAAAAATCTCCCAAGCTTTGACCATCTCACGGAGCTCTGTTCAATCCATCATCGGAAAATGGAAAGAGTAGGAGCACAACTGCAAACCTACCAAGACATGGCCGCCCACCTAAACTGACCGGGCCGGGCAAGGAGAGCATTCATCAGAGAAGAGCCAAGAGGTCCATGGTAACTCTGGAGGAGCTGCAGAGATCCACAGCTCAGGGGGGAGAATCTGTCCACAGGACAACTATTAGTCGTCTCTCCACAAATCTGCCCTTTATGGAAGAGTAACAAGAAGAAAGACATTGGAGAAAGAAAGTCATAAGGCCGCGTACACACGCGGGGACTGTTCGCCCAACTTTGTCCGTCAAACAGTTTCAGCAAACAGTCCGCTCAAAATTAGCATGGACGGGCATGCCCACACACGACGAACGAACAGTTTGCTGAAACCGTGCGCGATGACGTGAACGGCACGTACGACGGGACGAAAAATACGACGTCCTATACACTGCATTATAACTTTCGGCGTGTAAATCCTTTCTGAGCATGCGCGGAACTTAGTTTGACGAACAAGCCTACACACGGGCGGACTGTTCGCTCAAACAAGGTTTCAGCGGACAGTTTTACGGAATTTCCGAAAAACCTTGTTCGTCAAACTGTCCGCTGAAACTGTCCGCTGAAACTGTCCGCTGAAAGCCCACACACGAGCGGACTGTCCACCCAAACACTGTTCAGCGGACAAAGTTGGGCGAACAGTCCGCGCGTGTGTACGCGGCCTAAGAAGTCCTGTTTGCAGTTTGTGAGAAGCCATGTGGGGGAGGGGGCAGCAAACATGTGGAAAAAGGTGATCTGGTCAGATGAGTACACACTGGTGAGGCTGCCTTTCTGGGCACTGGTGAGGCTGCATTTATGGACACTGGTGAGGCTGCATTTATGGACACTGGTGAGGCTGCATTTAAGGGCACTGGTGAGGCTGCATTTATGGGCACTGGGGAAGTCGCATTGTAAATCTTTTCAGGTGTGGTGCGAACATTTTTACATCTTTTTGGCTCGCCGCAAGACAAAAAAGTTTGAGAAACACTGCTCTAGAAGCTGGAAATCCCTGTAGTAGACAAAACTACTACACAGGAGGTTGACTGCTGGGCATGGGTATCATTCAAAGAATACTTCTTATTCCCGCAATGGGCAGTGATGTCCTTCTCTCCACCTCATCCAATTAGAGAATGGCTTGCATTTAGGGCAGAATTTTCCACTAGGCACTGTAGGTATGTGCCCACAGGCGCTCTCCTCCTTGTTGGTGACACAGAAAGCAACGTGTATGACATCACTTCTGGGTCAGACTTTCACTTTCCCCTAGCATAGCCGGGAAGGGATGTATTGCTGTGCGATTTGCATTGCATTATATTCAGTGGAGACCCGTGGAGACATTTTGATGCCAAAATTTTGATGCCAAAATGCCCCCCCCCCCCCTCCAAAGATGCATGAGCATTATGTGTTAGCAAAAATCCCTCCCCCCCCAAAAAAAATCAAGCACTTGTTTGCATGCTCGCCCCCAAGCAAAAATGCCCCCTCCTCCCAGTACAAATCCACCCCCCCCTCTGAAATCACCCCACCTAGCACAAATCTTTGACCCCCCCATTCCCCTCAGCTCAAATCCTCTCTCCCCATGTGCTCCAAGCACAAATCCCCACCCCCAAAAAAAATATTCTCCTCCTAGCACAAATCCTCTCCCCCCACTGCAAACCCTCATTCCAGTACAAATTTCCCTCCTCCAATCCCCCAACTTAGCAATTACCATCACTACTAGCACAAATCATCCCAAAAAAGAAAGAAAAAATATTTCCTCGCTATCATTTTACTTTTATAGCACAAACCCCCCAAATACCCCCTCCTAGCAGAAATTTTCTTCCCTCACCCCCCCAACACAAATCCCCCCAAATCACCACTCCTAGCACACCTCCCCAATGTTTCCCTCCTAAAACAATTTTTACCCCCTGCCGCCCCCCAAATTCACTTTCCCAACATAAATCCCCTCCCTCCCCCATTCTCCTTGTGGTGAACCATGATTAAGCTCCAGAGGGGGGGGGGGGCGAGTGAAACGCGTTGGAGACCTGGCCTGGCCCGGTGGGAGAGCGCTGCACAGCCTGAGGTGGTCACTGCCAAAGCATGAATATGAGAGGAAGACCACTTGGAAAAAGATCTGCACCCTCCATGCTTTGTTGGTATCTCCTGTGGGCCCTGACTTGCTGCTCCATCATCCGGGCAAAGCCCACTCCAGTTTCAAAGGAACACAGATTATGGTTTATGATACATTTAAGAGGGTAACAAGACCCCATTGATTGGGGAGGAAATCTTTCTATTCAACTGCACCATATGGTGATTACCAAATTCAGTGGACCTCCAGACGTGGGATTCCATCTACCTGCATAATGTTGTGTACCATTTTTCTTAAAAGGAACATGTGACCTAAATAAATAACCTTTTTTGACCTACACCATGTGGAAGCTATTTCCTTCTTTCCACATACCATCTGGATGTGAATGGATGCGAGGTCCTTTTTGAGCTGACCCTCTAGATCTAGCTGTGGCGGGTTTTCGTTTGGAAGCCCACCCGGAGGTCAAGCACAGTCCTTTCAGATCCCGCTCCAGATGTTCGGACCATCGTGAGTTCCACATGCCTGCCGTCGGCGGCACTCTGCCTGTTTGACCCTGTGTTGCCGACATTAAAGTCCTCCTATTCCGGTAAGAGCATTTATGTTATGTCCCTTCGACACAGGCTCTCTCAGGGTGTTGCTAGCAATGTTCCCAAACCAAGACCCCTTGGACACCACCCACCATCTTTGGACAGACCATCGCTCCAAGGACCAAGGACAAGAGTCTCGGAATCATCTTTGACTCAGAAATGTCAATGGATGCACAAATAGGATCAGTAGTCAGCGGATCTCATCATCTCCTCCGCCTGCTACTTAGACTCATCCCCTTCATTCCAAAAGAGGACAAAGCAGCGGTAGTTGGAACAATCATTAACTCCCGACTCATCCCGACTTGACTACGCAAACTCGCTTTACATAGGATTACCCCAATATCAACTTGCGCGATTACAACTCATCCAAAACACGGCGGCAAGACTGATAACAGGAAAAAAACCCTGGGAGTCCATCTACCCTTCTCTGAGGAGCTTACATTGCCTAACCGTAAAGAATCGGATCACATTCAAGACCCTCTGCCTCACCCACAAATGCACACATGGAGACGCTCCTCAATACCTACACGAGAAAATAAAACACTACACACCCAATCGCAGTCTTCCATCATCTAACCAAAACCTCATCCTCATTCCCAAATCCCGTTACAAATCAAAGGGAGAACGGAGATTCGCAGTCCAAGGACCACGGCTATGGAACGCTCTACTGACTTACATCCGTGTGGAAGGAAATCATCAGGCCTTCAGGAAAAAACTCAAGACCTACCTCTTCTAAGCCCTTGTACACACGGTCGGAGAATCCGTCGGAATGTGTCCTATCGGACCGTGTCGTCGGATAATCCGACTGTGTGTGGTATGCATCGGACTGATTCCGTCGGAATATCCGTCGGACCCAATTTTCCAACATGTTGGAAATATTTCCCGACCAACTGGGCCGATCGGACATACTCCGATCATGTGTAGAGAATTTTGATCGGACCAAGTGCCATGCATGCTCAGATCAAATTCCTACTTCAAAGCTATTGGCTACTAGCCTGAACGTAGTCCCATCGTAACGAAATTACGTCATCACGTTCTGAAAGATCGGATTTTTCGCCAACTTTGTCCGACCGTGTGTATGCAGCAGTTTCGGACAAGATCCGACAGACAAAATCCGACGGGCAAAATCCGACGGATTTGGCTGTGGAAATCTCCGACCGTGTGTACAGGGGCTAAGAAGCTTGACAACACAGGACGAATCCAGCGCCTTGAGGCGATTCATTTTTGCATTTTTAGAACTTTACAAGTTATTCATTCATTCGTTCAATGCTGCCAGTGTCTGCTCAGCAAGTTACACAGAGTGTGCTTCCAGTCCCACACACACTGTGACTGACTTCCTGGTACAGTCCCTCCCCCAGCATGCATCAGGAGAAAGGGGTTAAGGGTCACAGTGATTCTGCATAAACATTAAACCTCCTCTTTTTTTCACGAAGAAAAAAATAAAACAAAAAAAAAATATATATATATATATATATATGGAAAGGCCAGTATGGTGGCCTGGAATTATGGGTGGAGCCCGGTGGAGTATATAACCAGCCCGTTCGCCTAGCTCCCTCATCGGTTCCGGTGCGCGATATCTGATACGTCAGAAATCAAGGGCCGACTATCCTCGAGACCTTTCAGTGAGCCGGGTTCGTGAGTTCCACGCTGTTCCGTCCGCCTTAGTGTCGACAAAGCCTTGTCGTTCGTCAGCGTCCGTCTGATTGCCGTCTGAGTCGCTATACTCAAATCGAAATTTTCCGTTGTCATACAAACACGTCTGGGCCGGCTGTCGCAGGTAGGGCTTCGGCACCCATTTCATTTCATGTGTTACAAAGTCACGTAAACTAGATTCCTGAACTCACGAACCACTCACTTTAGATTGCACGAACGTCTTAACTGTGGCACTCGTATTCGTTACTACATGTCACTACCCCTTCTTCGAAAGAAGCCGTTATCACTTTTCGGTACATGCCGTTCGTGCCACCAGGCACCTCGTTTCGTAGCACGTCGCTGCAAACCGAACGACTCCCCCGATCATTTCTATGTTCGAATCGATCGAACCGTTTCGAAATTACAGCCGTCTGCTTGTCACGTTAAACTGAGCACTCCGGCCAATGGCAATCTAACGTTGTCCAAAATCATGAAACGGTCGGACCGTTTCAAATCCGAATAAGTTAAGCATTTCAATCATTTCATGCCGTTTGTACTATGTCTGTCATTTCGGTTCATTTCATTTCAATCATTTCAGTCATTTCTATCATTTCGAGTCATTTCAATCATTTCAGTCATTTCAATCATTTCGAGTCATTTCAATCATTTCAGTCTGTTATGTCGGATCATTTCATTTCTACCATTTCTAAAGACATGTCATCATTTCTGTCACTTACCGCGCTCCGATGCGAATCCTGTCGCATCTCCAATGCACCGATTCGCTTCGAAGTGCCCCAGGGTTCGGCCTCATTTCTGTACATGCTCCAGAGACTGAGTCACTCGCAGGTTCAAGCACGGTCCTTGATTCTAGTCTTTGTCATGGCTTTCATTTCTGTCACTTATTACACGCCAATGCGAATCCTGTCGCATGCTGCTATGCACCGATTCGTCCTGGCGTGCCCAGCTGCTACGCCTCATTTCAGTACATGCTCCAGAGACGGATTCTTTTGTGGTAACCGTCAGTCCAGTCATTGAATGTTGTCTCTGTCATGGCTTATCATTTCTGTCACTTATTACGCGCCAATTCGAATCCTGTCGCATTCTGCTATGCACCGATTCGTCCTGGCGTGCCCAGCGGCTACGCCTCATTTCGGTACATGCTCCAGAGACGGTTTCTCTGTTGCAACCATCAGTCTAGTCGTTGAAACTTGTCTCTGTCATGGCTTATCATTTCTGTCACTTATTACGCGCCAAAGCGAATCCTGTCGCATTCCGTTATGCACCGATTCGTTCTGGTGTGCCCAGCTGCTACGCCTCATTTCAGTACATGCTCCAGAGACGGGTTCTTTATTGTAAACCATCAGTCCTGTCATTGAATCTTGTCTCTGTCATGGCTTATCATTTCTGTCACTTATTACGCTCCAATTCGAATCCCATCGCATTCCTTATGCATCGATTCGTTCTGGTGCGCCCAGCTGCTACGCCTCATTTCAGTACATGCTCCAGAGACGGATTCTTTGTGGTAACCATCTGTCCAGTCGTTGAAACTTGTCTCTGTCATGGGATATCATTTCAGTCACTTATTACGCTCCGATTCGAATCCTGTTGCATTTGGTTATGTACCGATTCGTTCCGGTGCGCCCAGCTGTTACGCCTCATTTCGGTACATGCTCCAAAGACAGGATTCTTCTGTTGGGTTCATGGGCTCGTCCTTTGATTCATGTCTTTGTCATGGGTTTTCATTTCATTTCACTTATCACGTTCCGGTACGAATAGCCACTTCCGTGTACTAAATTCGTATCGGCGTGCCCCAGGAACGGCCTCATTTCAGTACATGCTCCAGAGTCCGTTTCGTGCTTGGTCGCAAGTTTGTGGCATGGCGATTCAGATCTCTGTCATGGCGGATCCACTCATTTCACGGTCACATACGGCTTCCCGGTTAGTCCAGTTGACTCTTCAATATCGGATTTCTATCGGGGGGCCTTGACCATCAGCCTCATTTCACTATTGAATTGCCTCAAAAGAATCAAAAAAGGAAAAAAAAAAATAATAATATTTTTGCATCGGCGACGCAACCAAGTCACGTCTCTGTTGTCGTACGTACGTTATTCTAAAAAAAAAAAAAAAAAGCAAATTTCGGTTGTCCATTCATTTCATTTATGTCATTTATCACATTTCCAGTCTCACCTCCACTAGTTAGCTAGACATCTCTCTTTAGGTGTTGGATTCTCAAACAAAACTTCACCTTCATCTCCTCAGGTCAGTCGAGTTCTCAGTAGGTCCAACCTGCACCTGGTCGAACGGTGCCTCCGTAGGTAAGAGAGGGTCATCTGGGAGGGGAACGCTTACGAGCGGTAGTATCCTTCTCTTCAAAATGTTTTCTCAGGAGTCTCCTACGAGTCTTGTAATCCATGTCACCCTCATAGGTTCCGTACAGGAGAAAACCCGGACCCAGTGATTAATAGGCTTACCAAGCCTGGATTTTGCCACCATGTCCCAGGCTGGCAGCGAGGACTACACGGCTCCGTTGTCCCATTCTCTTGTCTCAGAGAGTGGCAGCCAAAGGTCCTTCAGAGCATGGACCATTCCCAGGCTAACAGCCGAGTTAAGGCGCAGGGGTGTACCCTTTCCAGCTACAGCCAGAAAGGCCGAACTTTTTGGGCTCCTCTTTCCTCCCCCAGCCGCGGTTGAGGATGGTGCCCAGCAGGCCTCCCTGGGCTCTATCGCTGCTTCCATCACGCAGCTTCACACTCTGGTGTCATCCCTGACGACCTCAATGTCAGAGGTTCAGAGTCGGGTGGCCCTCCTCGAGACCCGCCCATTCGTTCCTCCTCCAATACCAGCTTCACAAGCAGTGGATAACACCAGCGCAGGTACCCCCGGGTGTACACCAGTAGTGTACCCTTCTCATTTAATATCAGCCAACATCAGGAAGGACATCCTAGAGGGCAAGGACGTCAATCTGGCTTCACTCCTTATCTCCATTCATGAGCTGGCAGAAAACAAAGCTTACACTTGGGGGGACGTGTCGGTGGTCCTCAAAGCCAAAGACCCCAGGCTGGACAGGAAGCTTTCTGTCACCGAGTTCACCTTGGCCTTCGGCATGCTGAGGGATGTCATCTGCTCGGCCTCCCCCGGCAGGAGGGAGGAACTGGATCGTTACCTCCACGTGGTAGTTGACCTGGGGTATAAATACAGCGGTTTTTCATTTTATGACTATCACCGCTCCTTCTCCGCTAAGGCGGCCGCCAGGCTCTCCCAATTTCAGATACCTACTGATTGGAGTGTCATGGACACCGAGTTGTTCTGCCGACACTTCGCGGGGCTGCGGTCTCCCCTCTGTGCGATTTGCCAGTCGGCTACTCACACCGCGACTTGGTGTGCCAGCTCAGTGGCAGCCCCGCCCGTAGACGGTCCATCGACCTCAGGTACTGCCCAGGGCCTACCGGCGCCGGTACGCCTGCCGCAGACGGATAAACTGGGGCGCCCAGTCAAGACCATGGGAGGCGCAGCCATCTGTAACAACTACAACAGCGGGTCGTGCAATTTCAGCCAGTGCAGGCTGCTCCATGTATGCACACGGTGCCATAGAGCTCATCCCAGGCTCATGTGCGAGGTCAAGCAGGCTAAAAGATCTTGACTAAGCCGGGTCAACGTGTTGTGGCTCAGTGTCTACCTCGCCAATCATCCCACCCCCTCACTTGCCACCTACCTAGTTCAGGGCTTTACTCAGGGCTTTCATACAGGACTTGTCTCTCTCCCTCACCTTACACACGAGTGCCAGAACCTGCGGTCAGCAGCCACGGATGTACAGGCCATCGACCAGCTGTTACAGGCAGAGCTAGACCGGGACTTCATCATAGGCCCTTTCACAAAGCCCCCGTTTAACACCTGGCGAGTCAGCCCTATTGGGCTTGTCAAGGGCAAGTTCTCCAATAAACTTAGGTTGGTCTACGATTTGTCAGCGCCTTATTCTTCCTCTGTCCCCAGTCTTAATTCCCTTATCCCCTCTGAGGAGTTCTCCCTTAAATACGCATCCGTAGATACGGCCATCCAGGCCATTCTCAAGTCAGGCACAGGAACATGGCTCTCCAAGGCCGACATCTCGGACGCCTTCAAGCTCCTTCCTATCCATCCATCTCTCTGGTGCTGGCATGGCATCAAATGGAGGGAGCTCTACTATTTTGCCACTAAGCTAACCTTCGGGTCCAAGAGTAGCCCCTGGCTCTTCGACTCGTTTGCGCAGGCTCTCGCATGGATCTTGCTGCACGTAGCCCAGTGCCAGGGAGTCATACACTATTTGGATGACTTCCTGCTGATCGAGTCACCTGGCTCCCTTCCAGGGGATCTGGATAAACTAAGGGTGGTCTTCAATAACCTTAACGTCCCTATTGCTGCGCACAAGGTGGAGGGCCCTGCGCAGGCAATCACCTTTCTCGGGGTCAGCTTAAACACCAGCACTATGCAGGCCAGCCTCCCCCCGGATAAACTAAGCCGCATCAGGACGGTCATGAGGGACTTCACCCGCACCAGAACTTGCACCAAGAGGCAGCTACAGTCCCTTCTCGGTATGCTTAATTTTGCTATGCGCATCATCCCTCAAGGTCGCGCATTCGTATCGCGCCTGTTAGACCTACTGTCCCATTCACAAGACCCGGAGCACGTCCTCAGCCTGGACCCCGCAGCTATAGCAGATCTTGCCATGTGGGAGGAATTCCTGACGTCCTGGAATGGCGTGTCCCTGTTCATCCCCTCAGTGTCCTCCTCGTCACCGCAGGTCGTGACCGACGCAGCGGCCTCCACGGGTTTTGCGGCAATTTTTGGCCACCTCTGGCTCGCAGCCCCCTGGCCTCCTCAGATACTGGCAATTCCGGGCTTCACCGAGACGTCCTCCCTATTCGAGTTGTACCCCATCGTAGCCGCTGCCCACACATGGGGCCGCAGTTGGTCGGGTCAAACAGTGACCTTTTCAACGGACAATCTCGCCACTGCGGAAATCATTAACAAAGGCAGGTCTAAGGCCCCTTTCACACATGCGGACGATATGTCCGTATTTCATCCATCCGTTTGCGGATGAAATACGGACATACATTCATCCCTATGGGATAGCGGGTGTCTGCGGATGAGCATCCGCAGACACCCGATTTCGTCCGCCTCCGCAACAGTCCGATTCTGCAGACGGAGGAAAATCCTATTTTTCTATCCGTCTGCAGAGCGGATCGGACGAACACGGACAGACGGTCCGTGCTCGTCCGATCCCCATAGAGGAGAGCGGAGATCTGACAGGGCGGTCCCTGCACAGTGTGCGGAGACCGCCCTGTCCGCAGCCGGCTCAGCGGGGACAACGTAGCGATCCCCGCTGAGCGAGCGGATCTTCACGGGGCGGATCATTACTGATCCGCCCCGTGTGAAAGAGGCCTTAGTCTCTGGAGATTATGTCCTTCCTGCGGCGACTGGTCCAGCTCTCGTTATTATTTCAATTTAATGTTCATTGTGCCTTTATCCCCGGTAAATGTAATCGGGCAGCGGACGCCCTCTCCCGCTTTAACTTAGTTTCCTTTTTTGATCAGGTGCCCGGAGCCGGACCAACGTCAGCAGCTATCCCGGACTGGTCTCAACTGACCCTGGATTAACCCCTCACCTAGTAGCCGCAACTCAACTCATCAATCACTCCCTCTCAGACAATACCCGCAAGGCCTACCAATCAGCCTGGAGGGCCTTTAACCGTTTCTTAACATCTCACTCCACAGAGACCTCCCGGGTCAAGCAAGTCCTGGCCTTCATTGCCCATTGCCACTCGGACTTGGCGTTATCCTTTAACACGATCCGGCTATACCTGGCCGGGGTACAACATTTTACGTCCCTCCAGGACCCTGCCGAACCCTCCTTGTTCACTTTTCACGCCATTCGGGCTGTCATGCGCGGCATCCAGAAACGCCAGCCTACGGCCTCCGCCAAACGCCTGCCTATCACAGGAGACGTTTTCAGAAACATGTCTGATATTCTGGCCACTGCACCTTTCGGGCTCCACACTAGTATCATTATACAAGCAGCCATACACCTGGCCTTCTACGGCTTCTTACGGCCAGGCGAGTTTACCTCCAGTAGCCCCTCAGCTCGCATGCTATGCAAGCACCACCTGGTCAGGCACGGAGACCATTTCATCCTACATATAGCAGTATCCAAGACGCAGCAGCTTGGCCCAGGTACGGACATACATTTTTATAAAACCAACAACCGCTGGTGCCCGGTCGCCATTCTCACCCGCTTGTTGACCCTTCTGGCCGATCAACCAGGAACTGGCCCGCTTCTGCCATTCCACGGTAAGCCACTGAACGCAGCCCAGTTCATGGAGCATGTCAGGATACTCCTGGGCATCCTTCACCTCAATCCGGCTCACTACTCCGGACATTCATTTCGTATCGGAGCGGCTTCAACTGCCTCCCGCCAAGGGGTCCCGGTCCACGTTATCAAAAAGTTGGGTAGATGGAAGTCCACCTGTTTTGCCCGTTACATACCCAATCCGCAAGTAGAGATGGCCCAGGCCTTTGTCAAGCTCACCCAGTAACAAACTCGAATCAATAAAAGCATTCCCTACCTGTATGTTTTTGCCCCCTTATTTTGGTATACCCTACGTTAGGCCAGGGCACACTTTCAGGTCCGGTTCAAGTAAGCGAGTTTATGTTAACCTTGTTTGTCATCCTTATCCGTATCGGTCAGAGGGCTCTGGGCCATAAATGGAAAGGCCAGTATGGTGGCCTGGAATTATGGGTGGAGCCCGGTGGAGTATATAACCAGCCCGTTCGCCTAGCTCCCTCGTCGGTTCCGGTGCGCGATACCCACCCACCCATCCCCTGTCAGGGCATTTCTCAAGCATTATACTCCTCGGGTCAGGGCCAGATTAACAGCATCATGGGCCTGGTGCTGAGGATTTTGGTGGGCCTTTTTTACGGAAACAAAATGAAAATGCAAAAATGTTTTGCTAAAACAAATTAAATATACTTTCACCAGTAATATCGGCCGTGCAGCCTTTGAGCAGCAGGAACACCCCCAATACCACCTGCTATGCGGTCTCTCAACAGCAGCAACATAGGAGACCACATTTCCAAACTGCCATTCAGGGAGATCCCCCCCTTCCCAAAAAAAAAAAAAGAGGGGGGATGTAGTCTCGGGTTGATGGGGAAATAGGTGGCGGGGGGTGATTTTTCAGGCAAATGGCACTTAGCACTTAAAATCATCCTGACGCTATGCTTGATATGGCATCGGGATGATCAAATTCCATTATTTCTATTACTACATTGTAATGTATAGTGAAATAGTTCAACTCACCATGATGCATTATCAGTGGGAACCTGAGCTTGTCACTTCCCACCAGATGCAGTGTGTCGCTTGCCACCATTGCCTGCTGCCAGATGCCACCTGCAGCCTGCCACCAGATACAGTGTGCCACTTGCCACCAGATACAATGTGCCACTTGCCATCAGCATGCCACCAGATACAGTGTGCCACTTGCCACCAGCAGCCTGTCACCAGATACAGTGTGCCACTGGCAGCCTGCCACCAGATACAGTGTGCCACTTGCCACCAGATACAGTGTGCCACCAGATACAGTGCCTCTAGCAGCCTGCCACCAGATACAGTGTGCCACTTGCCACCAGATACAGTGTGCCACTTGCCACCAGCAACCTGACACCAGATACGGTGTGCCACTTGTCACAAGCAGCATGCCAGATAGTGTGCCACTTGCTACCAGCAGCATGCCACCAGATTAAAGCGGGATTCCACCCTAAAGTGGAACCTCCGCTGATCGGAACCCCCCCCCCCATCCGGTGTCACAATTGACACCTTTCAGGGGGGAGGGGGGTATTTTCACCCACTTCCGGGCATAGACTCCCACGGGAGTCTACGCCATTTCCTGCCCTGCCGCGCTGTCTGCTGGGACACACACGGGTCCCAGTGACAGCGCGGAGATTTCCTATTGCGCGGCGCAGCTCGCGCAGTAGGGAACCGGGAAGTGAAGCCGATTCGCTTTACTTCCTGATTCCCTCACCTAGAATGGTGGCGGCAGCAGCCGAGGCACGAGCGGTCGATCGGCCTCGGCATCGCTGGAACCCGGGACAGGTGAGTGTCCATTTATTAAAAGTCAGCAGCTGTAGTATTTATAGCTGCTGGCTTTTAATATTTTTTTGGGGGCGGAATCCCTCTTTAAGTGTGCCACTTGCCACCAGCAGTCTGCCACCAGATACAGTGTACCACTTGTCACAAGCAGCCTGCCACCAGATAGTGTGCCACTTGCCACCAGCAGCATGCCACTAGCAACCTGCCACCAGATACGGTGTGCCACTTGTCACAAGCAGCATGCCAGATAGTGTGCCACTTGCTACCAGCAGCATGCCACCAGATACAGTGTGCCACTTGCCAACAGCAGCCTGCCACCAGTTACAGTGTGCCACTTGTCACAAGCAGCATGCCAGATAGTGTGCCACTTGCTACCAGCAGCATGCCACCAGATACAGTGTGCCACTTGCCAACAGCAGCCTGCCACCAGTTACAGTGTGCCACTTGCCAACAGCAGCCTGCCACCAGTTACAGTGTGCCACTTGCCACAAGCAGCCTGCCACCAGTTACAGTGTGCCACTTGCCACAAGCAGCCTGCCAGATATAGTGTGCCACTTGCCACAAGCAGCATGCCAGATACAGTGTGACACTTGCCACCAGCAGCATGCCAGATACAGTGTGACACTTGCCACAAGCAGCCTTCCACCAGATACAGTGTGCCACTTGCCACAAGCAGCCTTCCACCAGATACAGTGTGCCACTTGCCACAAGCCGCCTTCCACCAGATACAGTGTGCCACTTGCCACAAGCCGCCTTCCACCAGATACAGTGTGCCACTTGCCACAAGCAGCCTGCCACCAGATACAGTGTGCTACTTGCCACAAGCAGCCTGCCACCAGATACAGTGTGCTACTTGCCATCAGCAGCCTGCCACCAGCAGCAGTGTACCACCAGATACAGTGTGCCACTTGCCACAAGCAGCATGCCAGATACAGTGTACCACTTGACACAAGCAACATGCCACCAGATACAGTGTGCCATTTGCCACCAGCAGAATGTCACCAGATACAGTGTGCCACTTACCACCAGCAGCCTGTCACCAGATACAGTGTGCCACTTGCCACCAGCAGTGTGCCACCAGATACAGTGTGCCACTTGCCACCAGCAGTGTGCCATCAGCAGCCTTCCACCAGATAGTGTGCTACTTGCCACCAGCAGCAGTGTGCAACCAGCAGCCTTCCACAAGATAGTGTGCTACTTGCCATCAGCAGCCTGCCACCAGATACAGTGTGCCACTTGCCACCAGCATGCCACCAGATACAGTGTGCCACTTGCCAACAGCAGCCTGCCACCAGTTACAGTGTGCCACTTGCCAACAGCAGCCTGCCACCAGTTAGTGTGCCACTTGCCACAAGCAGCCTGCCACCAGTTACAGTGTGCCACTTGCCACAAGCAGCCTGCCACCAGTTACAGTGTGCCACTTGCCACAAGCAGCCTGCCAGATATAGTGTGCCACTTGCCACAAGCAGCATGCCAGATACAGTGTGACACTTGCCACCAGCAGCATGCCAGATACAGTGTGACACTTGCCACAAGCAGCCTTCCACCAGATACAGTGTGCCACTTGCCACAAGCAGCCTTCCACCAGATACAGTGTGCCACTTGCCACAAGCCGCCTTCCACCAGATACAGTGTGCCACTTGCCACAAGCCGCCTTCCACCAGATACAGTGTGCCACTTGCCACAAGCAGCCTGCCACCAGATACAGTGTGCTACTTGCCATCAGCAGCCTGCCACCAGCAGCAGTGTACCACCAGATACAGTGTGCCACTTGCCACAAGCAGCATGCCAGATACAGTGTACCACTTGACACAAGCAACATGCCACCAGATACAGTGTGCCATTTGCCACCAGCAGAATGTCACCAGATACAGTGTGCCACTTACCACCAGCAGCCTGTCACCAGATACAGTGTGCCACTTGCCACCAGCAGTGTGCCACCAGATACAGTGTGCCACTTGCCACCAGCAGTGTGCCATCAGCAGCCTTCCACCAGATAGTGTGCTACTTGCCACCAGCAGCAGTGTGCAACCAGCAGCCTTCCACAAGATAGTGTGCTACTTGCCATCAGCAGCCTGCCACCAGATACAGTGTGCCACTTGCCACCAGCATGCCACCAGATACAGTGTGCCACTTGCCAACAGCAGCCTGCCACCAGTTACAGTGTGCCACTTACCACCAGCAGCCTGCCACTGCCTCCAAGACTCTCCCCAATTGGATAGAAGAGACAGGGCCTGCATAGTCAATCAAATCCCTGGAGCTCCCACCCCTCCTGAGCTGGGATGGTATGGCTGTATGCCAGGAGTTTTGTTTAGACCAAGTTGTACAGGGTTGTGTGTGCAAGCTTTTGGGCTCACACTGGTGTGCTGCAGTTGGCTGCACTGCTCATGTATCTGCAGTTTTAGCTGCAGTCCTATTGATTTATATCAGGTTGCAGGTTTTTGCTGCATTTTCTGACAGTGCGCCAAAGATGCAGCATGCAGGAATTTTGGTGCGCTTTCAGAAAATGCAGAAAAAACAAACAACCTAATAGAAATCTATAGGACTGTGGGTAAAACGCAGGAAAACTGTGGATACACCAGCAATGGGCCAAAACACAGCAAATCAGTGTGAACCACCTAAAAGCACAAGGGGCCACCAAGCACTGCCACAGGCTGATGACACAATTCTAAACACTTTGGCTGCAGTTATAACAGCTACTGCTGGAGAAAAAAGTTAAAAACGAGGGAAAGGGATATAAGAAACCAGTCACTGAGCTCACATGTGGACGGTCCCTGGAGGCTCATCACTCACAGATATCCTGTTCACCTTCTATCTGCCGGTGTTTCCCACCCACACGGCTCCTTCACTGCACAGACTTCACAGAGGGGGAGGGGAAAGGCAGAGCCGACTCAGCCTCTTCCATTTGTGTAGGGGGGGAACTGTGCACTGTGACATTGTAATAACCACAGTGAGCAAACACAGAT
Organism: Lithobates pipiens; assembly: GCF_037356315.1. Classification (NCBI taxonomy): domain Eukaryota; kingdom Metazoa; phylum Chordata; class Amphibia; order Anura; family Ranidae; genus Lithobates; species Lithobates pipiens. Next base: position 650,056,527 of record NW_027507758.1, read on the forward strand.
GCAGCCAGACACCCCTACATTTACACACACTTCTCCTGTCCCATAGAAGTTTATGGACAGGAAAAAAAAAAATCGGGCTTATGCTGCTGGCTGGGTGGGCCTATTTTAAGGCAGGGGCTTGGAACTGCAGCTCCATCAGCCCCTATGTTAATCCGGCCCTGCCTCGGGTGAGTACTCATTTCACTCCATTTCATTTTCATTTCATTTATTACTCATTTCTCTATCTAGGGTATGCCCCCTTATTTTGGTATACCCTACGTTAGGCCAGGGCACACTTTCAGGTCCGGTTCAAGTAAGCGAGTTTATGTTAACCTTGTTTGTCATCCTTATCCGTATCGGTCAGAGGGCTCTGGGCCATAAATATATATATTTTTATATATATATATATATATATATATATATATGTGTGTATATATATATATATATATATATATATATATATATATATATATACATAATCAAGAGAACAAATACACAACACATAAAATACTCAACACATAAAGAACAAGGCAAACAGGATCAGTTCAGCAAGTAGTATCTCCAACTCAGTTCTGTGGCTCCTGCAGCGCTTCAGGAGCCCTTTTTTCTCCGTTTCCTGTCATGTAAGATTTCAGTGCTTTGCCAAAGAGGAGTTTGATGTCTTTGGCGGGCAGACTTAAAAATTTTTGAATTTGTTCTGTATTCCAGTATTCAGCAAAAGGGGTCCTACCTGTCAAAAGGGGTGCTTAATAAATTACACCGCTAGGCCAAAATGTTGTTGACAGCTGACCATCACACCTACCTACCGTGCTAAAGGTATGCGGACCCCCTCCAAATGATGGAGTTCAGGTGTTTAATAGTAATAGATGCTGTTAATGCTACAACATACAAAGACATTGTAGACAATTGTGCTCTTCCAACCTTGTGGTAACAGTTTGGTGAAGAACCATTTCTGTTCCAGCATGACTGTGCCCCTGTGTACAAAGTCAGCTCCATAAAGAAATGGTTTGACCAGTTTGGTGTGAAGGAACTCAAGTGTCCTGCACAGAGTCAGAACCTCAACCCTATTAAACACCTTTGGGATGGATTGAGACATTGATTGTAGGCCAGGTCTACTCATCCAACATCAGTCCTGTCCTTGAAAGTTCATATTTAAAGAACTCTAGATTCTTTATATGGTCCAAAGGATGTGGACTCTCCACCAAATGATGGCATCCAGGTGTCTCCAGTAAAGGGTCTTGTTAATACTCCATCATACAAAGACATTGTAGACAATTGTGCTCTTCCAAGTTTCTGGTAACAGTTTGGTGAAGAACAATTTATGTTCCAGCATGACTGTGTCCCTGTGTACAAGGCCAGCTCCATAATGACATGGATTGAATAATTTGGTGTGGAGATACGAGTTTCCTGCGCAGAGCCCTGACCTCAACCCTACCTAGCACTTTTGGGATGAATTGGAACATTGATTATGAGCCAGATCTCATCTAACATCACTACCTGACCTCACAAATGTTCCTTTGGCTTAAGGGGGGTCAAAGTCCCACAGAAACACTCCAGAAATTTGGAGGTAAGCCTTCCCAAAAGAGTGGAGCCAGCTACATAAAGAAAAAAACAGTTTGGTGTGAAGAAACTCAAGTGTCCTCCACAGAGTTGTAACCTCAACCCTACTGAGCACCTTTGGGATGGATTGGGAAATTGATTGTAGGCCAGGTCTCCTCATCCAACATCAGTCCTGTCCTTGAAAGTTCATATTTAAATAACTCTATCAATAATGGTAATGGGGCCATCCTTCTCCAAAAAGATACTTTAGATGGCCCAATGGATGTGGACTCTCCACCAAACTATGGCGTTCAGGTGTCTCCAATAAAGGGTCTTGTTAATACTCCATCATACAAAGACATTGTAGACAATTGCGCTCTTCCAACTTTCTGGTAACAATTTGGTGAAGACCAATTTCTGTTCTAGCATGACTGTGCCCCTGTGTACAAGGCCAGCTCCATAAAGACAAGGATTGAACAATTTGGTGTGGAGGAACTTGTGTGTCCTGCGCAAAGCCCTGACCTTAACCCTACTGAGCACCTTTGGGATAAATTGGAACATTGATTGTGAGCCAGATCTCATCTAACATCACTACCTGACCTCACAAATGTTCCTTTGGCTTAAGGGGGTTCAAAGTCCCACAGAAACACTCCATACATTTCTAGGTGAGCCTTACCAAAAGAGTGGAGCCAGCTACATAAAGACAACCAGTTTGGTGTGAAGAAACTCAAGTGTCCTCCACAGAGTCATAACCTCAACCCTACTGAACACCTTTGGGATGGATTGGGACATTGATTGTAGGCCAGGTCTCCTCATTCAACATCAGTCCTGTCCATGAAAGTTAATATTTAAAGAACTCTATAAATAATGGTAATGGGGCAATTCTTCTCCAAAAAGATACTTTTGATGGCCCAATGGATGTGGACTCTCCACCTAATGATGGCGTTCAGGTGTCTCCAGTAAAGGGTCTTGTTAATTTTCCATCATACAAAGACATTTAGACAATTGCGCTCTCCCAACTTTCTGGTAACAGTTTGGTGAAGACCAATTTCTGTTCTAGCATGACTGTGTCCCTGTGTACAAGGCCAGCTCCATAAAGACAAGGATTGAACAATTTGGTGTGGAGGAACTTGTGTGTCCTGTGCAGAGCCCTGACCTCAACCCTACTGAGCACCTTTGGGATAAATTGGAACATTGATTGTGAGACAGATCTCATCTAACATCACTACCTGACCTCACAAATGTTCCTTTGGCTTAAGGGGGTTCAAAGTCCCACAGAAACACTCCAGAATTTTGGAGGTGAGCCTTCCCAAAAGAGTGGAGCCAGCTACATAAAGACATAACCTGTTTGGTGTGAAGAAACTCAAGTGTCCTCCACAGAGTCATAACCTCAACCCTACTGAACACCTTTGTAATGGATTGGGACATTGATAATGATAATTCTATCAATAATGGTAATGGGGCCATCCTTCTCCAAAAAGATACTTTAGATGGCCCAATGGATGTGGACTCTCCACCAAACGATGGTGTTCAGGTGTCTCCAGTAAAGGGTCTTGTTAATACTCCATCATACAAAGACATTGTAGACAATTGTGCTCTCCCAACTTTCTGGTTTGGTGAAGACCAATTTCTGTTCTAGCATGACTGTGCCCCTGTGTACAAGGCATTGATTGTGAGTAAGATCTTCTCATCTAACATCACTACCTGAACTCAAAAATGTTCCTTTGGATTAAGGAGGTTCAAAGTCCCACAGAAACACTTCAGAATTTTGGATTTAAGCCTTCCCAAAAGAGTGGAGCCAGCCACATAAAGACATAACCAGTTTGGTGTGAGGAAACTCAAGTGTCCTCCACAGAGTCGTAACTTCAACCCTACTGAGCACCTTTAGGATCAATCGAAACATTGATTTTGAGGAAGATCTTCTCAACTAACATCACTACCTGATCTCACAAATGTTCCTTTTGGATTAAGGAGGTTAAAAGTCCCACAGAAACACTCCAGAATTTTGGAGGTAAGCCTTCCCAAAAGAGTGGAGCCAGCAACATAAAGACATAACCTGTTTGGTGTGAAGGAACTCAAGTGTCCACCGATTCGTAACCTCAACCCTACTGAGCACCTTTAGGATCAATTGGAACATTGATTGTTAGCCAGATCTTCTCATCTTACATCACTACCTGATCTCACAAATGTTCCTTTGGCTTAAGGGCGTTCAAAGTCCCATATAAACACTCCAGAATTTTGGAGGTAAGCCTTCCCAAAAGAGTGGAGCCGGCTACATAAAGACATAACCAGTTTGGTGTGAGGGAACTCAAGTGCACCGCACAGAGCCAGAACCTCAACGCTACTGAAGACCTTTGGGACGAACTGGGACACTAACTGTGAACCTGAGGTTACAAACGGGCACAAATTCCCACAGACACCCTCCAAAATCTTGGAGGAAGCCTTCACACGAGAGCGGAGGATGTTATAACCACAAATGGGGATCGGCTCTATATTAATGGATGTGATTTTGGAATAGATGTCCAGCAAGCCCATATAGGTGGGATGGTAGGGAGCCCACCACAAACCTTTGGTCGTGTGTTGATTTTAGTTTGGGTTAAACAGAAGCCGAAAAGGACATCTCGGTGACCTTCACTCTTCTTATGATAGCGCCCCCATCAACAAAGTCTCCAAGCTGTTCTGCTCCTCCAAGTCCGGCAGACACCTTAATATTCAGAAGTTCACAGCTGAACGACATTGATACTCGTATTTTCAAAACAGCTTAAGAGAGTTGCTGTAGAAGCTCATTCCCGAAGCCGGGAAGGTAGGTGATGTTCTGCTGAGAGGTAAAGCCAAAGTAATTCAATTATGATTATAAGCCAGAGCCGTAATCTCAGCAGCCGCTCGGATGGCGTGAATTCAAACACACCTGGACAAGGAAAGCTTCGCTCTCCGGAAATGTGAATCGGGTTGGAAGTTTCCAGGGAAACTGATGGTTTTGTATTTCTGCTTCAACAGGCAAGAAAAAAATAATAATTTCTACACTACGAGCCGAACCCGAGCAACATCTTCTCATTTTCAAAGAACGTTTTGGCAAAGAAGCTAACAATCCAAGTTGGAATTTTCCTGTAACTGTGAGTGATGGATTGTGTGCTTCTCTGTGTTCAGGAAAACACTGACATAGAATAGTAATCTCCAATCTGTGGCTCGTTACCCGCCTTTCTCTGGCCCATGGAGCACTATTCACCCCACTTACACCAATGATGGGGCACTATTCCTCCCACTGATACCAATGATGGGGCACTATTCCTCCCACTGACACCAATGATGGGGCACTATTCACCCCACTGATACCAATGATGGGGCACTATTCCTCCCACTGACACCAATGATGGGGCACTATTCACCCCACTTACACCAATGATGGGGAACTATTCCTTCCACTGATACCAATGATGGGGCACTATTTCTCCCACTGACACCAATGATGGGGGACTATTCTTACCACTGACACCAATGATGGGGCACTATTCCTCCCACTGATACCAATGATGGGGGACTATTTCTCCCACTGATACCAATGATGGGGCACTATTCCTCCCAATGACACCAATGATGGGGCACTATTCCTCCCACTGACACCAATGATGGGGAACTATTCCTTCCACTGATACCAATGATGGGGCACTATTCCTCCCACTGACACCAATGATGGGGCACTATTCCTCCCACTGATACCAATGATGGGGCACTATTCCTCCCACTGACACCAATGATGGGGCACTATTCCTCCCACTGACACCAATGATGGGGAACTATTCCTTCCACTGATACCAATGATGGGGCACTATTTCTCCCACTGACACCAATGATGGGGGACTATTCTTACCACTGACACCAATGATGGGGCACTATTCCTCCCACTGATACCAATGATGGGGGACTATTTCTCCCACTGATACCAATGATGGGGCACTATTCCTCCCACTTACAGCAATGATGGGGAACTATTCCTCCCACTGATACCAATGATGGGGGACTATTTCTCCCACTGATACCAATGATGGGGCACTATTCCTCCCACTTACAGCAATGATGGGGCACTATTCCTCCCACTGACACCAATGATGGGGGACTATTCTTCCCACTGACACCAATGATGGGGCACTATTCCTTCCACTGACACCAATGATGGGGGACTATTCTTACCACTGACACCAATGATGGGGCATTATTCCTCCCACTGATACCAATGATGGGGGACTATTTCTCCCACTGACACCAATGATGGGGCACTATTCATCTCACTGATACCAATGATGGGGCACTATTCCTGCCACTGATACCAATGATGGGGCACTATTTCTCCCACTGACACCAATGATGGGGCACTATTCCTCCCACTGACACCAATGATGGGACACTATTCATGTCACTGACATCAATGATGGGGCACTATTCTTCCCACTGACACCAATGATGGGGCACTATTCCTCCCACTGATACCAATGATGGGGCACTATTCCTCCCACTGACACCAATGATGGGGCACTATTCCTCCCACTGACACCAATGATGGGACACTATTCATGTCACTGACATCAATGATGGGGCACTATTCTTCCCACTGACACCAATGATGGGGCACTATTCCTCCCACTGACACCAATGATGGGACACTATTCATGTCACTGACATCAATGATGGGGCACTATTCCTCCCACTGATACCAATGATGGGGCACTATTCCTCCCACTGACACCAATAAGTAATAATTTTTCTTTATCAGACGGGAGAAGTCACAAAGTAAACTTTTTCTCTATAATCTGTGTGTTTACTTTACCTGAAAAGTTTTATCCTGATGACATCGGAGTAATAAATTCCAGAATGGAGACCTGAGACAGCCAATCTAATTAAATTGTCACAGCGTGCGATCGCGCCTTGAACAGCTCTTTCATCCCGCGCATCTCAGCATCGCTTTCCTTCTATGCAGCGAACATACGGCGACCTCGGAGAAACGCTTCCCAAGGAGACAGCTGTGCTAATTATCTCTAATTGTCTCTTGTAGTGTGGGGTCCGCCATCGTGTCACCTAAGTGTACCTGTCACCCGGATGTCACCGGTATTACTCACCTACAAATCAGAGCAGAGACTTCGCTATCGCTCTCCCATTAAATTGCACCTTTAAGTACCCTGACAAGTCAATACATTCCACACATGTTATTATGTATAGCAGGGGACTTTTTTATTTTATTTTTTACAAAAAGCCATCAGTCTGCTGCAGGTAGGAGGAAGCATTTCCCCAGTCTCCTCTCCCCCAGTGATCAGACTGCAACATTGTATCTTTGCTTAGGCTGAGATGATGGATGTCATCTATCTGCTGCAGGCAGGAAGAAGCATTTTCCCAGTCTTCTCTCCCCCAGTGATCAGACTGGAACTCTGAAACTTTGCCTAGACTGAGATGATGTCATCAGTCTGCTGCAGGTGGGAATAAGGATTTCCCCAGTCTCCTCTCCCCCAGTGATCAGCCTGCAACGTTGAAACTTGCCTAGACTGAAATGATGCCACCAGTCTGCTGCAGGTAGGAGGAAGCATTTTCCCAGTCTCCACTCCCCAGTGATCAGACAGCAACATTGTATCTTTGTCTACACTGAGATAATGTCACCAGTCTGCTGCAGACAGGAGGAAGCATTTCCCCAGTCTCCTCTCCCCCAGTGATCAGAGTGCAACATTGTATCTTTGCCTAGGCTGAGATGATGGATGTCATCTATCTGCTGCAGGTAGGAATAAGGATTTCCCCAGTCTCCTCTCCCCCAGTGATCAGACCGCAACATTGTATCTTTGCCTAGGCTGAGATGATGCCATCAGTCTGCTGCAGGCAGGAAAAAGGGTTTCCTCAGTCTTCTCTCCCCCAGTGACCAGGCAGCAACATTGTATATTTGCCTAGGCTGAGATGATGTCACCAGTCTGCTGCAGGTAAGAGGAAACATTTCCCCAGTCTCCTCTCCCCCAATTATGAGACTGCAAAATTGTAACTTTGTCTAGGCTGAGATGATGTCATCAGTCTGCTGCAGGCAGGAGTAAGCATTTCCCCAGTCTCCTCTCCCCCAATGATGGGACTGCAAAATTGTAACTTTGCATAGGCCGAGATGATGTCATCAGTCTGCTGCAGGCAGAAGGAAGCATTTCCTCTGTCTCCCCCCTCCCCAGTCACAAGCTGAGAGGCTGAATCAGGGGCTGATCTGTGCCAGACACTTATGAGCACAGCCAAGAACTGCACAGGCACCAGGCAGCGCCACCTCTGAGCCCACATCTCAGCCCAGGTAGATGGATGTCTGAACAAAGATGGCGCCGTCCTTCTGCAGACAAAAGCAGGTGAAGGCATTGTCCTGGGGAGTCCTGTGATCTCTATGAGAGATAAAATATACCTGGAAGGATCAGAAACATTACTCAGCATGCAGCACTTATCATACCAGAAATGTCATGCCGGGTCCACTTCATATCCACTTCCTCTGAGCCCAGGTCATGCTGGAAATATCCTCAGCTTCTGATTAAACTCTCTGTCACTCCGCTCTCTCCTCCTATCAGCATGCTGCTTTTGCGAACTGATTGGTTTCTTACGCTGCTTCTCCAGGTCCCAGTCCGAGCTCTGCTGTAAAGGAACTGCAAGAGGCTGATACCGAGCCAAATTCAGGTACCTCACTGCGTGTATTATACCCCGTCAATACCAGGCACCCCCCCTTCCCTGCCCCCCCTTTCAGCGCTGTCACACTTTGAATGACAATTCCTCAGTCCTGCTACACTGGCTACACTGTACCCATATGACATTTTTATGAATTATTTGAGACAGATAAAGCTTTCTTTTGATGGTATCTATTCAGCACTGGCGGGTTTATTTTTTATTTATTTTTTGCTATATAAACAAAAAAATATCGTAAAGTTTTAAAAAAAAACAACAACAAAAAACAACAAACACATTCTCTTTGTTTCTGTTATAAAATGTTGCAAATAAATAATCTTTCTTCATAAATTTCGGCCAAAATGTATTCCGCTACATTTCTTTGGTGAAAATAACCCAAATCGGTGAATATTCTTCAGTCTGTAGGAAAGTTATGGAGTCCACAAACTGCATGATATATATATATATCTGATCAATCGATCGATCCTGATCTATCGACGACCGACCCAAAAACACCAGGACAGTACAAACACCCCCCACCCCGCCCCCAAAATGACCCCTTTTTGGAAAGCCGACCGTCCAAGGTATTTAGTAAGAGGCATGCCGAGTTTTTTTTTTTTTAAGTTGTAATCTTTTTTTTGTCACAATTTTTGGAAAAACTAAGAATTTTATTTTTAATTATTATTTATTTTTCACAATTTTTATTAGATACTATCACAAGAGCGGTGCAGCATCATCGAAGTGACTAGCGTGGCGGTGATCAGGGATGCTGACTGGTAACGATATGTAAAAAAAAAAAAAAAAAAAAATTATATATATTTTTTCAAGTTTATAAACGCTTTTCTTATTTTTTTTTATTTTTTTTTTTTTTCAACCGGTTTGGTTTGCAGCAGAACTTGCGAACAGGCACTAAAATTTGTGCGAACACCGTTAAGGTCTATGGGACAGGAACGTGAAAAAAATCAAAAGTGCTCAATTTACAGGCTCACATGCAAGTTATTGTCATAAAAAGTGTTTGGGGACCCGGGTCCTTGCCCCAGGGGACATGTATCAATGCAAAAAAAAAAAAAAAAAAGTTTTAAAAATGGCCGTTTCTTTTTTCGGGAGAAGTGATTTTAATAATGCTTAAAGTGAAACATTAAAAAATGAAATATTCCTTTAATTTAATCGTGCCTGGGGGTCCCCTTAGTCTGCCTGTACAGTAGCGCATCTTTCCCGTGTTTATAACAATACCACAGCAAAATGACATTTCTAAAGGAAAAAAAATGTCATGTAAAACTGCTTGCGGCTGTAATGAATTGTCGGGTCCCGGCAATATAGATAAAAATACCTCCGTGGATGCCCCCCCCCCCCCCAAAAAAAATCCATACCAGGCCCTTCAGGTCTTGTAAGGATATTAAGGGAAACCCCTTACCAAATTTTTTGGGTCCCCTTAGTCTGCCTGTACAGTAGCACATCTTTCCCATGTTTATAACAATACCACAGCAAAATGACATTTCTAAAGGAAAAAAAATGTCATGTAAAACTGCTCGCGGCTGTAATGAATTGTCGGGTCCCGGCAATATAGATAAAAATACCTCCGTGGATGCCCCCCCCCCACAAAAAAAAATCTATACCAGGCCCTTCAGGTCTTGTAAGGATATTAAGGGAAACCCCTCACCAAATTTTTTGGGTCCCCTTAGTCTGCCTGTACAGTAGCACATCTTTCCCATGTTTATAACAATACCACAGCAAAATGACATTTCTAAAGGAAAAAAAAATGTCATGTAAAACTGCTCGCGGCTGTAATGAATTGTCGGGTCCCGGCAATATAGATAAAAATACCTCCGTGGATGCCCCCCCCCCCCAAAAAAAAATCCATACCAGGCCCTTCAGGTCTTGTAAGGATATTAAGGGAAACCCCCTTACCAAATTTTTTTTTTTTAAATGGCATGGGGGTCCCCCTAGCCCCTATATACTCTGAACAGCAGTATGTACACTATACGGCCTGCCCTATATACTCTGCAGAAAATTGTTGCTGGTGCCACAACACTATAAGTCCTCACAGTTACTCTCGGTGGGCACTGGTACGGGCCCTGCTGTGAAATATTATATCAAAAATTGTAATTACATGCCCCTGTTAAACAGGGGCTAAAAAATTGGGCCTTAGGCACTGCTTGCTGGTGCCACCACACTGCAACCTCTCCCATATACTCTAGTTGGAGTGCAGGAATGAGCCCTGCTGCAAAGCATTGCATCAAAAATTGTATTACATGCCCCTGTTAAACAGGGGCAGAAAAATTGGGCCTTTGGTGGTGTTGGTACCGCAAAACACTGTAAGCCCTTGTACACACGGTCGGACATTCCGACGGAAAATGTCCGATCGGACCGCGTTGTTGGATAATCCGACCATGTGTGTGGGCTCCATCGGACTGTTTCCGTCGGGAATATCCGACCGACAAAGTTTTAGAGCTGGGCTATAAAATTTTCCGACAACATGATCCGATCGGACCTTGTCCGATCGGACTGTGTAGAGATTTCCGATCGGACAAAGTGCCACGCATGCTCAGATCAAATTCCTACATCAAAGCTATTGGCTACTAGCCTGAACGTAGTCCCGTCGTAAGGAAATAACGTCATCACGTTCCGAACGATCAGATTTTCCGACAACTTTGTCCGACCGTGTGTATGCAACACCAGTTTCGGACAAAATCCGACAGATTTTGTTGTCGGAATGTCCGACCCGTGTGTACAAGGGCTAAGTCCTCACAGATGCTCTTGTTGGGGGCGATCTCGCAGTGCATTATAGGGTGCTCTGCCACGAACGCCCCATATGTTCAGTTAGTTTAGGATAAACAGACATCCCGATGTTCGAGGCAAACTTACATTCGACTTGAACCGCCGACTCATCCCTACGTGTCAGTTAGCGTTCCTCCCAGCCAGTGTCAGTTAGCACTGGAATGCCACACTATCACAGCCCCACTATAATTCGCTGATCGCCGCCATTCCAGTATAGTGTCTGTATGGATCTGTATCTCCTGATCACAATCAGTTTGTTTTCTTACTAAAGAAATGCCGCAGAATATATTTTAAACTAAATTTATTAGGAAGTTTGATTATATTGGAAATGCTTTATAGGAGAAAGTAAAAAACATTGTTTTTTTTTTTGGGCTGCCAATCAGTGCTCATCAATGCCACATTAGTGCTGCCTACCAGTGCCCATCAGTTCTGTCTACCAGTGCCCATCAGTTCCACCTACCAGTGCCCATCAGTTCTGTCTACCAGTGCCCATCAGTTCCACCCATCAGTGCCGTCTATCAGTGCCACCACCACCTATCAGTGCCCATCAGTGCCACCACCATCTTTCAGTGCCCATCGGTGCCACCTATCAGTGCCCATCCATTTCACCTATTAGTGCCACCTATCAGTGCCCTTCATTGCTTCTTATCAGCGCCCATCAGTGCCACCTATTAGTGGCACCTATCAGTGTCCTTCAGTACCACCGCCACCTATCAGTTCCCATCAGTGCTGCCTATTAGTGTCATCTATCAGTGCCACCGCCACCTATCAGTGCCCATTAGTGCCACTTATTAGTGCCCATCAGTGTCACCTATTAGTGCCACCTATAAGTGACCATCAGTGCTTCTTATCAGAGCCCATCAGTGCCCTTCAGTGCTTCCTATCAGTGCCCATCAGTGCCAGCCATCAGTGCCAGCTATCAGTGCCCATCAATGCCGCCTACCAGGGCAGCCTCATCAGTGCCCCCGATCAGTGCCCATTAGTGCCGCCTCATCAGTGCCCATCAGTGCCTCCTCATCAGTGCCGCCTCATCAGTGCCCATCAGTGCCTCCTCATCAGTGCCCATCAGTGCCTCCTCATCAGTGCCGCCTCATCAGTGCCCATCAGGGCCTCCTCATCAGTGCTGCCTCATCAGTGCCGCCTCATCAGTGCCCATCAGTGCCTCCTCATCAGTGCCGCCTTATCAGTGCCCATCAGTGCCTCCTCATCAGTGCCCATCAGTGCCTCCTCATCGGTGCCCATCAGTGCCGCCTCATCAGTGCTCATCAGTGCCGCCTCATCAGTGAAGGAGAAAAATTACCTGTTTGCAAGATTTTTTTTCTTTCAACATTTTCAGTCTTTTTTCATTTATATAATAATTAAAAAAAAAAACATTGGTGATCAAATAACACCAAAAGAAAGCTCTATTTGTGTGAAAAACATGATATAAATTAGGGGTGCACGATATCGCTACCGAGCATTCTCACAAGTATTCTTACTCGAGAAAATGCTCCCGATACCAAAACCGATACTTTGCGGTGCGTTTTGCAAATTTAACCTGGAACGCGGTGCAACTTCTGTCCGAATTGCATGCGGTTTCCCGCACTGCTCCTGTGTGATTCCCAGGATGACATCACTATGACAGGCCCGGGGGTTCACCGCGGGAGCGATGAGGGGAAACAGCTTCCGATTCAGACAGGACTCACACCACATTTCTCTTCCAATCGCATGTAATTCTTTGCCGTGAGATTTGCGCCCATTCATTTTGTAAGGATGCAAATCGCACCGCGAAGTATCGGTCCTCGTACTCGCAGATAGGAACTGGTGCATCCCTAATATAAATCTACCAGTTAAAGTAGCGCAGAGCTGAATAGGAAAAAAAAAAGTCCTGGTCATGAAGGGGGGGGGGGGGGGGGGGGTAAAACCTTTCCGGAGGGCAAGTGGTTAAAATGTAACCAATCCAAAAGAGAAAACAGAAAGCGACTTTAATGTGCAAAAAATAAAAAATAAAGCGCCGCGGCAAATTTTGGCTTCATAATTTATAGTCAAATATGGATTTTCCTTCATGCAAAGTCTCTTTAATGATTGTTATTCCGCTCTTAGCGGCGATCCCACGGGCGGTGAAATATACCGCCATTTACACGGCGGAGGGAAGGAAAGCCTATTTGTATTCTTTTCTTACTTCGGCGGCTCCACATTTCTGCACTCGGGGACGCCGAGAAGAAAAACACTTTTTTTTTTTTTCCTATTACTTGTCATAACTTTGGCATTGGAAAGGCGCGCGCCGTACCTGGGTGAGAACGGGCGACTTGAGCTTTGCCGATTTTAAGATGAGACGGCTTTGAGCGGGTTGGAATAGACTTCTTAACAGAGGCGGCGGCGGATTTCCCAGGACGGGCGTCCGTCGGCGGTTTGTTCTTCTTTGGTGGGATGTATCGAAATGCGCTTTACTTACATTTGCATCAAGAACGTCGGAGGGGGGGGGGGTTGGGGGATGGGGGGAGCGCGCCATCGGGGGCCGATCCTTCCAAACATAGATCTGTAATTCAAACTCAAAGTGTGCCTGCGGCAAAAGAGCTTCACAGATTAAAAGGAAGACCCGGAACATTATTTAATTGGATTTTGTCTGTTTTCTTTTTCATAACATAAATGACTGGAATTGTGATTATATTTGTTCAGCCTGTCTAGATCAGCGGAGCTCTCCCCCCCTCCCCCAACTATGAAGAGAGCCGAAGTCCAGCGGAGCTCTCCCCCGCTCCCCCAACTATAAAGAGAGCCGAAGTCCAGCAGAGCTCTTCCCCCCTCCCCCAACTATAAAGAGAGCCGAAGTCCAGCAGAGCTCTTCCCCCCTCCCCCAACTATAAAGAGAGCCGAAGTCCAGCAGGGTTTTCCCACCCCCCAACTATGAAAAGAGCCGGAGTCCAACGGAGCACTCCCACCCCCCCAACTATGAAAAGAGCCAAGTCCAGCAGAGCTCTCCCACCCCCCAACTAGGAAGAGAGCCAAAGTCCAGCAGAGATCTCCCACCCCAACTAGGAAGAGAGCCGAAATCCAGCGGAGCTCTCCCACCCCCCCAACTATGAAGAGAGCCGAAATCCAGTGGAGCTCTCCTCCCTCCCACCCCCCACCCCCCCCCCAACTATGAAGAGAGCTGAAATCCAGTGGAGCTCTCCTCCCCCCCAACTATGAAGAGAGCCGAAGTCCAGCAGAGCTCTCCTCCCCTCAACTATGAAGAGAGCCGAAGTCCAGTGGAGCTTTCCCACCCTCCCAACTATGAAGAGAGCCAAAGTCCAGCGGAGCTCTTCCCCCCAACTATGAAGATAGCCGAAGTCCAGTTAAATGCCCAGATATGGGGGTTGCTCCAGTCCTGAGATTTACACAGCTCTTCCACAAACCGCAGCCCTGTCTAGCAAGCAATTCAGAGGCGATTCAGTTCGCATTGTGCGCTATACAAGTATTTCATTCATTTCATTTAATTTCATTCTCACTTATCCCTTCATTCTTGGTCTTCCCCTCATTCCTACTATTCCCTTAATTTCTACTCTTCCCCTCATTCCTACTCTTCCCCTCATTCTCACTCTTTCCTTCAGGCCTACTCTTCCCTTCATCTCACTCTTCCCTTCATTCCTACTCTTGCTATCATTTCTACTCTTCCCTTCATTCCTTCTCTTCCCTTCATCTCACTCTTCCCTTCATTCTCACTCTTCCCGTCATTCTCACTCTTCTCTTCATTCACATGCTTCCCTTCATTCTCAGTCTTCCCTTCACTCTCAGTCTTCCCTTCATTCCTACTCTTCCCTTCATTTTCACTCTTCCCTTCATTCTCACTCTTCTCTTCATTCTCACGCTTCCCTTCATTCTCAGTCTTACCTTAATTCCTACTCTTCCCTTCATTCTCACTCTTCCCTTCAGGCCTACTCTTCCCTTCATCTCACTCTTCCCTTCATTCTAACGCTTTCCTTCATTCTCAGTCTTCCCTTCATTCCTACTCTTCCCTTCATCCTCACTCTTCCCTTCATTCTCACTCTTCTCTTCATTCTCACGCTTCCCTTCATTCTCAGTCTTCCCTTCATTCTCACTCTTCTCTTCATTCCTACTCTTCCCTTCATTCTTACTCTTCCCTTCATTCTCACACTTCCCTTCATTCTCGGTCTTCCCTTCATTCTCACTCTTCTCTTCATTCTCACGCTTCCCTTCATTCTCACTCTTCTCTTCATTCTCACGCTTCCCTTCATTCTCAGTCTTCCCTTCATTCTCAGTCTTCCCTTCATTCTCACTCTTCTCTTCATTCCTACTCTTCCCTTCATTCTTACTCTTCCCTTCATTCTCACACTTCCCTTCATTCTCGGTCTTCCCTTCATTTCTACTCTTCCACTCATTCCTTCTCTTCCCTTCATCTCACTCTCTCTCTCTCTCTTCATTCTGCTCTTCCGCTCGTTGTCACTTTTCCCCTCATTCTCGGCCTCCCCTTCATTTCTACTCTTCCCTTCATTCTCACTCTTCCCTTCATTTTCACTCTTCTCTTCATTCCTACTCTTTCCTTCATTCCTACTCTTCCTTTCAGTCCTACTCTTCCCCACATTCTCACTCTTGCCTTAATTCTCACTCTTCCTTTCATTCTCACTCTTCCCTTCATCCTCACTCTTCCCTTCATCCCCACTCTTCCCTTCATTCCTACTCTTTTTCCTTCATCCCCACTCTTCCCTTAATTCTCACTCTTCCCTTAATTCTCACTCTTCCCTTCATTCTCACTCTTTCCTTCATCCCCACTCTTCCCTTCATTCCTACTCTTTGCTTTATCCCCACTCTTCCCTTCATCCCCACTCTTCCCTTCATTCTCACTCTTCCCTTCATCCCCACTCTTCCCTTCATCCCCACTCTTCCCTTCATCCTCACTCTTCCCTTCATTCCTACTTTTTCCTTCATTCCTACTTTTTCCTTCATTCCTACTCTTCCTTTCAGTCCTACTCTTCCCCTTATTCTCACTCTTCCCCTTATTCTCACTCTTCCCTTCATCCCCACTCTTCCCTTCATCCCCGCTCTTCCCTTCATTCTCACTCTCCCCTTCATTCCTACTTTTTCCTTCATTCCTACTCTTCCTTTGAGTCCTACTCTTCCCCTCATTCTCACTCTTCCCTTCATTCTTACTCTTCCATCCTTCCTTACTCTTTCCTTCATTCTCACTCTACCCCCTTCCCTTTATTCCCCATTGTCCCCTTCGATCCCACCCTTTATTCTTACCGTTCCCTTCATTCCTACTCTTCCCCTCATTCTCACTCTTCCCTTCAGAAAAAGAGGAAGTTCACAGGAGGAGCAAAGAGCTCAAGGTTCACCATAAGTTAGATACAAGAGAAGATTGTCCACGGAAATTTTCCAGTGAGCTGTCCGGCACCTGAGAAGGGTCGGCAAGAAGAGATTCTTCCAGACCCAATCAGAGGTTGCCGGTTCAGATCGGGGTCCTCCCAGCTCTCCACCTGATATTTATCACATTGGGCTGATATTTCGGCACCAGTCTTGGCTTTGAGCAGTTTGGTGTGGTGCTGAAACCTCTACCCGTTCCTCCGGAAAAGTTACAAAGTACTCGCCTCCACCACCATAACTGCAATTCCGTATTTTTTTAAAAAAATTTTTTTAAAGGAAGGAAAGGCCTTTACCGTCTTCCACCTTTAGATCCCAGCAGAACACAACCTCTCCTATCTCCTCCGCCGCTTGGCCGCATTTAATTGGCTTTCTTATCTGCCAAGTCGGCGCGGCGCAGTTCTTCGCCGAGATTATGAGTTACTATTAGGAGCCGCCGCCGCCTTGTTGATATTATCCCCGTTCAGGAGGTCTCGGGAACATAGTTCTGTAATTAATACCTATTTTATGGACGAGTCTTTCCTTCGGAATTTAAACAGCCGAAGAATGTTCCTATTCCATAAAACTGAAGATAATTCCTCTCTAGTTCACAGAGCAGAGCCATCCTCTGAATGAAGATACAGCCAATAAAAGCGGGAAAATACTAAATTATAGAACAGAAGGTGCGAGATCCTGGAGGAGAGACGAGGTTTCCAGCAAATTTAACAAAAACAAAAAAACAAAACAAAAAATAAATAAATAAACACACACATATATATATATATAAAATATGAATATAGACTAATGCCATTGGTCATCGGACATGTGTATTCTTCTTGGAGCTCGGTGATCTTTGTGTATTTCTTCCAGATCTGGGCAGTAATCCGGTGTGAGACTTCCTGTAATAAAGACCGCCCACTGCTGCCCTCACTCCTTGTGCAGGAGGACTGGTCTGATCTCCGCCCCCCTCCTGTCGTTTTCTGTAGTGGGTGGAGCCTGTGAGCCCCTCTCACAGCTCTTCTCTCTCTCCTTGTGCAGGGGGACTGGTCTCATCTCTGCCCCATCCTGTAGGTTTCTGTAGTGGGTGGAGCCTGCTGGACTCCTCCCACAGCTCTGCTCTCTCTCTCTCTCCTTATGCAGAGTGACTGGTCTTGTCTCCGCCCCTCCTGTAGTTTTCTGCAGTGGGTGGGGCCTGCTGGACTCCTCCCACAGCTCTGCTCTCTCTCCTTCTGCAGGGTGACTGGTCTTGTCTCCGCCCCCTCCTGTTGTTTTCAATAGTAGGTGGAGCCTGCTGGACTCCTCCCACAGCTCTGCTCTCTCTCCTTGTGCAGGGTGACTGGTCTTGTCTCCGCCCCCTCCTGTAGTCTTCTGCATGTGTATTCTTCTTGGATCTCATGATATTTGTGTATTTCTTCCAGATCTGTGCAGTAATCCAGTGTGAGACTTCCTGTAATAAAGACCGCCCACTGCTGCCCTCTCTCCTTGTGCAGGAGGACTGGTCTTGTCTCCGCCCCCTCCTGTTGTATTCAGTAGTAGGTGGAGCCTGCTGGACTCCTCCCACAGCTCTGTTCTCTCTCCTTCTGCAGGGTGACTGGTCTTGTCTCCACCCCTTCTATAGTTTTCCGCAGTGGGTGGAGCCTGCTGGACTCCTCCCACAGCTCTGTTCTCTCTCCTTCTGCAGGGTGACTGGTCTTGTCTCCGCCCCCTCCTGTTGTTTTCAGTAGTGGGTGGAGCCTGCTGGACTCCTCCCACAGCTCTATTCTCTCTCCTTCTGCAGGGTGACTGGTCTTGTCTCCGCCCCCTCCTGTTGTTTTCAGTAGTAGGTGGAGCCTTCTGGACTTCTCCCACAGCTCTGCTCTCTCTCCTTGTGCAGGATGACTGGTCTTGTCTCCGCCCCCTCCTGTAGTCTTCTGCAATGGGTGGAGCCTGCTGGACTCCTCCCACAGCTCTGCTCTCTCTCCTTGTGCAGGGTGACTGGTCTTGCCTCCGCCTCCTGTAGTTTTGTGCAGTGGGTGGAGCCTACTGGACTCCTCCTACAGCTCTGTTCTCTCTCCTTTTGCAGGGTGACTGGTCTTGTCTCCGCCTCCTGTAGTTTTGTGCAGTGGGTGGAGCCTGTTGCACTCCTCCCACAGCTCTGCTCTTTCCTTGTGTAGGGGGACTGGTCTTGACTCCACCCCCTCCTGTAGTCTTCTGTAGTGGGTGGAGCCTGCTGCACTCCTCCCACAGCTCTGCTCTCTCTCCCCTTGTGCAGGGTGACTGGTCTGGTCTCCGCCTCCTCTTGTAGTTTTATGTAGTGGGTAGAACTTGATGGGCCCCTCCCACAGCTCTGCCATCTGCACAGGCAACGTACAGTACAATGATGATGTCACTTCTACATTTACAATGTAATATCTGGGTTTGCAACGGCATTTGGTGCACACAAAGTGAATTTATATCCTTTTGAGGTTATTGAAGAATATATTTAAATTACATTTTTTTTTGTCTGGAGTGCGGCTTTAAACTCAAAGGACAATTTTAATTTGCATCTCTTGTTTCAATCGCTAAATTTTCCTACTGTACAATTTTCCAACATGTAAAGGATTTTCAAAAATAATTTTCAGTCTTTTTAAATCTGCAGTTTTCATTAGGATAGTCCCTATTGGTCCTGCCATTAAGATCCGTGTTCATGTACTTCCTATCACAGTGACCAGGTTCCGTCCCTGCCGGCCAGTTGCGCTCCTCTGTGGTCACCCTGTCTTATGGGCTTCCAATGGAGAAGTGGCCATTTCAGCACACATTCCACGGGCCTGTTCCACTGTGCAGCCATCACTGAAGTGCACATAGGCAGGAATTAGCTGCAAAGAGAATGCAGTAGATCAGCAACATAAAAAAAAAAAAAAAAAGACAATTGTTTGTGATGCACATTGCAAGGTGCAAATAAAGTATTTCTAAGAAAAAGTTTGCAAAACTGCTGGTACATAGGAAATAAATACTTTTTTTTTTTTACGATCCTCGGCTCCATCTAGTGGCCATAATGTGATATTTTCCCAAACGACTCTATTTTTTTTATGAGTGAATAACATTCAACTTGTGGAGGAAAGAGGAGAACATTTGATGTGGCCCCATTCACCCCAAAACTAATATTCCAGCAGTTGTAATGGATGAATAGCTATGCAAACCTTTTTAAAAATACACCCCTCATCCAGTTAGAAATTTACATCTACTTTAATTTATAGTTACACAATGTTGGGATGAGTTGATGAAGAAATTAAAAGTTATTTTGTTAGGTGGAGGTGGGATATACTTATATGAAGAGATGGGTGTTCACAAAATAACTTAAAGGTGGACAGAGTAGGGGACAGCCAAACAGATTGGGGTAAAGAGTTCCAGAGGATGGGAGAGGCTACGGACAGATTGGAGTAGAGAGTTTTAGTAGCTGGGAGAGGCTGTCGACAGATTGGGGTAGGGAGTTCCAGAGGATGGGAAAGGCTCTATACAGATTGGGGTGGAGAGTTCCAGAGGATGGGAGAGGCTACAGACAGATTGGGATAATGAATTCATGAGGATGAGAGAGTCTCTGGACAGATTGGGGTAATGAGTTCCAGAGGATGGGAGAGGCTGTGGACAGATTGGAGTAGGGCGTTCCAGAGGATGGGGGAGGCTCTATACAGATTGGAGTGAAGAGTTCCAGAGGATGGAGGATGATAGAGTCTCTGGACAGATTGGGGTGAAGAGTTCCAGAGGATGGGAGAGGCTCTGGACAGATTGGAGTGAAGAGTTCCAGGGGATGGAGGATGCTGTGGACTGATTGGATTAAGGAGTTCCAGAGGATGAGAGAGGATCTGGACAGATTGGGGTAATGAGTTCCAGAGGATGGGAGAGGCTACGGACAGATTGGGGTGGAGAGTTTCAGTAGATGGGAGAGGCTGTCGACAGATTGGAGTAGGGCATTCCAGAGGATGGGAGAGGCTCTATACAGATTGGAGTGAAGATTTTCAGAGGATGGAGGATGATAGAGTCTCTGGACAGATTGGGGTGAAGAGTTCCAGAGGATGGGAGAGGCTCTGGACAGATTGGAGTGAATAGTTCCAGAGGATGGAGGATGCTGTGGACTGATTGGATTAAGGAGTTCCAGAGGATGAGAGAGGCTCTGGACAGATTGGGGAAATTAGATCCAGAGGATGAAATAGGCTGTGGACAGATTGGGGTGAAGAGTTCCAATGGATGGCAAAAGGCTCTGGACAGATTGGATTAGGGAGTTCCATAGGATGAGAGAGGCTCCGGACAGATAGGGGTAGGGCATTAAAGAGGAAGAGAGAGGTGCTGGACAGATTGGGGTAATGAGTTCCAGAGGCTGTGAGATGCTCTAGACAGATTGGAGTTCCAGAGGGTGGAGGAGGCTGTGGACCTTTTGGATTAGGGAGCTCCAGAGGAAGAGAGAGAAGCTCTTGCCAGATTAGGGTAATGAGTTTAAGAGGATGGGAGAGGCTCGGGACAGATTGAGGTGAGGCGTTCCAGAGCATGGGAGGTGCTTTGGACAGGTTGGATCAGGGATGTCCAGAGGATGAGAAAGGCTCTTGCAAGTTTGGGGTGAGGAGTCCCAGAGGATGAAAGAGGCTGTGGACAGATTGGGGTGGAGCGCTCCAGGGCAAGGAAGAGGCTCTGGATAGATTGGGATAACGAGTTCCAGAGGATGAAAGAGTCTCTGGACAGATTGGAGTGAAGAGTTCCAGAGGATGGAGGAGGCTGTGGACCTTTTGGATTAGAGAGCTCCAGAGGAAGAGAGAGGCTCTGCCAGATTAGGGTAATGAGTTTCAGAGGATGGGAGAGGCGTGGGACAGATTGGGGTGAAGAGTTCCAGAGGATGTAGGAGGCTGTGGACCAATTGGATTAGGGAGCTCCAGAGGATGAGAGAGGCTCTTGCCAGTTTGGGGTGAAGAGTTCCAGTGGATGGGAGAGGCTCTGGACAGATTGGGGGTAGGGTGCTCCACAGGATGGGAGAGGCTCTAGAGAAGTCCTGTAGGTGAGCATGGGAGGAGTTGGGCTTAAGTAAAGTGAAGACCTTCTCATACAAACCATCCAACCAAGGCAGCATCCGGCACCACCTAGTGGTCATCTTTAGAAAGAGCACGGAGCCTCGACACCAATCACACTTGGCCCGTTGTGAAGCACTTGGTGGTGTTTGGCGAACAGACGACAGAAATATCGCCGGAGTTTTAGTTGAGCCTCATAAAAAGATTTGTTGGAGTTTGCGGAGAAAGAGCTTTGATTGCTGATTAAATCGCATTTTCAACGTGCCATCAGCCCGCTAGCGGCTGCAATTTCCTCGTCTGCCTTTGTATTCCCTTCCTCGTTATCATAACTTAGCAACCCGCGTTACCCGCCAGAACATTCTATGGCGGCGCGGCGACATTCCCGATAATATCATAGAGATACAAAGTGCTACAAGAGCTCTGCAGGTATTACTGATACAATGTAAAAAAATGAAGCGTGAAACATTTTTGTTTCAAACAAAATTGCGCACCACTCGTGGAATGGCCGACAAACACCCTTAAAAACCTCCATAGGCGACGTTTACAAGTTTCTACAGGTTACCAGTTTTGAGTTACAGAGGAGTTCCATAGAATTATTGCTCTCGCTCTACCGATCGTGGCGATACCTCACATGCGTGGTTTGAACACCGTTTTCATATGCGGGCGCTACTCACGTATGCGTTCGCTTCTGTGTACAAGCTCGTCGCGGATGGGGCTCTTTAAAAAAAATGTTTTTTTTTCCTTTTTATTTATTTAACTTTTTGTTTTTTTTATTTTGACACTGTCTTTTTAGAAAACTATTTTTGGGTCACTTTTATTCCTATTAGAAGGAATGTAAACATCTCTTTTAGTTGAACAAAAGCATGACAGGACCTCTTAAATATGAGATCTGGGGAGTCAAAAAGACCTCACATCTCATATTTACACTAAAATTAAATAAAAAAAATATTTTTTTTTTTTTTAACCACTTGCAGACCGGACCATTTTGCTGGTCAAAGACCAGACCACTTTTTGCGATTCGGCACTGCGTCGCTTTAACTGACAATTGCGCGGCCGTGGCATAGTGGCTCCCAAACAAAATTGACGTCCTTTTTTTCCCACAAATAGAGCTTTCTTTTGGTGGTATTTGATCACCTCTGCGGTTTTTATTTTTTGCGCTATAAACAAAAATAGAGCGACAATTTTGAAAAAAACGCATTATTTTTTACTTTTTGTTATAATAAATATCCCCCAAAAATATATAATAAAACATTTTTTCCCTCAGTTTAGGCCGATACGTATTCTTCTACATATTTTTGGTAAAAAAAATCGCAATAAGCGATTATTGATTGGTTTGCGCAAAAGTTATAGCGTTTAAAAATAGGGATAGTTTTATAGCATTTTTATTAATAATTTTTTTTTTTTTTTTTTACTAGTAATGGCGGCGATCAGCGATTTTTATTGTGACTGCGACATTGTGGGGGACCCATCGGACATTTTTGCCACATTTTTGGGACCATTGTCATTTATACTGCAATCACTACTATATAAATGCAGTGATTCCTGTGTAAATGACACTGGCAGTGAAGGGGTTAACCAGTGGGTGGCAGTGTAGGGGTTAAGTGTTCCTAGGGGTGTGTTACTAACTGTGGGGGGGTTGGGCTTTCATTTAGTGAACACTGATCTCTGCTCCAATCACATGGAGCAGAGATCAGCGTCACTAGTTGCTAGGCAGAATGGAGAAATGTTGTTTACACAGCATTTCCTCCATTCGGCCGCTCCGTGAGACGATCGCGGGGATGCCCGCGGCGATCGAGTCCGCGGGTCCTGCGACCGGACTCACGGGGGTCCCGACCAGCGCGGGAGCGCGCCGCCGGCGGCGCGCTCCCGATGGCAGGGCGGCATTGAATATTGGACGTACCTGTACGCCAATATGCCTGCCCGTGCCATTCTGTCGACGTACATCGTCGTGCGCTGGTCGGGAAGTGGTTAAATATGATGATCAGTACCCTGATTACATGTGTAGATGTCTGCTGAGAGGAGATGCCGCTAATCGCTCTCCTCGCCACACACTCTGTCAGTGTGAGGTGAGGAGCACCGATTACCGGCATCTCCGTGTTTACATGTGACCGGCTGTGATTGGACACAGCCGATCACATGGTTAAGGAGCCGTGGACGCAATTGCTGCGATGCGTGCCCCCGAGGGCGTGCGAGAGGGGCCGTTCTGGGACACCGTCATATGACGTCATCCCAGAACGAGAGCCGCACTGCCCCGCCGTCATTTGACGGTGGGTGGGCGGCAACTAGTTAAAGTGCAACAATAAAAACTGCAAAATTCCTTTAAATATTGTCATTGGGGGGTCCCCTTAGTCTGCCTGTAAAGTGGCACATCTGTACCATGTATAGAACCTGCTGCAGCAAAAAATATAAAAAAAAATAGAAATAGAGCGTGGGGTCCTCCCCCCTCCAGTCCATACCAAGCCCTTCACGTCAATATTAAAAAAACAGGCGTGGGGTCCCCCCCAAAAATCCATACCAGACCCTTCTCTAAGTATTCAGCCTGGCAGGCCAGAAAAGGGGGGACAAAGAGCAAGGCCCCCCCCCCCGAACCATACCAGGCCACACTTTCTCAACATTGGGGGGTGGGTGCTTTGCCCAAAACACCTTGTCCCCATGTTGATGGGGACAAGGGCGTCTTCCCGACAACCCTGGGTGGTGGTTGTCGGGGTCTGTGGGAAGGGGGCTTATTAGAATTTAACAAGAGGGCCCCCAGACCCCCCCATGTGAATGAGTATGGGGTACTCCTATACCTGTGCTCCTGTACCCCTAACCCATTCACCAACAAAGTGTCAAAAAGTAATAAAAACACAGAGGCAGTTTTTGACAATTCTTTTATTAAAACAATAAAAAAAAAACAATGTCCCCTGATACGTAAAATCATCGTCAATCACTACGCCAGCCGCAGCGCCGGATCTGAAAAAGAAAAAAAACTCTCTGCACTCACTGACGGCTGATCGCCGATTGCCTCCTCCGTAGTTGGACAGTTCTTATATAGGTGGGGGCAGAACCACCTGGCGACGTCACCTGGTCTCACCGCCCCCCCCCCCCCCCCTTGTGACATCACTAACCGGTCCCCTTGACTTCAGTAGGCAAATTTTACACGTGGTGCCATCTGTCAAACTTAACATGTCAAGGTAAAATTGTGACACCACAAGGTGGGGCATCGTGGACATGACAATATGAACTCTGAAACATGAAATCCTTTGGCCGCCATGTAAATTTGGAGGTGGGTGGTTGGGAGGGGTAAAAATGCAGATCAGCTACCTAGTTTTACCTCCCCTCTGCCACTTGCATGACCCAAACCTTGGACAGATGTCACTGGTAGTGCCGGGACTGATTCATCCAGGGCAAGGATGCAGAACTGCGCCCCCCTCCCTTGCTGGTAATGAGTGAAATAGAATAGGTGTACCTCCCTGCACCCATTCTTTGCCCTCTGCTCCAGCTGCCCATGGTTGGCATGGACTGTGCACTGCGCATGTGCAACCAATTGCTTGCTTTACAGTTGCCTGCCACAGGAGCGTGCGTGTGCCTGGGGCGGCTCTACCTTCTGCCCACCCCTTGTCCCAGGCCCAGGTCACTGGTACAGATGTAACCTTTGGATCAATCTATTCTTATTCCGTTGAGTGGCTCAGTCTACCATACTACATACCCACAATGGAAGAAGTACAAAGTAAGGTGCGTTGGCATGGACCATAGGGCGAGTACATGGATTGAAACCTGGCTACAAGGGCGAGTTCAGAGGGTGGTGATAAATGAGGGAGTACTCGGAATGGTTGGGGGTGGGTAGTGGGGTCCCCCAGGGTTCTGTGCTGGGACCAATCCTATTTAATTTGTTCATAAATGACCTGGAGGATGGGGATGGGGGAAACAGCGCAATCTCTGTATTTGCAGACAATACTAAGCTAAGCAGGGCAATAACTTCTCCGCAGGATGTGGAAACCTTGCAAGAAGATCTGAACAAATAAATGGGGGGGAGGGGCAACTACATGGCAAATGAGGTTCAATGTAGAAAAATGTAAAATAATGCTTTTGGGTGGCAAAAATATGAATGCAATCTATAGACTGGGGGGAGAACCTCTGGGGGGATGTAGGATGGAGAAGGACCTGGGGGTCCTAGTAGATGATGGGCTCAGCAATGCCAAGCTGCTGCTAACAAAGCAAACAGAATATTGGCATTAAAAAGGGAATCAACTCCAGAGATAAAACGATAATTCTCCCGCTATACAAGACTCTGGTCCGGCCGCACCTGGAGTATACTGTCCAGTTCTGGGCACCAGTCCTCAGGAAGGATGTACTGGAAATGGAGCGACTACAAAGAAGGGCAACAAAGCTAATAAAGGGTCTGGAGGATATTAGTTATGAGGAAAGGTTGTGAGCTCTGAACTTATTCTCTCTGGAGAAGAGACGCCTGAGAGGGGATATGATTTCATTATACAAATACCGGACTGGTGACCCCACAATATATAAATACCGGACTGGTGACCCCACAATATATAAATACCGGACTGGTGACCTCACAATATATAAATACCGGACTGGTGACCCCACAATATATAAATACCGGACTGGTGACCTCACAATATATAAATACCGGACTGGTGACCTCACAATATATAAATACCGGACTGGTGACCCCACAATAGGGAGAAAACTTTTTTGCAGAAGGGAGTTTAATAAGACTCGTGGCCACTCATTAAAATTAGAAGAAAAGAAGTTTAACCTTAAACTACGTAGAGGGTTCTTTACTGTAAGAGCGGCGAGGAAGTGGAATTCCCTTCCACAGGCGGTGGTCTCAGCGGGGGGCATCGATAGTTTCAAGAAACTTTTAGAAAAGCACCTGAACAGCCGCAACATACAGAGATATACAATGTAATACTGACATATAATCACACACATAGGTCGGACTTGATGGTCTTGTGTCTTTTTTCAACCTCACCTACTATGTAACTATGTAACACTTTTGGGTGGATTTGCCCTTTAAATTTCCGATATGTAACCTTTGGAAGGAGGAAGACATTCAGGGAATAAGTAGCAGTTATAAATGTCATCCTGAGAGAGCAATTGAAATATTTTTTTGCCTGTTTATCATGCTCAGATAGCCGTGTGAATTATGTTTTAATTTATTCCTGCTGATGTTCTGATTAGGCTTCAATTTATATTAAATGCAACCATGGCACTCCACTTCCACTTCATTTTCCAGATCAGCCAATTAAGTATGTTTTCCCTTCGGTTACACAGGGGTATGTGGAGCGCAGTCCTGAGCCACGTATCTGCACTTTAATCCATTTTGAATTGCGTACTGAGCAACAGCCAAGCTAGGTCACTGCCAGTGGGGGGGGGGGGGCCCCGTGGTGTGCGGCATACAGACCCCCCGAGTGACATCTTAGATTTGGCTCTGCCAGGAATAGACAGCCCCCGCTCAATGGCTACCTACATTCACCTCTTACAGGTGAGCCAAATCAACCCCACCCCCTATTGGCTGCCTGCCAGTACCAAGTAAGGTTTTGATTGGATGAGGTGGCGAGTAAGGACCAAGGGTGGGCAGAAGGGAAGCTGCCCTGGGCACTGCGAAGCCAAGGGGCAAAGAATAGGCACAGGGTGGAACACCCATTTTGCCGAATGTGTTATCTGGCTCTGGACAACCCGGTCCCGGTTCTGGGAGGTGACATTGTGATCTCTAGGTGAGTTAGAAGAGGTCTAAAAAAAAAAGCCCGTCTGTGGTCTGAGGGACAGAGGCAACCATTATCATGTACTGTACATCAAACAAGTGCAGTGCATAGAAACCTAACCGATCGCAAGGTGAATCTTAATAAACGTGAAGATTCACATATGAATAATACAGTGGAACCTTGGATTACGAGGAGAATGCTTGTAATCCAAAGCACTCACATATCATAGCGAGTTTCCCCATAGAAGTCAATGGAAACAAAGATAATTCGTTCCGCATTGACTTCTATTGCATGCAATACCGCATGTGACCAGATGTGGGGGGGGGCGCCAGAGAGCCTCGGAAATACTTGGGGACAGCTCGGCTGAACTCGGAAAGCCTTGGAAAGGCTCGAAAACAATCGGGCACTGAGTATTTCCGAGTGATTCCAAGTATTTTCAAGTGTTTCCGAACCGTTCCAAATGTCCCCAGCACCCCCACACCTCTGGCCAAATGCGGTACTGCACACCCCATTAGCTTGAATTCTGATAGTTTTGCGAGACAACACGCACAAACTTAGTCAGAGTTTAAAAAAAAAAGTTGCTTGTTGTGACAGGAGGGCCCGTGAAACCAAGAATCCCTTGGAAAAGGTTGGGAAACCCATGTTTCAGCTCCCCATGCACCTCTTATGCCTAAGTCACCCTGTGCCATTACTTAACCACTTGCCGACCGGTGCACACCAATATACGTCAGCAGAATGGCACGGACACGCAAATGGGTGCACCTGTACGTCCCTTTAAATTTTCTGCCATGCCATTGTGTGCTCACAGCCGGCTGCGTGCGCGCGCTGGACGCGACCTCCATGAGTCGGATTGTGGGTCCCGCGGACTCAATCGCCACGGGGATACTCGCGATCGTCTCATGGGGAGGAAGAATGGGGAGATGCTAATGTAAACAAGTATCTCCCCATTCCGCCTAGTGACACTGTCATCGGAGCAGAGATCAGTGATGTGTCATAGACAGCCAAGCCCCCCCCACAGTTAGAAATACGCCCCTAGGACACACTTAACCCCTACACTGCCACCTAGTGGTTAACCCGTCATTGCCAGTGTCATTTACACAGGAATCTGTGCATTTGTATAGCACTGATTGCTGTATAAATGACAACGGTCCCAAAAATGTGTAAAAAAATGTCTGATGTGTCCGCCATAATGTTGCAGTCACGATAAAAACCGATGAGCGCTGCCATTACTAGTAAAAAAAAAAAAGAGTAATAAAAATGCCATAAAACGATCCCCTTTTTTGCAAACGCTATAACTTTTGCTCAAACCAATCAATAAACGCATTTTTTTTTAACCAAAAATATGTAGAAGAATACGTATCTGTCTAATCTGAGGGAAAAAAAGATGTTTTTATATATTTTACCAGCAAAATATAATAAATGTGTTTTTTTCAAAATTGTCGCTATTTTTTTGTTTATAGTGCAAAAAATAAAAAACGCAGAGGTGATCAAATACCACCAAAATAAAGCTCTATTTGTGGGGAAAAAAGGACGTCAGTTTTGTTTGGGAGCCACGTCGCACGACCGCGCAATTGTCAGTTAAAGCGACGCAGCGCCGAATCGCAAAAAGTGCTCTGGTCTTTGGCCAGCAAAATGGTCCGGGGCTTAAGTGGTTAAAATGGGACAGTAATATTTATCCACAATATCTCCCAGGATATATGTAAAGACTATTCTTGGTTTGTTTGATTCTGAACTCAACATGTTAGTTGAGAGAGCTGATCACATTGGCCTCTGTAAAATGTAGGAGACGGGCCAACTCCTACTGGAGCTCCTGCTATTGTGTGAAGGTGTCCTGTGTTTCTCTACTGTGTGAAGCTCAGTGACAACAAGTCTGACCTGTAGTGAAATCCTGATTACATCACAACAATGCTCAAGAGGGCATGGAGTCACCTCGGCTGCTTTAAGGGATTAGTTAATTAGCTCATGTTAATTCTGTTTCTGGTTACAGTTGTATTGTCAGAGGAATATGAACAGGAGGAGGGACGTCCTCTTTTACTGTATATAAGACTTGTATTTTGGTTCTAATAAAAGAGTCCATGTTCAACAACTAAACAAGTCTCGTCTTGTTTTGTGGTTGTCAGCGGTTGGAATATCTGATATCTATATTCAGACTGGAAGGAAGTGGTATATGACGAAAGCACTCAAGCGGAGTGTGGGACGTACCGTTACACTCGTCTTTTAAAACACTCGCTAACCGCGTTACTCGTAAACCAAGGTTAAACTGTAATCATAAATAAGTAAACAAATAATGTAAAAATTATAAATATTTGAATTGATAAACCTCATAAACATAATCACGTAGTGTCCATAAAAAAAAAAAAATCTCATGCAAATCCAAACGTCCAGAGGGTGTATGATTATAAAAGTCGTTATTTAACCACTTGCCGACCAGCGCACGCCGATGTACGTCGGCAGAATGGCACGGGCAGGCAAATGGGTGTACCTGTACGTCCCTTTAAATTTGCCGCCCTGCCATCGGGAGCACGCTGCCGGCGGCTTGCTCCTGCGCTGGTCGGGACCCCCGTGAGTCCGGTCGCGGGACCCGCGGACTCGATCGCCGCGGGCATACCCGCGATCATCTCACGGAGCGGCCGAATGAAGAAATGCCGTTGTAAACAGCATTTCTCCATTCTGCCTAGCAACTAGTGACGCTGATCTCTGCTCCATGTGATTGGAGCAGAGATCAGTGTTCACTAAATTAAAGCCCAACCCCCCCACAGTTAGTAACACACCCCTAGGAACACTTAACCCCTACACTGCCACCCACTGGTTAACCCCTTCACTGCCAGTGTCATTTACACAGGAATCAGTGCATTTATATAGCACTGATTACTGTATAAATGACAATGGTCCCAAAAATGTGTAAAAAATGTCTGATGTGTCCGCCATAATGTCGCAGTCACAATAAAAATCGCTGATCGCCGCCATTTCTAGTAAAAAAAAAAAATAATAAAAAATTATTCATAAAAATGCCATAAAACTATCCCTATTTTGTAAACGCTATAACTTTTGCGCAAAGCAATCAATAATCGCTTATTGCAATTTTTTTTTACCAAAAATATGTAGAAGAATACGTATCGGCCTAAACTGAGGGAAAAAATGTTTTTTATATATTTTTGGGAGATATTTATTATAACAAAAAATAAAAAATAATGCGTTTTTTTTTTCAAAATTGTCGCTCTATTTTTGTTTATAGCACAAAAAATAAAAACCGCAGAGGTGATCAAATACCGCCAAAAGAAAGCTCTATTTGTGGGGAAAAAAAGGACGTCAATTTTGTTTGGGAGCCACGTCGCACGACCGCGAAATTGTCAGTTAAAGCGACGCAGTGCCGAATCGCAAAAAGTGGTCTGGTCTTTGACCAGCAAAATGGTCCGGTCTGTAAGTGGTTAAAAAAAGAGTCCTCCAATAGTGACACTTCTCAGTGCAGCAATAAAACGCAACATGTGCCCAGTGCCCTTCCTTCACCCATATGCACCCACCAGAACACCGTTATTAACCCATTCCCGCCGAGCGTACACAGATGTGCGTACTCGGCTTTCGGGGGTTATACCGGGATGATGCCCGCAAGCTGCAGGCATCATCCCGGTACCGTTGTTTAGAGCGGGCGATCGCCTATCCAGGGATAATGACCAATGTGGCAGTGACCCCCCCCCCTCCCGCCGCTTTCCGCCACTCTTCCCGGGCCTCCCATGGCACGGGAGACCCGATCGACAATCTGCCGCTTCTGGCAGCTAGGGACAGACTGGAATTAAGCCGGAAACGGCTTTGTACCAGCCGCCTGATTGTAAACACGGAAGCGACGTCACAACGTCACTTCCGGTTTACTCGGCTGCCAATGGCGCCGGTTTAAAAAAATATATACAGTATTCAGAATCGCCGAAAACAGCAATCTGAATACTTTGAAGTGTAAAGGAGGGATTGGAGATCTTTTAGACCCCCCCCCCCCCCCCCCGATCCCTCCATAAAGAGTACCTGTCACCACCTATTACTGTCACAAGGGATGTTTACATTCCTTGTGACAGCAATAAAAGTGATCAAAATTATTATTTTTTTAAACACAACTTAATAATATAAATATAAATAAAATAAAAAAAGGAAGAAAAACAAAATTTTTTAAAGCGCCCCCATCGCCGCGAGCTCGCGCAGCAAAGAAAACGCATACGGAAGTCGCGCCCGCGTATATGTAAACGGTGTTCAAATCCATCTCTGATCTCTGATCGCACAATACAAAAGTACTATTATTTATGAAACAACCACAAAGTCATTCCTATATATAAAGACATTGATTTGTGTGAAGCTTTTATGGTCCTGGAAGATCTTCGGCATATGGGGGGTCAGGGCTGAGCGTGACGATCCATGTACAATACAAAACAAAGAAACCAGCCGACAAACCAACAAACCTAAAATAATACCCAGCAGTGTTTGTATTGTATTGTTTTTTTTGTTTTGTTTTTTGTTATTCAGACCAACACAATGTATATCTTTCCCCCCCACCGCAGTCTCCACAATAAGAACAATGATAATACATCGAATTAAATACAAAACAAAGTGTTTATGTCCTGTTTTACTAAGGAGTCTTAAAAAAGTGAACAGAACAAAGAGAAAGTTCGAATTCTTGTTGAATATCGTTATAACGGCTTTTGAAACTTACAAATGCAGCAATTTGGAAATTGGATGAAAGGTTTAGTTCTGGGAAACATTTTTTGGAAAGACAAAAAGTGCATTTTGCATAAAAACTTATATATGGATCAGACCAAAATGAGGGACAAATGAGGAGGAAAGAGGGACTTGGTTCCAAATCATGCAGAGTCCCTCGAAATCAGGGACAGTTTTCTCGAGATGAGGGACAGTCCCTCTCAGGGCCATCTTTAATATTGATTGGACCCTGGGCAAAAATTTTCTTGGGCCTCCCCCCCCATGCACTCTCCACCTGCTCTGAGACATACAACAAATAGCAGCTAGACTTAAAATCAGTTCACTGTATCAGATCAGGCAGCGATTGCGATTGGTTGCCAGAGGTTACAGCACACATTACGGCTCACTGATTAGTTGTTAGAGATTACTGTACAGTAATACTGCTCACTGATTGGTTGCTAGAGGTTACAGCACACATTACGGCTCACTGATTAGTTGTTAGAGATTACTGTACAGTAATACTGCTCACTGATTGGTTGCCAGAGGTTACAGCACACATTACGGCTCACTGATTAGTTGTTAGAGATTACTGTACAGTAATACTGCTCACTGATTGGTTGCTAGAGGTTACAGCACACATTACGGCTCACTGATTAGTTTCTAGAGATTACTGTACAGTAATACTGCTCACTGATTGGTTGCTAGAGGTTACAGCACATCAGCTCCTCACTGCAGGGGAGCATGATATACATATGAATGCCGCCTTTATTTACATATCAATTCTGCCGGCCGCAGCTATTTACTTAGTAATGCAGCCGCTATTTACATATGAATGCCAGTTATTTCCATGTAAACACAGGGTCTGCAGGTGAGTCATCTGTACACAACAATAGGGCAGAGCTGGGCAGCATTAGCACCAGCACTTCACACTGAGTTATCGGGACACGGCACAGGACTAAAACTTCAAGAGACAAGGGAATTTAAACTGGGATAGTTGGCAAGTATGAGGCAGGTGCTTTGGGCCCCACAACAATGACAGGGCCCAGGGAAGCTGCCCCTTTTGCCCTGCCTTAAAGACGGCCCTGGTCCCTCTTAATCAGGGACATTCCTTTGAGATCAGGGACAGTTGAGAACTATGGGTTTGGTACCCCACGTATACTCCTTATCTTACATCCCTGCCTTCCTGTGATCACAGCAGGTTCCTTCCTCTTTAACAACTTGCCGAGCAGCCGCCACAGTTATTCTGCGGCAGGTATACCGCAGCAGGTTGGCATGGCTGCACGAATCGCTGTCATTGTACATCGGCTGCTTTAAGAGGCTATAGGGGGCGTACTACGCACGCCCACAGCGCGATGCCAGAAGCCGATCCGCGTGGCCGCGATGTCCTCTGGTT
Organism: Lithobates pipiens; assembly: GCF_037356315.1. Taxonomy (NCBI): domain Eukaryota; kingdom Metazoa; phylum Chordata; class Amphibia; order Anura; family Ranidae; genus Lithobates; species Lithobates pipiens. The sequence continues at coordinate 650,089,586 of NW_027507758.1, forward strand.
ACCCGCGATCCCTCCTCGGAGAGACGGAAGGGGCATCTGTGTATTGACCCTCCCTTCTAGATTGTTTGACCCTCCCTTCTAGATTGTAAGCTCTAAGGAGCAGAGCCCTCTGATCCCTCCTGTATTGATTTGTATTGTAAGTGTACTGTCTGCCCTCATGTTGTAAAGCGCTGCGCAAACTGTTGGTAAACAAATGGCGCTATATAAATCCTGTATGATAATAATAATAATAATGTAAACAGACTGATCCCCGTTCTGACAGGGGAGTAGCGAGAGATTAGATGTTCCTAGTGATCAGGAACCACGATCTCTCTCCTCCTCCAATCAGTCGCCTCCTCCCACAGTTATGCCGTGTTATGCCGTGACATTCCGACAACAAAATCCCATTTTTTTTTTCCGATTAATGTTGGCTCAAACTTGTCTTGCATACACACGGTCACACAAAGTTGGTCGGAAATTCCGAACCTTAAGAACGCGGCGACATACGACACGTACTGCCTCCAATCCGACCGTAAAAATGCGATAAAAAAAAAAATAGAAGGGAATTCGCCCCCTTCCATCTGGGTGAATCGGAGGGCCTATAGAGTAGTCGTGACCTGTCATCCACCCGCTCCGCTAATTGTGGCTCGCGACTGGTTACCAAGTTGCTTAAGCGGCCCTCGCTCTTAAAAAGGTTGGGCACCCCGGGCCCAAACCAATGAAGACATTTTTTTTTGGGGGGGGGGGGGATATTTATTATAGCAAAAAGGAAAAAACATATATATATTTTTTTCAAAATTGTCGCTCTATTTTTGTTTATAGTGAAAAAAACCCCCCCAAAAAACGCAGAGGTGATCAAATACCACCAAAAGAAAGCTCTATTTTTGGGGGGAAAAATTACGTCAATTTTGTTTGGGTGCAGAGTGGCACGACCGCGCAATTGTTAGTTAAAATGACGCAGGGCCGTATCGCAAAACATGGCCCGGTCATTAAAGCGGGAGTCCGCCGGGACTCCGCGTTTTTCTTTTTTTTAAAAAGCCAGCAGCTACAAATACTGCAGCTGCTGACTTTTAAAATAGTGACACTTACCTGCCCAGCGCGCCCGCGATGTCGGCACCCGAAGCCGATCTCTCGATCGTCTCTCGGGTGCTGCCGCCGCCATCTTGGGTATGGGAATCAGGAAGTGGAGCCTTTCGGCTTCATTTCCCGGTCCCCTACTGCGTATGCGCGAGTCGCGCTGCGCAATAAGGATGGACCCGCTGCCTCTGGGATCCGTGTGTTTCCCAGCAGGCAGCGGGGGACTTTCGGAAAGGGGCGTAATCTACGCCCCTTTCCGCAGAGAGCTATCCCGGAAGTGGGTGCAGATACCTGTACTGTACAGGTACCTGCACCCCCCTCCCCCCTGAAAGGTGCCAATTGTGGCGCTGGAGGGGGGGGGAGGGTTCCGATGAGCGGAAGGTCCACTTTAGGGTGGACCTCCGCTTTAAGGGGCAGAATCCTTCCGGTCCTTAAGTGGTTAAATGAACAGGTTGAGAGGACTTTGTATAAAGCTTTGCTGTAGAGCTATGTTTTTTGTTTTTTTTTGTGTGTGTTTTTTTTCCATCCATCATAAATGGTATTTTAATCCTTCTCTGTTATTAAATTGTCAGAAAGCATGCAAGGAGGAGTCTTCATGGCTTATTACAAAGATTCTGGTCTTTGCGGCTGGATGAATAGATTTATTATTGGGCCTGAAATTCATTGTTATGGAGTATAATTCGTTTACTTGTGTGGGTCTGTTTGTGGATATTATATTAGGTTGGGATGTGATTGAATTAGGGAAGTCCATCACAGGAGATACTGCTTTCGGTTACAGTAGATCACTTACAGTACTTACAGAAGGAGAGTAAAATTTCCTGGAATTTTACGGATGAGATTATTCTCTTAAATGGCAGACGTGTCTCCAGCATGGCGGCTGCTGAATTTGTTATAATTAGGAAAACGCTATCGAGCCAACCGGACGGGACTTGAATACCCAACTTTAATAGCAATCTGTGGTCTGGGGTGGAGGACAAAAAAAAAAAAAACTCCAAAAGGCTGTGATCCTCAAAAAATAAAAATCACAGCATGGTGCCCAATAATGGGAGAACGTGAGTCCTATGGTCCGGACTCCATGTGGAAACATATGAAGGACATAACCTAGTCTCTTTTTCCCAACCAGTTATAACATAATCTCCAAATCCAGGGCAGGACTTACCATTGGGCTTGCCTGGGCTCAAGCCCATGGGCCCCGCCAAATAGGGGGCCCCGCCAAGATACATAGCCAAGTGTACTCGGCTTGGCTCCACTCACAGTCACGCCCAGTCCCGCCCTATGATGGACATAACACAGGGACTGGGCGTGAACGTGAGCCAAGCCAAGTACACTCGGATACACTCTGCTCCGCTCGGGACTGCGACAGGACCCAAGAGCCGCCAAGAGGACCCGAAAGCCGCCGAGATGTATCTCAGCGGCGCCATTTTTAACTTCAAGACTGCAATGACAAGTCTAAAAATGACAAGGCTGAAAATGACACTGGGGCAAGGCTGCAAATGACAAGGGTACACTGACAAGGCTGCAATGACACTGGACAAGGCTGCAGATAGATGGGCAAGGCTGCAGATGGACACTGATAAGGCTGCATTGATGGGCATTTAAATGTAATATTTTTTCCTTAAACTTCCCTCCTAAAAGTTTTTTTCCTTAAAATCCCCTCCTAAACTTCGGGTGCGTGTTATACGCCGGTGCGTGTTATACGCCGATAAATCCGATAATGTATAGAAGGTAGGGCCCGAAAATGACTCACGCCCAGGGGCCCCCACCACCCTAAGTCCTGCCCTGTCCAAACCCCTCCACTTCCCCCACAAATGACGTGACAAGGTTTTTTTGGAGTAAAATGGCCTTTACTGCCTTTTTATTAACAATTAACGTAAATTAAATAAATAACATTTTAAATAACCATCAACCAACTTCTCTATATACTTTGGGGGTCTTCAAAGGGCAACGACACACAACTTGGTCACTGCGACCAACTTCTTTTGAACTTTAGACCTCCAGTCGCAAGCCACCGACTCAGAGACGGTACTCAACCTTCGCAGTGACCTACATTTTACCCCTTCCTGGTTAACCCCTCGTTAACCGGAAGGTACCTGAGAACTCCATACCACAGATGGGTCCCAACCATGTTATATATAGGAGGCATTTCTCTGCCTATTTTTTTATTTTTTTTCCATTAGGTATTTATTGGGTTTTCAAAATGGTACAAAGAGAAACATGTGACAATTAATGTACTAAAGGAGCACAGTACATACTATAACCGCAATCATCTAAGAATACAAAAAGAATACTTGAACATAGCAGTAAGATGTGAGGTACTCTTATTTCCATACCTCCAACTTGATCCGAACTAATTGTCCCCATACTCCACAAAATGCTCGTGTCAAATCCCTGAGGGGACATTTTTGCGTATACTGGGGGATTACGTAGTTTAGGGGTGAAGACTCGTGTTTCGGGAAAGTCCAATCAGTCAAAGGTTACAGTCTGTGTTCCTAAGGCTCAATTTGAAGTAAAGGGGAAGGGGAGAGATGTCAGAGGGAGGGAGCAGTAAATAGAGGGCAGGAAAGGTACTTGCCCAGCTGAGGAGTAGCGGTCAAATGTTCACGGAGATGGAGCGTCGGTGTTAGCAGACAATCTTTAAGGGGGGGGGGGTCATAGGGGTGAAAGAAAAAAAAACCCTGGGGGGGGGGGTGGTCAAGTAAACAAGCAGGGAAAAGGGGGAAAGGTAGGAGGTGGGATGGTTGGAAAGGAAGGAGGGGGATCCTCTCTGGGCTCCCCCAGCTGCACAGGCACATGTTTAGACGGGCAAGCAGCCCATCATGTTGGCTTATTTTGTCTGTTTTAGTAAGGACAGCTCTTGTCTACGCAATAACAATTTCTCTGCCTATATCCTCTGACTGTGCTATGTCCACCCTGTCATGCCGTCTCCCAATTCCATCCCTTTTGCTCTTTTATTCGGGGACTCCCTTTATCAGGAATCTCATGACGGCCGTGCTCATTTCCATGCACGTAGATATTCTCAAGCATGGGAGCTTAATGAAATGTGCCAAGGTTGGAATGCGAATGTTGCACAGTGCTTGGCGGCAGGTGCAATCTGTTGTCTATACTGCAGGTGGCACTCAACCGTAATGACAATGCAGAGAGAGAGGAAGGCATGAGGAACATGGTTCCTCTATGGTTTCTTGAGTCAATGGGGCAGTGATCCGATTGGATTCCCATGTGACTCTGGCAGTCATCCTGGTTGTGGGAGAGTCTATTTAAGAGCCTGGTCCCTGGGTTTGGCGTGCGAATAGTGTAGGGACAGGTCACCTGTCTGTCAGGGACAGTATTAGTGGCAGGGAAAGGCTCCAGATGAGGAGGGAAAGCTTAGGGCTCTGCAATCTCTTTGGACATTGTCACGGGGGCCACATACCTGATGTGAGACCGAAGTAGTGGTGAGGCCTCCCTTGCACCTCGGGTCCTTAAAGCCTCTGGAGATGGAGACAGAGACTTGTGGGGATACCCAGTGGCAGGGGAGCCAGGGTGTCAGGTCACCTAGAGCCCAGGTGACAAATGCACACCGTAGGGCTTAGGAGTGCACCGCAAGGTTGTGGACCCTACGGCTGACTGCTGCGGACAGGGGTCAAGGTGATAGGAAGGCAGGGCCGCCAGAACACCAAGATGGATCCCACCGAGGTTAGAGCGTAAGATTCCCTGGGGCGCGGAGTCTAAGGCCGCGTACACACGCGCGGACTGTTCGCCCAACTTTGTCCGCTGAACAGTGTTTGGGCGGACAGTCCGCTCGTGTGTGGGCTTTCAGCGGACAGTTTCAGCGGACAGTTGGACGGACAAGGTTTTTCGGAAATTCCGTAAAACTGTCCGCTGAAACCTTGTTTCAGCGAACAGTCCGCTCGTGTGTAGGCTTGTTCGTCAAATAAAGTTGCGCGCATGCTCAGAAAGGATTTTCACGCCGAAAGCTATAATGCAGTGTATAGGACGTCGTATTTTTCGTCCCGTCGTACGTGCCGTTCACGTCATCGCGCACGGTTTCAGCAAACTGTTCGTCCGTCGTGTGTGGCCATGTCCGTCCATGCTAAGTTTGAGCGGACTGTTTGCCGAAACTGTTGGACGGACAAAGTTGGGCGAACAGTCCGCGCGTGTGTACGCGGCCTTAGAGCCAGCAGGTGTTCACCAGAGCCTCGAGTGGTGAGGATGGACTTGGCTGCAACTGGCTCCAGGTCGCGACCCCCAGGGTCCCCAAGCTCACACCCACAGTAGGCAACAGGAGGATAGGGATGGTGAGGGACAAAGCCAAGGTCGGGGCCACAAGCAGACAAGAATAGTCGGGGACACGCCAAAAGGTCAGGATCACAGGCAAACAGGGATAGTCAGGACACGCCAAAGTCGGTAACGGAAAACAGTAGAAGAGCACACGGCAGGTAACAGGAAGCTAACACACAAAGGTTGATCAGCAGGATTGGCTAGCAGTGCACAGGTTAATATAGAGTAATCTGATAGGAGCTAGGGTGGAACCATGCCAGAGGATGGATTATAAAAGCAGTCAGGTGAGGCTCGGCTGGTCTCTAGAAATGAACACATGGAGACAGGTAAGCAGACAAACTCTATTGCATAACCATGACACAGGGGTACAGAGCACGTGCAAGCCTTAGTCCAGGATCCGAGCCGAGGTCAAGTCCAGTTGGGCAACGAAGCATAAAAGGGTCAGAAGAAGAATGGTCGTGATCCAAGCCGGGGTCGGTCCCAATCTGGCAGCTGAGTACAAAAGGGGCAAAGAGGTAGAATGGTCAAAGTAAAAATCCGAGGTCAATGGCAAGCAGTAATCAAGAGTAGTCAAGCAGGTTTCCAGGTCACAACAGGTTCAGACAGATCACACACTAGCACAGGTACAAGGGGGGATGGAAGATAATCCAGCAATTTGGCAGTGTCTGGGCTGGGCTTATATAGGGAAGTTTGAGGTCACTTCCTGTACGCCTCCTGGGCATTTTCCTGCCTGTTTCCATCAGGTTGATGTCACTTCTTGTGCGCCTCCTGGGTATTTTCCCACCTTTTTCCATCGGGTTGAGGTCACTTCCTGTGTGTGTCCTGGCCATTTTCCTGCCCTTTTCCATCAAGTCTTCTGTGTAGGTGCGGGTTGGCGCCCTGAGGCGTCTATGGCGCTTGCTCAGTTGGCACAGATTTCCTCTTGAGGCAACGGCACGGTGTATGTGACTCTTATAGACATCTTCCTGTTTGGGCACGGGATGGGTAGGCTGCATTCTGCTTCTCCTGACAGACACTGTCATTTTGGCTGAAACCTGCTCTGCCATACGCTGCTGGCATCCGTGAGTGTTGCCGGTTGGCCCTTCTCCCACTGGGTTTGTTGTGAACTATTTTTCTTTTACTACATTAAAGTTCTACTAATTGCATCTTGACTGTGTGAGTTATTGGCCTGCCGAGAGCTGGAATGGCTGGCTACATAGTATCCCTGTCAATATGAAGTACCAGCTGGAGCAGAAGCTGGGGCGCCCACAGGCAGTTGGGGCACAGGAGTAATTCCTCTGCGAAAACTGGATGGGCCCAGTTTCTCCTGATTTTAATGTATCTACCTTGACTGGCCATGTTCGAGGAAGGCAGAGAGTCCCCATTAGGGATCAGCCGAACACCCCCCGGTTCGGTTCGCACCAGAAGTTTCGAACGGACCGAAAATTTGTGCGAACTTTAGAACCCCATTGAAGTCTATGGGACTCGAACGTTCAAAATAAAAAGTGCTAATTTTAATGGCTAATATGCAAGATACTGTCCTAAAAAGGGTTTGGGGACCTGGCTCCTGCCCCAGGGGACATGGGTCAATGCCTAAAATGTTTTTAAAAACTGAAGTTTTTTTGGGAGCACTGATTTTAATGACGATTAAAGTGAAAAAAAAGTGAAATATTCGTTTAAATATCGTGCCTGGGGGTTGTCTATAGTATGCATGTGAAGTGCCACGTGTTTCCCGTGTTTAGAACAGTCCCTGCACAAAATGACATTTAACAGAAAAAAAGTCATTTAAAACTGCTTGCGGTTTTAATGTAATATCTGGTTTCGGCAATATGGATGAAAATCATTGAGAAAAATGGCATGGGTAGCCCCCCTGCCCATTACCAGCCCCTTTGGGTCTTGTGCGGATATTAAGGGGAACCCTGTACCCATATTAAAAAAAGGAAAGGCGTGGGGCCCCCAGACCCTATATACTCAGAACAGGAGTATACAGGCGGTGCAAACAAGACAGGGACTGTGTAGGTTTGTTGTGTTAAGTAGAATCTGTTTGTAATTTTGAACTGGTACATTTTTAAAGTGTAGCTTCAGTCAAAAAATCTATTTTTAAGCTTTTTGGAAAATATAGGGAAGGGTTATCACCCCTGTATAATTTGTTTTGCCGTCCGTCTTTTTTCATCTCACTTCCTGTTGTCTCCTTCCGTTTGCAAGTAGGAGACGTTTGTAAGTTGGATGTTTGAAAGTAGGGGCCTGCCCTATATGCTCTGCAGAAATTTGCACCTAAGGTGTTGGTGTTGCCACAACATTGTAATCCCTCAAAGTGACTCTTGGTAGGCGCTGGAGAGCCCTGCTGTGAACAATTATATCAAGAATTGTAATTACATGCCATTGTTGAACAGTGGTATAAAAATAGGGCCTTTGGTGGCTGTGGTGGTGGTGCCACAACACTGTAAGTCCTCACAGTTACTCTCGGTGGGTGCAGGAATGGGCCCTGCTGTGAAATATTATATCAATAATTGTAATTACATGCTCCTGTTAAACAGGGGCTAAAAAATTGGGCCTTAGGCACTGCTTGCTGGTGCCACAACACTGCAACCTCTACCAGATACTCTAGTTGGAGTGCAGGAATGAGCCCTGCTGCAAAGCATTAAATCAAAAATTGTATTACATGCCCCTGTTAAACAGGGGCTGAAAAATTGGGCCTATACCTTGCAACCTCTACCATATACTCTAGTTGGAGTGCAGGAATTAGCCCTGCTGCAAAGCATTGCATCAAAAATTGTATTACATGCCCCTGTTAAACAGGGGCTGAAAAATTGGGCCTATACACTGAAACCTCTACCTCTACTGCTGCAAAGCATTGCATCAAAAATTGTAATTACACGCCCCTGTTAAACAGGGGCTGAAAAATTGGGCTGGTGGCACCGGTGCTGGTGCCACGACACTGCAAACTCTCCCATATACTCTAGTTGGAGTGCAGGAATGAGCCCTGCTGCAAAGCATTGCATAAAATATTGTAATTACACGCCCCTGTTAAACAGGGGCTGAAAAATTGGGCCTTAGGCACTGGTGCTGGTGCCACGACACTGCAACCTCTCCCATATACTCTAGTTGGAGTACAGGAATGAGCCCTGCTGCAAAGCATTGCATCAAAAATTGTAATTACACGCCCTTGTTAAACGGGCTGAAAAATTGGGCCTTAGGCACTGGTGCTGGTGCTACGACACTGCAACCTCTCCCATATACTCTATTTGTAGTGCAGGAATGAGCCTTGCTGCAAAGCATTGCATCAAAAATTGTAATTACACGCCCTTTTAAAACAAGCTGAAAAATTGGGCCTTAGGCACTGGTGCTGGTGCCACGACACTGCAACCTCTCCCATATACTCTATTTGTAGTGCAGGAATGAGCCTTGCTGCAAAGCATTGCATCAACAATTGTAATTACACGCCCTTGTTAAACAGGGGCTGAAAAATTGGGCTGGTGGCATCACCCAGAACCAAAAATGTTCTTACAAGATATCAGCGGAGGAGGAAGAGGATAGACAGTCAACATAACAGGACAGTCACTCAGCATCAGCATAGGCAGTCTTGAAGGGATGTGATATTTCAAAAAAAATTATTCGGTTACATCAGCTTCAGGTGCTTGGTAGCTGGTGGTTATCCAAGACTGATTCATCTTTATGATCGGTTACAAAGCTACCAGCAGCACTGAAAGTGCGTTCCGAAAGAACGCTGGATGCAGGACAGGCCAGTAGCTCAATTGCATACTATGCAAGCTCTGGCCAGTGATCCATCCTCAAGACCCAGTAAGCCAGAGGATTTTCGGTGGGAAAGGTGTCCAAGTCTGACCTTGCCCCTAGGTATTCCTGCACCATGTAAATCAGACGCTGGCGATGATTGCTGGAACCGATCATACCTTGGGGCTGCGGATTAAAAAATTGTCTGAACGCATTGGTCAGACGGCCACCTTCTCCACCGCTCCTTCTGACCGATGCCTCAGCAACACGTTGTCCAGGACCAGGAGTTTGTAACCTCCCAGTCTCTGGGAACGCGTTGCACAGACCTTTCTGCAAGGCCTCCCGGAGATGTCTCATCCTCTGCTCCCTCTGCGATGGAAAGATAAGGTCCGCAACCTTACCCTTGTACCGTGGATCAAGGAGAGTGGCCAGCCAGTAATGGTCCCTCTCCTTGATCCGAAGAATTCGAGGATCCTTCCACAGACTTTGCAGGATCAGGGAGGCCATGCAGCGTAGGTTAGCTGAGGCATTCGGCCCAGAGTCTTCTGGGTCACTAAGGACAACATGATCGGCAGCTACCTCCTCCCAGCCACGTACAAGTCCACGGGTTTCTTGGGACTGTAAATCATCCCTACAAGACTGCTGCTGATGCTGAGTGCCAGGCTCCACCTCCATGCTGACACAATCATCCTCCTCCTCCTTGTCCTCTTCCTGTGTGATGGGTGGGACAGCAGGAACGCTGTCTGGATAAAGGGGGCCTTGAGAGGCAAGGAAGTCCTCCTCTTCCTGCCTCTGTTCTGCCTCAAGTGCCCTGTCCATTATTCCATGCAGCGTATGCTCCAAGAGGTGGACAAGAGGTACAGTGTCACTGATGCATGCACTATCACTGCTCACCATCCTTGTGGCTTCTTCAAACGGTGACAGGACAGTGCATGCATCCTTGATCATGCCCCACTGGCGTGGTGAGAAAAAATTAGCTCCCCTGACCCTGGTGCCGTAGTCGCACAGGTACTCATTGATGGCCCTCTGCTGCATGTGCAGCCACTGCAGCATGGCCAACGTTGAGTTCCACCTGGTGGGCATGTCACATATAAGGTGGTTCTGTGCAGGTTCAACTCCTTTTGGAGCTCAGCCAGCTGAGCACAAGCATTAAATAATCGGCGGAAATGCACACAGACTTTCCTGGCCTGCTTCAGGACATCCTGTAAGCCCGGGTACCTGCTCAAGAACCGCTGCACCACCAGGTTAAGGACGTGAGCCACACAGGGCACATTGGTTAGTTGTCCCTGTCGGAGGGCGGAGAGGAGGTTGATGCCATTGTCACAAATCACCAATCCTGGCTTAAGCTGGCATGGTGTCAACCACCTCTCGGTCTGCCCCTGCAGAGCTGACAAAATATCTGCCCCAGTGTGGCTCCTGTCCCCCAAACAAACCAGCCCAAGCATGACATGGCATAGTTTTGCCTGCGTACTTGCATAGCCCCTTGAACGCCTACGGAGCACTGCTGGTTCAGAGGACAGAGCACTGGAAGAGGCCATGGAGGAAGAAGAAGAGGAGGGGGTGGAGGAGAGAGGTGTGTCACAACCAGTAGTAGCATTTTGGAGGCGTGGTGGCTGAACAACCTCCAACACTACTGCACCTTGTCCTGCATCCTTCCCAGCTGCCAGAAGAGTGACCCGATGGGCAGTGAAAGACAGGTAACGTCCCTGTCCATGCCTGCTGGACCATGAGTCAGTGGTAATATGCACCTTACCACTGACTGCCCTGTCCAGCGAGGCAAGGACATTGCCTTCCACATGCCGGTAGAGAGCCGGAATCGCCTTCCATGAGAAAAAGTGGCGTTTGGGGACCTGCCACTGAGGAACCGCACATTGCACAAACTCACGGAAGGGGGCCGAGTCTACTAACTGAAAAGGCAGCAGTTGAAGTGCTAGCAATTTAGCCAAGCTAGCATTCAACCCCGGGGCATGTGGATGGCTGGGAGTGAACTTCTTTCGAGGGTCCACCAGCTGGGGCAGGGAAATTTGCCTGCTAAAATCGGACGTGAGTGTACTGCTTGCAGAGTGCCCACAAGCACTTGGCTGTGACACACCTAACTGTACACCTTCAGGTTTCAGAGAGGACTGAAGGTCTAGTGGGGTTGGAGATCCCAGCTGATGAGGAGCAAGGAGAGGTCCACTTTGTTCTTTGATGTGGGTCTTTGAGGTAAGCTTGCCAACGAGCTGCATGGCAGGTCAACATATGTCTGGTCAAGCATGTGGTGCCCAAGCGGCTGATGTTTTGGCCACGCGAGATACGCTTGAGACATATGTTGCAAATAGCAGCGGTGAGATCTGATGCACTCGTCTCAAAAAAGGCCCACACCAAAGAACTTTTAGAATAACGCACAGAGGCAGCGCCCTGCACAGGCGGAGCTCTGCGGTGTGATTCAGTTGGTGTGCTGCCCCTAAGCTGGCCCCCGGAGGGCATCCTGCCTCGTTGGAGATGTGCCTTCTCCTCCTCCTCTCTCCTACCAGGCACCCATGTGGAGTCAGTGCCCTCATCATCCCCTACCTCTTCATTACTGGAGCAAACCTGGCAGTATGCTGCAGCTTGTGGAACATGACTGCTAGATTGCTGTCCTTCTTGAGCATCCCCCCTCTCTGCGCTCACGCTACTGCCTTCCTCTAGCTGGGTATCATCATCAGAGCCTTCAAAACACTGGGCATCCTCCTGGAGCATGTACCCAACACTGTGCTCAAACAGTTCGGGGGGCACCTCAGAAGGACGTGGTGGGTCTAGAGAAGGAGTCACTGATGATGACATTGAGACGAGGGAAGACGATGCGTTGGCAGCTGCCTTGTTAGTAACCTGAGCCTGGGTGAGAGAGGATGAGGAGGATGAAGAGGGCTTGGTCATCCACTCTACCAAGTCTTCGGCATGATGCGGCTCAACACGTCCAGCTGCCGAAAAGGACAAGCGCGTCCCATGGCCACGTGCTGATGATGATGCACCACGTCCACGACCAGCACTGTTGTCTCTGGGCACAGAGCCTGCTTTCCCTCTTTTATTGGCTTGTGCCTGTCTGCTTTCCTTGTTGGCCTTCCAGACATGGTAATGGCCTGCAGGGAGATGGGAAAACCAGCAATTGGGTAGTGTATATTGTGCTGGAGACACAAAACACCCACTAACTCATGCAGATGCCTTTATTAGAGAACACCAGCACTAAAGGGTAGATATAGGTGTATACTGCGCTGTGCTGGAGGCACACAACACCCACTAACTCCTGCAGATGCCTTTATTATAGAACACCAGTAATAAAGGGTAGATATAGGTGTATACTGTGCTGTGCTGGAGGCACACAACACCAACTAACTCCTGCAGATGGGTCAATTAGAGAAGAGCAATATAGGTAGCTACAGGTGTATACTGCGCTGGAGGCACACAACACAAACTAACTCCTGCAGATGGCAGATGGCTCAATTAGAGAACAGCAATGAAGGGTAGATACAGGTGTATTCTGCGGTGCAGGCACACAGACAACACCCAGTCACCCACTAACTCCTGCAGATGGCTCAATTAGAGAACAGCAACAATGGGTAGATACAGGTGTATTCTGCGGTGCAGGCACACAGACAACACCCAGTCACCCACTAACTCCTGCAGATGGCTCAATTAGAAAACAGCAACAAAGGGTAAATACAGGTGTATTCTGCGGTGCAGGCACACAGACAACACCCAGTCACCCACTAACTCCTGCAGATGGCAAATGGCTCAATTAGAGAACAGCAACAAAGGGTAGATACAGGTGTATTCTGCGGTGCAGGCACACAGACAACACCCAGTCACCCACTAACTCCTGCAGATGGCAGATGGCTCAATTAGAGAACAGCAACAATGGGTAGATACAGGTGTATTCTGCGGTGCAGGCACACAGACAACACCCAGTCGCCCACTAACTCCTGCAGATGGCAGATGGCTCAATTAGAGAACACTCAGAACAGCAATGAAGGGTAGATACAGGTGTATTGTGTGGTGAAGGCACACAGACAACACAGACAACATCCACTAACTCCTGCAGACGCTGTAACACTATACAAGGCCACCGCGCTGGCGGCCTTATATAGTGTGGGGCGTGTACTACACAGCCTGAGCTATAATTGTCCACAGGCATCCTGGTACCCCACAGTGTGAACAGGCACATAGTGATAGCACCAAAAGCTTTTTCTGCACTGTGCCTTTTAGGGCTAGGCCTTTTGGCTAAGTTTTTAATTTTGTTACCAAGCTTTAGGTCCTAGCCAGTGCACATTGCACGGTCGCTTATTTATTTCATTTCTTTTTCTTCAGGTTTTGTCACTTTTTTGTGTTTTTTTTCTCACTAGGATGGAGGGTGTGAGTCCTCAGGTTTACCCTGATGTCTAGTGGGGAGGATGTGTGGCCATTAGGTTCCTTTTTCCTCTGAACCTGGGGTATCTCTTTGGAAGAGCCCTTTGACCTAGTACTCGGTGGTCGGCTGGTCACAAAGAGAGGGGTCCACTAGCATTTTTGGCTAGTTAGACCTAGTCGTAGCCTATTTCCCTGTCAGGAGCCTTTGCGCCCTGGGGGATCAAGGATAGGTCCTAGCCCTTTGAGGGGTAGACAAAGCACACCCTTAAGCACACTTTTTGGTGTGTGTTTTACATGCACGTTTTTGTACACTTAACTAGACATGTGTAATTCGTTTAGTTCCAAATTAGTTTTTTAATGAATTTTAACAAATTCGTTGATTTGGAAACATCCGAATGAACAAAAATCCATTTAACAAATTTTTCCAAATATTCCTAAAATCGAATTTTTGTAAATGTGTTAATTCTAAAATTCGACAATCTTAAATAATAACTAACGATTAAATTATAGGTATTGGAATTTCCTTTCAAATTTGGCTGTTAGTGAATGTAACAAATACAAATTTACCCGAAGTCACAAATTATCCGAAATAATGAATTCTGTATCTAAACAAATGGAAACTGAACTAATTAATAATAATAAATAATAATAATAAAACACTTTTTTTATTATTAATATTATTATTATTTATTATTAGTTTGTTCCATTCCATTTGTTTAGATGCAGCATTAGTTATTTCAGATATTCTTCAATTCTGATAAACTCGTATTTGTTATGTTCCCTAACAGCCAAATTTGAAAAGAAATTTCTATTGGAATTTCCTTTCAAATTTGGCTGTTAGTGAACGTAACGAATACGAATTTATCCGGAGTTACTAATTATCCAAAATAACGAATGCCGTGTCTAAACAAATGAAACGTAATAAATTAATAGTAATAAATAACAATAATAATAATAATAAAAACATTTTATTATTATAATTTATTATTAATTTGTTCAGTTCCATTTGTGCAGATGCAGCATTCGTTATTTCAGATAATTTGTAACTTTGGATAAATTCATATTCGTTACGTTCTCTAATAGCCAAATTTGAAAGAAAATTCCAATACCTATAATTTAACAGTTAGTTATTATTAGTTAGTTCGTTATTTTTTTGTTTTCGGATTTTCTTTCATATTTTTGGATTTTCAGATTTACAAATTTACAAATTAATAATAAATAATAAAAATATAAATGTTTTATTATTATTATTGTTATTTATTATTATTAATTAATTACATTCCATTAGTTTGGATACGGCATTCATTGTTTTGGATAATTCGCAACTTCGGATACATTTGTATATTTTTACGTTCACTAACAGCCAAATTTGAAAGGAAATTACAATACCTATAATTTAATAGTTAGTAATAGTTAAGTTATTATTAGTTCATTATTGTTTCAGATTTTCGAATTTACAAATTTCCGAATTTCCGAATTTATGAATTTACTAATTTCCGAATTTTCTAATTTCCGAATGTACGATTTTACGAATGTGCAATGTACGGATTTACGAGTGTACGAATTTACGAATGTGTGCAAACTTCTGAATGTGCAAATTTACGAATATACGAATTTACAAATTTTCGAATATACAAATTTACGAATATATTAATTTACAAATTTACAAATTCACGAATTTACGAATGTACGAATTTACAAATTTAAGAATTTACGAATTTACAAATTTACAATTTTACGAACGTACGATTTTAGGAATGTGCAAATGTACGAATTTACAAATTTTCGAATTTTCGAATTTACGAATATTTGGAAAAATTCGTTACATGGATTAAACGGATTTTCGTTAATTCAGATATTTCCAAATTAACAAATTTGTCAAAATTCGTTAAAAAAACGAATTCGGAACAAAACAAATTGCACATGTCTAGAAACGAAAAAAAGCAAATTTTTCAGCTCTGCACATGTCTACACTTAATAGTCTTTGTTTTTCTATTCCAGCACCACCGTGGTTAAAAAAAAAGAAAAAGAAAACAGTGTGTGTGTTATTGCCGTTGCACCATGCTACACCCTCCCACACGCGCCCGGTGGCCTATTTAAACAGGAGGCTGCTGCATGACATCCTTGCTGGATGTTTTTCAGCTTATACCCTTGTTACCCGTGTTCTTGGAAGTTTGCTCGATCCTGTTATAAGGTTGGGCGAGCGGTTCAGGCCGAGCATAAGTTCGGCCCAAACATCACCCATTTGGATGTTTGCCAAACACACACATTTTCTGTGCGCTTAGCGGGATGTTCGCCCGCCGACCACACAGTCAATAGCCGGATGCCGTCCTTAACAACAGATGAGTCATCAGCTGTTCATTTTTATTGTTTCACTTTAAGCATCATTTAAAAACGATATTTAAAAAAAAAAATTATTAGCATAGATAATATCAATGCAAAAAAATTTTTTTTTCTAAATATTGTTTTTAAAGGAGCAGTGATTTTAATGATGCATAAAGTATAACAATAAGAATGAAAAGTTCCTTTAAATATAGTGCCCCTTAGTCTGCCTGTAAAGTGGCACATCGGTACCATGTATAGAACCTGCTGCAGCAAAACATTTATAAAGAATAAATAAACAACATTTAAATTGATTTTCCCGGGTGCAAAAAAAAAAACTGCCGGCAAAAGAAATGTTTTTTTTTTAAATGGCGTGGGGTCCCCCCACAAATCCATACTAGGCCCCTTAGGTCTGGTATGGAATTTGAGGGGGAACCCTCATGCCAATTGTTTTTTTTTTTAAATGGTGTGGGGTCCCCTTCAAAATCCACACCAGACCCTTATCCAAGCATGCAACCTGGCAGGCCAGGAAAGGTGGGGGATCAGTGGCGGCCCGCCCATAGGGGGCGCCGCCCCCCCTCTCCCTAGGTGTAAAAAAAAAAAAAAAAGTTAAAAAAAAACTAAAAAAAAAAAAAAAACGGGCCCTTTAAGACATTTAAAAAATAATAAAAAAAAAAAAATGTCATTTAACAATTTAACATAGTGTACTGTGGCGCCGGTCACAGTGCACTATGAGAAGCGCCACGTCGATGCAATCACAAGATTGCATCCATGGCGCTTCATTTGTGGGTTAAAAACCCGCCTTGCGGCGCACTGCAGAACGCCGACTAGCTTCCGCCCGTAAAATCACTGTGATTCTACGGGCGGGAGCATTGTCAATCTTAGACAGGCAGTCACTTCCGGCTTTTGGCTGCTTCACGAAACCCGGAAGTGACGTAGGCAGCTCCGTTCCTTAGACCGAGCGGAGCTGCCAGACAGTGAGAGGTGAGTCACCGCATAAAGGCTTTCTAGCCTCGACTTTGTGGAGAATGTTCGTGCATTTAGCTGAATGAATGCAAAAAGCTTTCACAGCCAGAAAGGTTTCCCCAGGCCAGGCGACTTTTGCCGTGGCCAATCAGAGAATGAGCTCTGAAGGGGGAACTCCACTCCAAATTTCTGAAAAAAAATTTGACGTGGGTTCCCCCTCCGAGAGCATACCAGGCCCTTAGGTCTGGTATGGATTCCAAGGGGAACCCCCTACGCCGAAAAAACGGCGTGGGGGTCCCCCCCAGATCCACACCAGACCCTTATCCGAGCACGCTACCCGGCCGGCCAGGAAAGGGGGTGGGGACGAGCGGGCGGCCCCCCCCCTCCTGAGCCGTACCAGGCCGCGTGCCCTCAACATGGGGGGGTGAATTGGGGGAGGGGGGGGGCGTGCGGCCCCCCCACCCCAAAGCACCTTGTCCCCATGTTGATGAGGACAAGGGCCTCTTCCCGACAACCCTGGCCGTTGGTTGTCGGGGTCTGCGGGCGGGGGGCTTATCGGAATCCGGGAGCCCCCTTTAATAAGGGGGCCCCGGATACCGGCCCCCCACCCTATGTGAATGAGTATGGGGTACAATGTACCCCTACCCATTCACCTGTGAAAAAAAGTACAAAAAAAAAACACAACACAGGGTTAAAATATTTTATTGCACAGCTCCGGGGGTCTTCCGTCTTCGGGGGTCTTCTCGCCGGACTCCTCCGCTATCTTCTTGTAGCTCTTTTGCTAGCGGAGGAGTCCGGCTTTCTTCCTCGCCGCCGGCCTCTTCTCCCGACTTCGGGGGTCTTGTCCCCCTCTTCGGTTCTTCTGCCGGGCCACCGCGCCTTCTTATAGCTCTTTTAGAGGCGGTGGCCCGGTCTTCTGCTGCCGCCGCCGCCCGTTCTTCTTCTTCTTCTCCAGGAGATGTTGCCTCGACGATCTCCCTGGCCGGCCGGGTAGCGTGCTCGGATAAGGGTCTGGTGTGGATCTGGGGGGGACCCCCAC
This sequence comes from Lithobates pipiens, assembly GCF_037356315.1. Classification (NCBI taxonomy): domain Eukaryota; kingdom Metazoa; phylum Chordata; class Amphibia; order Anura; family Ranidae; genus Lithobates; species Lithobates pipiens. Next base: position 650,107,302 of record NW_027507758.1, read on the forward strand.
GCCGTTTTTTCGGCGTAGGGGGTTCCCCTTGGAATCCATACCAGACCTAAGGGCCTGGTATGCTCTGGGAGGGGGAACCCACGTCAATTTTTTTTTCTGATTACATAAGGGGCGTGTTTTATGAGAAGTGGGAGGGGCCAAAATGGTGGGCGGGGTCATGATGGGCGGGGTCTGGCGCCCCCCCATCCAAAAACTTCACCAGCCGCCACTGTGGGGGATGAGCGAGCGTTCTCCCGCCCCTCTTGAACTATACAATTCCCTCAACATGGGGGGGTTGCTATGAGGCCGGGGGCTCTTCCCCCCCACCCCAAAGCACCTTGTCTCCATGTTTATGGGGACAAGGGTCTCTTCCCCACAACCCTGGGCTGTGGTTGTCGGGGTCTGCGGGTGGATGGCTTATCGGAATCTGGAAGCCCCCTTTAACAAGTGGGTCCCCAGATCCTGCCCCCCTCATGTGAATGAGTATGGGGTACATTGTACCCCATACTCAGTCACCAAAAAAAGGATCAAAAAGAAATAAAAACACAGACACATTTTTTGACAATTCCTTTATTAAAAATAAAAAAACAATGTCCCCCCATGTAGATCCATCATCAATCACAATGGCTGCCGCACCCCCGCATTTGGGGAAAAAAAAAGAAAAGCTCCGCCTGTGACAAAAGCCAAGCCTTGCCTGACTCTGACCTGAATTCTGTTAGTGATTCTGTACCTTTCCGCCTGAATGTTACTGAACTCGACTTGTGACCTGACTCCACACTTCTGCTCCTCTCAACTCAGTACTTCTAAGCTCAAGTTCGCTGATTCTTGGCACCTGAGCCCTTCCGCCTCCCTATCAGTCCTTGTCTCCATCATGGTTGCTCAGACAGCAATTGTACAAGTGGTCGCCCTCATCATCTCGAGCTCCACTGACAAGTACAGTGCCTCGAGAAAGTATTCATACCCCTTGACATTTTCCACATCTTGTCATGTTACAACCAAAACGTAAATGTATGGAGAGCGATTGTGAACATCAATTTTCAAGTCTTGCCACGGATTCTCAATGGGATTTAGGTCTGGACTGTGGCTGGGCCATTCTAACACATGAATATGCTTTGATCTAAACCATTCCATTGTAGCTCTGGCTGGATGTTTTTCGGGTCGTTGTCCTGCTGGAAAGTGAACCTCCGCCCCGGTCTCAAGTCTTTTACAGACTCTAATGCCCCATACACACGGTTGGACTTTCTGAGTGCAAATGTGCGATCGGAGCTTGTTGTCGGAAATTACGATCATGTGTAGGCTCCATCGGACAGTTTCCATCGGAATTTCCGTCGTACAAAATTTGAGATCTGGTTCTCAAATTTTCTGACAACAAAATCCGTTGGAGTAAATTCCGATCGTGTGTAGACAAATCCAACGCACAAAGTGCCGCGCATGCTCGGAATCAAGCAGAAGAGCAGCACTGGCTATTGAACTTCAGTTTTCTCAGCTCGTCGTAAGTGTTGTACGTCACCGCATTCTTGACGTTCTGGCTTTCCGACCAACTTTGTGTGACCGTCTGTATGCAAGACAAGTTCGAACCAACATCCGTCTGAAAAAAAAATGGGATTTTGTTGTCGGATCGTGTGTACGCGGCATAACAGGTTTTCTTCTAAGATTGTCCTGTATTTGGCTCCATCCACCTTCCCATCAACTCTGACCAGCTTCCCTCTCTCTGCTGAAAAGTACCATCCCCACCACATGATGATGCCACCACCATGTTTCACGGTGGGGATGGTGTGTTCAGGGTGATGTGCAGTGTTAGTTTCCCCCCACACATAGCATTTTGTTTTTAGGCCAAAAAGTTGAATTTTGGTCTCATCTGACCAGATCACCTTCTTCCACATGTTTGCTGCCCCCTCCCCCACATGGCTTCTCACAAACTATAAACAGGACTACTTATGACTTTCTTTCACCAATGTCTTTCTTCTTGTCACTCTTCCATAAAGGGCAGATCTGTGGAGAGCACAACTTAGCCCCTGTACACACGGTCGGAGATTTCCACAACCAAATCTGTCGGATTTTGCCCGTCGGATCTTGTCCGAAACTGTTGCATACACACGGTCGGACAAAGTTGGCAAAAAATCCGATCTTTCAGAACGTGATGACGTAATTTCGTTACGATGGGACTATGTTCAGGCTAGTAGCCAATAGCTTTGATGTAGGAATTTGATCTGAGCATGCGTGGCACTTGGTCCGATCAAAATTCTCTACACATGATTGGAGTATGTCCGATCGGCCCAGTTGGTCGGGAAATATTTCCAACATGTTGGAAAATTGGGTCCGACGGATATTCCGACGGAATCATTCCGATGCATACCACACACAGTCGGATTATCCGACGACACGGTCCGATAGGACACATTCCGACGGATTCTCCGACCGTGTGTACAAGGGCTAATAGTTGTCCTGTGGACAGATTCTCCCCCCTGAGCGGTGGATCTCTGCAGCTCCTCCAGAGTTACCATGGACCTCTTGGCTCTTCTCTGATGAATGTTCTCCTTGCCCGGCCGGTCGGTTTAGGTGGACGGCCATGTCTTGGTAGGTTTGCGGTTGTGCCCATACTCTTTCCATTTTCCGATGATGGATTGAACAGAGCTCCGTGAGATGTTTAAAGCTTGGGAGATTTTTTTCTATAACCCAACCCTGCTTTATACTTCTCCACAACTTTATCCCTGACCTGTCTGGTGTGTTCCTTGGCCTTCCTGATGTTGTTTGTTCACTAAGGTTCTCTAACAAACCTCTGAGGATTTCACAGAACAGCTGTATTTATATTGAGATTAAATTACACACAGGTGGACTCTATTTACTAATTAGGTGGCTTCTGAAGGCAATTGGTTCCGCTAGATTTTAGTTAGGGGGTATCAGAGTAAAGGGGGCTGAATACAAATGCCCCTCCCCCGTCACACTTTTCACAAATGTATTTAAAAAAAAAAAAATCGGAAAACCATTTATCATTTTCCTTCCACTTCACAATTATGTGCCACTTTGTGTCGGTCTATCACATAAAATCCCAATAAAATACATTTACGTTTTTGGCTGTAACGTGACGAAATGCAGAACATTTCAAGGGGTGTGAATACTTTTTCAAGGCACGTTATGTGAATTCTATGCAACCTAATCCTCCGCTTTTAACCAGAGTGAAAGGAAACAGATTCGATCTTATTTGCTGGCTGGTTTGAAAGTGTTCCGGGGACCCTTTTGTACCATTTTGGATATTGCCCTGCCCATGTGCGTCCTTTCTTTTTTCTTTTTTGCTATTTTCCAGCAGATCAAAGCAGCTGCCATTGTTACTTATCCAGCACCGAAAACGCTGAGCCAACATGCTAATTATTCCCGCTTATTTTAACAAATAGCAGAAAAAGAAAAAAAAAACACAACTCGCTTATGACCTGCATGTTCTGCTAAACTTCAGATGAAAACAGGCGACTGGGGTAAATGGTTTGCAGAATGATCCGAGTAAAAATAGATGTTGATTCTCATTGCTCGCATCTGTTGATTCCAAGTGAGCATCTAATTAAACGCGAGTGGCACTTATGGCGGTTTTATGAGTCACATCAATGCTGAGCTGAATTCTTATTTTGTATTTTTTTTTTCCACAAAGCCTGGGGGCATCTTAAGGTAAACTTGTCATGATGCACCCAGGGGGCCGCCCATCCACGTCCTCCTTCTTCATCCTGACGGTAACGGTGACCCTCCGACCCGCAACAACGATGCAGATTACAGAGAAATACAAAAGAACATGAGAATTTCTTATCTGCATTATTCATCTGTGTCATTAAATATATAGAAGTCAGAGGGACGGCATGGCCGCCAGGTGTTAGAATTTGAAGGACAGTCCCCATGGGCAGGGCCGGACTGGGAATAAAAACCAGCTCTGAAAAAAACTTCATACCAGCCCCACGGCATTATTTCCTTGTTCATGAAAGCAAAAACCATACATTTTAAAGCACATTTGATAAAGAGTGTATTATATATAGATATGAAATCACACAGGATAGATAGAGAATATATATATATATACACACACACAAATTCCAGTTAAAAGCGGTAAGTGGTCAATCATCCTGGGGGGAACCCAGGAACTCAGAACGTGGGGGGGGGGGCGACCACCTTCCGCAGAAAGAATACACTAAGGTAAGGGGGGTGGGTTACTAATATACTGGGGAAACCCTTTATATCAGTGCCCCCTTACATTATCATATTCACTCCCCGCTTACATCAGTGACCCCCCCCCCCCAAGACTGGCCTGGTGGTGCTTTCACTGACCTCCTCTCAGGTGCACTGTGCAGGGCTCAGTCAGTCGGCTCCAGCTTGGTGGCTCTGGTTTTATCCTATAGTCTCCTGTCCACAGTCCACACAAGTCTGACTTCTCCCATGACCCCCATCCTAGCGGCACTCCCACTCTCGACTCCTCTCCAGACTCCCTCAGAGACTGCAGACATGATACAGGAAATGGTCAGAGACTGCAGACTTCATGCAAGAGCTCAATGCAGCCTCACCAGTGCCCATCAATGCAGCCTCGCCAGTGCCCATCAATGCAGCCTTGCCAGTGCCCACCAAATGCAGCTTTACTCTGCCCGTGAATGTAGTCTCACTGTGCCCACCATTGCAGCCTCACCGTGCCCACCATTGCAGCCTCACTGTGCCCACCATTGCAGCCTCACTGCGCCTACCATTGCAGCCTCACTGTGCCCACCATTGCAGCCCCTTCTGCGACCCATGTCCCAGTCTGCAGTCCCTGTCTGTGGGAAGGTGTGTTGTTGATGCTCGGTATGGTACCTTGCATGCCAGCAGGATATCCATGATGGCCAGCAGCAGGCAGGGTCTGTTCTCGTTTTGGATGGGGACGGGGCTCCTTCCAAAGGATCTGTTTGCTGTGAGATGGAGTGGACCCTGGCCACCTGGACCTTCAGCCGTCCTCATTTTCCAGCCCCAGTCAGCCTGTCCTCTGGTCCTGGGGAAGTGGAGAGCACTGGGTGGGAGCTGGAGAGAAGGGGGAGCAGAGAGTACTGGCGGGGTTGGAGAACACATGGGTGGGGGCAAGAGCAGGGGGGAGCGGGGAGCTCTGGGGGGGAACTTGAGAGTACTGGGGGGGCAAAAAGAACACGGAGAGCATGGTGGCGAAGAGCACTGGGGGGCAGAAAAACAGGGTTGGAGAGCACAGGGGCTGGAGAGTACTGGGGGGGGTACAAAGAGCGGGGGAAGTGGAGAGCAATGGGGGGGAGCTTGAGAGCCCCAGTGGGGGCAAGAAAGAACAGAACAAGGGTGGAATGAACAGGGGACGGGAGAGCACTATGGGGGATGGAGAGCACTGGTAGGGGCAAAATGCAGGGGGGAGTTGAGAGTAAAGGGGTGGGGAGTGGAGAGTGCTGGGGGGAGCCAAAAAGAACAGGGGTGGAGAGCACGGGGGGCAGGAGAGCGATGGGTGGGGTTTGAGAGCACCAGGGGGCCAGAAAGAACAGGGGTGGGGAGATTGGGGGGGCTGGAGATTGATGGGGAGAGCTGGAGAGCAGTGGGGGGGGTGAAAAAACAGGGGGGAGAGCAGTGAGGGCGAGCACTGGAGGGAGAGCACGGGGGGGGGGGGGGGGAGAGCACCGAGGGGAGAGAACCAGGGGGGAGAGAGAACGGGGGGAAGAGCGCGGGGGGGGAAGAGAGCACTGAGGGGAGAGCGGTGGGGGGAGGAAAGCTCTGAGGGGAGAGCACTGGGGACAGAAAGAACAGGGGTAGAGAGAACTGGGGGGGTATTAGAGTGTGGTGGGGGAGGAGAGCACTGGCGGGGGCAGGGAGCACAAGGTGAATTGGGGGGAGCAGTAAAATAAGTTTGATAGGAGGATCGAGGGGGTGGGCTGCATATAGAGGAAACGATCGTTCTATATTCCTCCATGCAGCCGCTGAATGCTTGACTCTCTTTCACTCACATCTGCAGCGGCTGCATGGAGGAATATAGAAAGATCATTTCCTCTATATGCAGCCCCCCCCCCCCCCCGATCCTTCTATCCAGGCACACGGGACTGTACAGGCGGCATCTCCTCCTATGGATAACATGGGGCAGTCTGTGTTTGGCCGCCGCGATGTAACACAGTCCCGCCCCCCCAGACCTGCTCGTGTGATAGTAGATAGAAACAACGCCTATCACACAAGCTCGTGGGGTTCTCATGCTTCATTATAAATATTTTCTTTATTTTTAATAAATAAAAGCCGTCCAGCATTTTTTAAGGATGTATTAGCAAAAGTGTAACCAATGTCATTATGTAAAGGAGAGGAGTGTGGAGGGTATGACAGTGGGCAGTATGTACAGGAGAGGAATGTTGGGGGTATGACAGAGGGCAGTATGTACAGGAGAGGAGTGTGGAGGATATGAAAGTGGGCAGTATGTACAGGAGAGGAGTGTGCAGGGTATGACAGTGGGCAGTATGTACAGGAGAGGAGTGTGGAGGATATGAAAGTGGGCAGTATGTACAGGAGAGGAGTGTGCAGGGTATGACAGTGGGCAGTATGTACAGGTGATGAGTGTGGAGGGTATGACATTGGGAAGTATGTACAGGAGAGGAGTGTGGAGGGTATGACAGTGGGCAGTATGTACAGGAGAGGAGTGTGCAGGGTATGACAGTGGGCAGTATGTACAGGAGAGGAGTGTGGAGGGTATGACATTGGGCAGTATGTACAGGAGAGGAGTGTGGAGGGTATGACAGTGGGCAGTATGTACAGGACTGGAGTGTGGAGGGTATGACAGTGGGCGGTATGTACAGGAGAGGAGTGTGGAGGGTATGACAGCAGGCAGTATGCACAGGAGAGGAGTGTAGAGGTTATGACAGTGGGCGGTATGTACAGGAGAGGAGTGTGGAGGGTATGACAGCAGGTAGTATGCACAGAAGAGGACTGTGCAGGGTATGACAGCGGGCAGTATGTACAGGAGAGGAGGGTGGAGGGTATGACAGTGGGCAGTATGTAGGGATGAGCCGAACACCCCCCGGTTCGGTTCGCACCAGAACTTTCGAACGGACCCCAAATTCGTACGAACTTTAGAACCCCATTGAAGTCTATGGGACTCGAACGTTCGAAATTAAAGTGCTAATTTTAACGGCTAATATGCAAGATACTGTCCTAAAAAGGGTTTGGGGACCTGGCCCTGCCCCAGGGGACATGGGTCAATGCCTAAAATGTTTTAAAATGGCCGTTTTGGCGGGAGCACTGATTTTAATGACGATTAAAGTGAAAAAAAAAGTGAAATATTCCTTTAAATATGGTGCCTGCGGGGTGTCTGTAGTATGCCTGTGAAGTGCCACGTGTTTCCCCGTGTTTAGAACAGTCCTGCACAAAATGACATTAAACGGAAATAACGTCATTTAAAACTGCTTGCGGTTTTAATGTATATCTGGTTCCTGCAATATGGATGAAAATCATTCAGAAAAATGGCATGGGTAGCCCCCCCTGCCCATTACCAGCCCCTTTGGGTCTTGTACGCATATTAAGGGGAACCCTGTACCCATATTAAAAAAAGGAAATGCGTGTGGCCCCCAGGCCCTATATACTCAGAACAGCAGTATACAGGCGGTGCAAACAAGACAGGGACTGTGTAGGTTTGTTGTGTTAAGTTGAATCTGTTTGTAATTTTCAACTGGTACATTTTTAAAATGTAGCTCCAGTCAAAAAAACTATTTTTAAGCTTTTTGGAAAACATAGGAAGGGTTATCACCCCTGTATAATTTGTTTTGTCGTCCATCTTTTTTCATCTCACTTGCTGTTGTCTCCTTCCGTTTGCAAGTAGGAGATGTTTATAAGTGGCATGTTTGAAAGTAGGGGCCTGCCCTATATGCTCTGCAGAAATGGCGAAACAAGGTGTTGGTTTTGCCACAACATTGTAAGCCCTCAAAGTGACTCTTGGTGGGCGCTGGAGCGCCCTGCTGTGAACGATTATATCAAGAATTGTAATTACATGCCATTGTTGAACAGTGGTAGAAAAATTGACCTTTGGTGGTTGTGGTGCTGGTGCCACAACACTATAAGTCCTCACCGTTACTCTGGGTGGGCACAGGAAGGGGCCCTCCTGTGAAATATTATATCAAGAATTGTAATTACATGTCCCTGTTAAACAGGGGCAGAAAAATTGGGCCTTAGGCACTGGTGCTGGTGCCACGACACTGCAACCTCTGCCATATACTCTAGTTTTATTGCAGGAATTAGCCCTGCTGCAAAGCATTGCATCAAATTTGTAATTAAACGCCCCTGTTAAACAGGGGCAGAAAAATTGGGCTGATGGCATCACCCAGAACCAGAAATGTTCTTCCAACATATCAGCGGAGGATGAAGAGGGCTTGGTCATCCACTCTACCAAGTCGTTGGCATGTTGCGGCTCAACATGTCCAGCTGCCGAAAAGAAGGACAAGCGTGTCCCATGGCCACGTGTTGATGACGATGCACCGCGTCCACGACCAGCACTGTTGTCTCTAGACACAGAGCCTGCTTGCCCTCTTTTATCGGCTCGCGCCTGTCTGCCTCTCCTTGCTGGCCTTCCAGACATGGTAATGGCCTGAAGGGAGTTGGGTAAAACAGCAGTTGGGTAGTGTATATTGTGCTGGAGGCACACAACACCCACTAACTCCTGCAGATGCCTTTATTATAGAACACCAGAGATAAAGGGGTAAATACAGATGTATACTGTGCTGTGCTGGAGGCACACACAACTTCCAATAACTCCTGCAGATGGCAGATGGCTCAAATAGAGAAGAGCTATATAGGTGGATATAGCGGTGTATACTGGGTACAGAGCACGCAGACAGCACGCACAAGCTCCTAACACTGACTGCAAGCTCTATTATAAAAGATAGATATATTGCTAGCTATATAGGTGAATATAGCGGTGTATACTGCGGTCAGGGCACGCAGACAACAACCACTACAGAAGAGCAAGATCGAAAAATCGGCCGATAACGATCGGTGTGTACTGTGTTGAAGGTACACAGAACACCCACTAACTGCTTCAGACGCCAACACACTACACAAGGCCGCCGTGCTGGCTGCCGTATATAGTGTGGGGCGTGTACTACACAGCCTGAGCTATGATTGGCCACAGGCATCCTATTTTGAAGCTCTAATAGGCTTCAAAATAGGGTGGGCTCCAGGCTCCCCCCCCCCCCCCCCCAAAAGAAAAAAAAATACCAGCCGCCACTGGTTGGAACAAATTGGAACACACTTTACCTAAAATTGACATTGAGAACAATCTTTTTACGGTGAGCCTCGGGTATTTATAGCAGATACGTCCTCTGATATATTCTGGGAGTTTGTTCTACTTTTCTGAGGATAATAAACTCGGATTCTATAAATAAGTCGATTTCTACGGACTGTACTGTGAAAAATGATGATTTTGAGAACCAGTTAAATCGCATTTCTTCCTACAAAGGGGGGAATTCTATAAGGAAGAGGCAAGTGGAATCGTTTTATACACTTTCCTAATGTATGAGTGTGAGATATTGCCAAGAGGTTTATACAATGACATACCTTATAGAACGAGCGGGTAGGTTGTTTCCAATAAAAATCCCATTAAAATGCATTTTATTTCACATGAAATAATAAAAAAGAGATCATAGGAGATTTTACTCTTCGCTACGTGAAATGTTATTATCTGTGAAGAGAACGGAATGGTGGGTGATGTATTATTGTTTATTGTTTTAGAAAGATCCGGTCACTTTGTCTGTTTGGGGCCCCTCCCCACTTCTCTTCACCGCTAATGGAGTGGGCCCCCCCAGTACAGATCCCCCCCAAAGCACAGCTCTCCCCCCCCCAGTATAGCTTTCCCTTCAAAGTACAGATTTTTCCCCAGTTCAGCTCCCCCCCCAGCGTATCTCCCCCTTCTCAGTACAGTCCCTTATCCACTCAATACAACTCCCCCCCCCCCCAGTACAGCTATCCCCTCTCAAAACAGCTCCCCCCTACCCCAATACAGTCCTTTCCCCAGTAGAGCTCTGCCCCCTCAGTACAACTCCCCCTCGTACAGTCTCTTCCCCCCCAGTTCAGTTCTCTTCAAAACAGCTCCCCCTACCTAGTACAGTCCCTTTCCCCCAGTACAGCTTTCCCCCCTAGTACAGTTCTCTCCCCTCCAGTTCATCCCCCGCACCACTACACGTCTCCTCCCTTGAGAACAGCTTCTCCTCCCCAGTACAGTCCCTTCCCCCAGTACAGTTATGCCCTCTCATTACAACTCCCCCCCCCCCCCCATACAGTTCTACCTCTTTAGTACAGTTCTACCTCCTCAGTA